>NC_142052.1:17649000-17966000 GCF_982192425.1 Myodes glareolus
ATAGGCCCAGCTTACTAGCCATGAGGGTAAGCATGGAGAACCTCCCAGTGTTTGTTCTACTCACACACAAGCAGAGAATATAACAGGATGAATTTGAGTTTATGTTAAACAACTACAAGAAAATTAACTATTCTCCTGCCAATACATACTCTCTTTGCACAGGAATAGAAGCATCAGGGTCAACAGACCACGAATGGAAACCTCAGGATCCATTCACTAAAAATAAGTCTTTTCCCTTTGCAACTTCATTATCCAAGGTCTTGTTTTTAGTAATGGAATGGAAACAACAGATACCCATGCTAGCCTATTCAAGTACCATTGCACGATTGACTTTTGCTACCCTTAGGCTCCATATCCAGTTAAAATCAGGATCCCATTTCAACTGCCAGACTTCCTTCAAATATTATCTGTCTACAGAGAACCAAACATGCAAGAGAACCCTTCACAAAGGTTCCTCAAAGCCAAGGTGAGTGATCTCCTAGTGAAAGTGTGGATGACCAGGGAGGAAGTCTTGACACATAAACCTAAATGTACTCATACAGATAAATGAAATAAACATTTTGGATTTGGCAAGTTAGCAAGAGCAGCAGTTCTGTTTATGTTGTTGATGATTTAATATTTTAATTAAACTTATTTGTACTGGTTCTATAGGAAGCTTATAATACCTTTCCCACATGATTTCACACATATTTTAAATGTATCCTCTATAAATGCAAAGAAGTCTCTAACTTTCTGTGTGACATTTTATTTTTTATGTAAAGTAATTCTGGAGCCAATATAGGAAAAAAGTTAAGTCTCCCTGTGTTTTTGCATATTTAAAGTTTTTATGAACTTCATCTCTCCCTCCCCTACCACCCACTTGGAAAGGTTTACTCTCAGTAGTAATAGAACACCTACATTTCTGAACTTGTCACCAGATTCCTGTTATTAAGACTAAGGTCTATGGCAGTGTAAGTGAAAGAAAGGACCTTGCTCCTTCATTTCTGTCGTGGCATGCAATTAAACACACTAGCATACACATAATGGCATTACCAGGAAGGGAAAGATGAAATGGCCTTGAAGATGCTTCTGACATTTTTGTTCTACATATTTATGTTCTTAACAATGAGAATTATAAAATCAAAATATTGTCAAGTCTAGAAAATGTTGACGATATTCTCCATCTTGTACCATCAAATATTCAGTCAAGATTAAATTCTTTATATAAAAATAAACTGGTTATTAATCTTATTATTATGGAAAAATAATATGTTTATGAAAATTGTTTTGTCATGATTTATTATCAGTAGGAAAAAAAAGGAATGACAAATGAGCAGAAAAAAATTCTTGATGAAACAATGTCTGGAAAGTTCCCAAATGTATTGAAAAACAATGTCCTCATGAAGCACTGAGTTTAAGTCTTGGGTACATCACACTAAAAATACTGGGTCACTAATAACTCATGTCTTTACATGACTCCCATGGCAAAATGAGAAGAGTTCTAACCGTTGGCTGTCGCTTCCCCTTGCCCTCAGTACATTTAACAAGGTAGTTAGTTATTCACAGAGAAACTTACCATAACTACACCCTCAGTTCCAAAGCCCTGATTTCAATTCTGTCTGAAAGAAGCATCAAGCTATTACATAGATATACTCTATCCCTGAAGAAGCTGATCTCATTGTCACTGCACCATGGAGAAGTTCTTCTCCGAGGAAAAGTGCAGGTCATGGTCAAAAGGATTTGGTTGAGTTGATAGTTTTAACAAAGATGTAAGCAAGACTGAGACCACTGATTTCAGGAGGAAAACTGGGGACAATGGCAGCATCAGGGAACCCTGCTAAGGACAAAATAAAAAAAGTACACACTGACCTAAAAAATTACTCTTTCAAAAAAAAGGAGCTATCATCTGATTTTATTAATTTTAAGACTATTCATACTCAAGGAAATTATTGAAAGTAATAGGGCAATCTGTTTACAATTAGTGTTACTTAAAATTTGGGCATGTGCCCAAACCACATTCAACCTCTCCACACAGTAGAACCTGCTCATCCTTCTCCTGGGTCTACTATAAGGAGTCTGCTGAACACTCCCCTCAGTGAACCCTCCCCAACCAACCAGGTCTAGCCCAGGTCCCATATTCAATGTCCTGGTCAGTCTGGTTTCCCATGGCTGGGGGACAACCAACCTCCATCCTTTCCCAGGGCCCATTCTGCCTACCACCAACCCACAGCCCCTCTCAGCTATATACAATCCCTCCACCCAAACAGATCTACACCCACACTCTGGACTTGAACACACATTCTGCATACCAGCCCAGAACTTTTGCCCACCTGATTTCATTCCCTCTAGGCCATTTCTAACCTCTAGCCATTTCCAAACCTTCTCACAAATTCTCTCTTCTACTGCAACCTGCTCTGTCCAAATAAGACACAGAACTAACAAAATAATTTCACATACCAAGATTTCATCCCCCAAAACACAAACAATATAAATGATCCAACCAGTAACACCCTCAAAAACCCACAAGTTCTTTTGAAATGTCTATCAATAAGAATTATCTAGATGAGCTCCAGCACATAAAATTTAAAAGAATACTCAGGATACACTTTGTCAAAGAATTCAAGGAGTTTAAGGACTCAAAGAAACGGTTCAGTGGAATTAATGAGAAATAGCTTGAGAATGAACATCTAAGTGATGCCATGAACACACAAATATAAAACTGATGGAAATGATAAGGACAGTTCAGGATTGGAAATTAAATTCAATAAAGAGATCAAAACACAAAGGAAAACTCAAGATAAAATGGAGCCCAAATTGAAGAATCCAGTAGTCCAACTTGTGACATGAAGGGGTCTGCTTATTGGGGTTTCTGTCCTGCCCAGTTACCCACAGTCAGCAAGCCCCAAAGAAAATTACACAGAGATCTCCATAAGTTATAAAACTGATTGGCCCACTATCTCAGTCTTCTTTTTAGTTCTTGTAGCTTATGTTAATCCATTATTGTTATCTATGTCAGCCACATGGCTCGGTACCTTTCTCAGTTGGGCAGCTCACATCTTGCTTCTTCGGTGGTCTGGGCAGAAGTGTGAAGGGAGCTTCCTGCTTCCCAGAATACTCCTGTTCTCATGGCCCCACCACTACTTCCTGTCTGGTTGACCCACCTATACTTCCTGCCTGGCTAATCAGCATTTATTTAAAACATATTTGACAGAATACAAACAATTCTCCCGCACCACTTCCCCCTCTTTAAAAAAAAAAAAAAAAGAAAAGAAAATATCCATAGTCCATTTGTTGGGAATGTGGGCATAGTATTCCAGGCTACTTCTAGTTGATTGGGAGTGCTGATAATCTTATGGGGACCTAAAGAAAATTTAGAATTATGACCAAGTCCTTACTGGTGTATCCTGTGAGTCTTGATCATCTCAGGCAGCAGTCTTGAATCTGTTCTGGATGTAGAACTCAGATATCCAGGCCACCTGTTCCTACCAGAGATTTCTCAGGTGGTCTTCCTTGATCACACCGGATTTTTTTAAATTCAGAATGAATCCACAGCCTCTCATTTTCTAAGGAAACAAAAGCAAAATCTCTTCTCCAAAGTAACATACCTTTTGTCTTCAATTTTAAAGTCAAGGTATTTTCAAAATACCTATCTTGGATTAATTCAGCAGCATTTATAAACAAATATCCTTTAGCAGTTGTTGCTCCTTCCTCAGCATTTAA
Organism: Myodes glareolus; assembly: GCF_982192425.1. NCBI lineage: Eukaryota > Metazoa > Chordata > Mammalia > Rodentia > Cricetidae > Myodes > Myodes glareolus. The sequence continues at coordinate 17,652,700 of NC_142052.1, forward strand.
ACAATTCAAAGAGAGCATAATAACATATAGTATCAAGATTCTCTGTGTATTTTTCATCTTTACATGGCTTTATTTTAAACTCTATTTTCTTTTATTTTTAATTTTTGGCTTATTGAGACAGTGTTTCTGTGTATCTTGGTCACAGAGATTCTCCTGTCTCTGCCTCCCCAGTACTGGAATTAAAGGTGTGTGTTACAACACCTTGAACTCACAGAGATCTGTCTATCTCTGCCTCCCAGGCATTGGGATTAAAGGTGTGTACCACCACACCCAACTACTCTCTTTCTTTCTTACTTTAAGAGCTTTAACTTTTAGCCTGCATATATTTTTAACACACTGGTTTACAGTTAACACACTGTAAACCATTTAGAGGTTTTCTTTGACTTTGAATTTTTCTTTTACTGCATATCTCTCTTTTTCTGACTACATGAGTCTTTAAGGAGAGGATTAAAGCCATGGCTTTAAGGGCTGGATCCAGCCCATTCCTTAGCTTTCTGCGATTCCAGCCTCACAGTGGAGGTATTGGCTGTAGCCACATTTATTGCCACAACTCTATGGTGTTTCAAGGTCCCTGACAGCAAGCAAGCTGCAGCAGTATGTCCACAGACAACACTCAAGTCCTCTCTCTGTAGTCGGCCCTCCTGCCTCAAAGAGTCAGAGTTTGCACTGGCAGGACAGCCCAGAAAGCCAGCATTTTAAAATGGCACAGCTATTTTCCTACTACAGCTGAAAACCAAAAAGCATGTGTTCAGTTTTTCATCAACACTGTTTAAGTGTTTCATGGCAGGACCTCTTAAAAGAGTTGCAAGGTTTTGCAGCTAAAGTTGAGTCAGGAAGCCTCTCTTAGATGAGAGCACTTGCTTGCTTCTAGCAAGCAGAGAAGACCTAGGAAATTGCTGCTGCCAAGAAAACATGTTTTACTCTATTCTTTCCCAAGCTTTCTCAGACTTTCTGTGGATGCAGTTATCCACGTGGGCACCATTCTGTAACATGAAGGGGCCTGCTTGTTGGGGTTTCTGTCCTGCCCAGTTCACCACAGCCAGCAAGCCCCAAAGAAAATCACACAGAGCCAACTAGAAAATTCAAAGGAAAGAAAGTGTTAGAAGTAGAATGAATCAAGCAGAAGATAGTGTCAGGACTTGAAGATAAAGTAGAGGACCCAGACCAAATAAGCAATACATATATTTTAAAAAGAATTTAAAACAAATAAAAGGAATATACCAGAAATGTGGGATATTATGAAAAGGTCAAACAACCAAATTCTAGGCATTGATAGAGGAAAGAATCCCAAGTCAATGGCATAGACCAAATCATCAACAAGATCACAGACGAAAACTTCCCCAAACTTAAAGAAAAAAGCCATATCCATACAGATACAAGAAACACTAGATAAACAAGAAAAGAAAATCCCAACAGTAGATCATAATCACTAATACAGAACAAACAGAGGGTGGTGAAGACCCCAAAATAAAAACACAACTCAGATATAAAGAAAAACTTACCAGAATAACAGATGATTTCTCAATGAAAATTGAGAATGAATCAGAGGAGTTAAGAGGACAGCTTCATTCTGATCAATAGAACAGATAATGGAGACATTAATATCCTAAACATATATGCACCAAAGTCCTGGTTGACCAAATTTCATTTTAAAAAATGTATTACTGGATTTAAAATCCATCTAGTAAGTGACTTCAATATCTATACTTTTCCCAACAGATAAGTCATCTAGACAACAAAATAAATAGAGAAATATTAGAATTAATTGACATCATATATCTAATGAACTTAATATATATCTACAGAACATTCCACCCAAACACCAAAGAATACACATTCTTCTCAGCAATACATGGAAGCATCTTTAAAACAGACCACATCCTGGAACACAGAACAAACCTTTACAAATTTAAAAAGATGTAAATCACTCCCTGTATCCTATCTGACCACAATGCAATAAAAATTTAAATTGGTAGCAAGCAAATCTCTAGTAAACAGATAAATTCTGGAGATTAAATATCTCATTACTGAATGATGAATGGGTCAAATAAGAAATCAAGAAAATAAAAACTTTTCTAGGTTAGAGTTCCACCAAGATAACTTGTATTATTTTTAGTTATTGTAAATAATGGTGATGTCCAGAGTTTTTTTGATTTCCTGATTTCTTTCTCAACCCATTTATTGTTTGTAGATAGAAGGGCTAATGACATTTTAGTTAGTATCATATTCAGTCACTTGCCTAAAGGTGTTTATCAGCTATTGGAGTTCCCTGGTAGAACTTTTTGGGTTGCTTATATTTACTGTCATATCATCTATGAATGATGATACTTTGACTTCCAATTTGTATCATCTTTATTTCCTTTATTGCTCTAGCTGAAACTTCAAGTACTAATTGAATAGATATGAAGAAAATGGACAACATGTCGTGTACCTGGTTTAGTGGAATCGCTTTGAGTTTCTTTCTCTCCATTTCTCCATTTAATTTGTTTTTGACAATAAGTTCCTTGAATATTGCTTTTATTAGACCTACGAAACATGAACTTTAAATCTTTGAAGAAAGAAATTAGAGCAGATATCAGAAAGATCTCCCATGATCATGAGTTGCTAGGGTTAACATAGTAAAAGTGGCTGTCTTACCAAAAGCAATCTACAGATCAACGCAATACCCATTAAAATCCCAACACAATTCTTTACAGACCTTAAAAGAAAAATATTCAACTTCATATGAAAAAACAAAAAACCAAGGATAGCTAAAACATTCTGTACAATAAAGAAACTTCCAGAGGTACTGCCATCCCTGATCTCAAGTTTTACTACAGAGCTATAGTAATAAAAACTGCATGGTGTTGGCATCAAAACAGACAGGTGGATCAACAGAGTCAAATCGAAGACTCAGACATAAATCCACACACCTATAACACATGATTTTCAACAAAGAAGCCAAAATTATACAATGGAAAAAAGAAAGCATCTTCAGCAAATGATGCTGTTCTAATTATGTGTCACCATGAGGAACAAAGCAAATAGATCCACATGAACCACCCTGAACAAAACTCAAGTCCAAATGGATCGAAGACCTCGAAATAAATCCTGATACACTGAACCTGATAGAAAAGAAAGTGGTAAATAATCTTGAATGCATTGGCTCAGAAAGCAACTTCCCAAACAGAATACCAATAGTACAGGAACTAAGATCGACAATTAATAAATGGGACCTCATGAAGTTGAAAAGTTTCCATAAGGCAAAGGACACTGTCAATAGAATAAAATGGCAGCCTACAGAAAGGGAAAAGATCTTTACCAACCCCATATCAGACAGAGAACTAATTTCCAAAATAAATAAAGAACTCAAGAAACTAGATATCAAGCAGATAATCCAGTTAAAAAACTGGGTGTAGCTCTAGAGAATTCTCAACAGAAGAATTTCAAGTGGCAGATAAACATTTCAGGAGATGTTCAACATCCTTGGCCATCAAACAGGGAAATAAAAATCAAAATGACTCTGAGATTCCATTTGACATCTATCAGAATGACTAAGAACAGAAACACTAATGACAGCCTATGTTAGATAGGATATGGCAAGGGGAAAGTTCCTCCAATGCAGGTGGGAGTGAAAACTTGTACAGCCACTTTGGAAGTCACTGTAGCTGTTTCTCAGAAAACTGGGAATGAATCTACCACAAGACCCATCTATACCACTCTTGAAATACACACAAAGGATGCTTAATCATTCCACAAAAACATTTGCTCAACTATGTTCATAGCAATTTTATTTGTAATAGCCAGAACCCAGAAACAACCTAGATGCCCCTCAACCAAGGAACGGATAAAGAAAATGTGGTACATTTACACAATGGAGTGTTACTCATTGTGTTATTAAAGTTGTTGTTAAAGGAATTATTTAAAGTGTTCTTAAAGGAGCTGTTAAAAAACAAGGACATCAGAAAATTTGAAGGCAAATGGATGGAACTAGAAAAAAAATCATCCTAAGTGAGGTAACCCAGACCTAGAAAGACAAACATGGTATGCAATCACTCATAAGTAGATATTAGCTGTAAAATAAAGGATAACTATGATACAGTCCATAGACCCAGGGAGACTAGATAACAAGTAGGGTTCATGCGGGGGCACTCACAGAACTCCTGGTGAAGCGGAAACAGAAGAAATTTTGTGAGTGAACTGAGGGTGTGTGGGAATGGAAATAGAAATGATCAGATTTAGGGGGCAAGGATGAAAAGGAAGAGTACTGAGAGGGACTACTGGAAAGGGGGGTGCGTTTTGGAGTCAGGTAAAAAGTTGGCACAAAAGAATCTCTCAAGAATCTAAAAGGATGATCCCAGCTAGAACTCCTAGCAATAGTGAGCATATAGCTTGCACTGGCAATCTTCTGCGACCAAACTGTTGCCTCGACCAGTGGTCATCAGACAGGCTTCATCCAACAGCTGATCGAAACAGATGCAGACCCACAGCCAAACATTCGGGGAATTCCTGCAGTAGAGCAAGAAAAAAGATTGCAGGAGCCAGAGAGGTCAAGGACACCACAGGAAAACTCACAGAATCAGCGAACCTGGGCTCTTAGACACTCATAGAGACCGAACCAATGAGCATGGAACCCGCATGGGACTGGCCTAACCACACTGCATAAATGTTAAAATAGTCACTTGAAACTAAGATGAGTACCACAGCAGCAGGAAGTACCCGGAAGCCACACAACAGTGATTAGACTATGCTGGTAGAAGAAAGGATGTCAGTCCCAGAAGAATTACTCAAAAGCAAACAGTCACCTCCTCGAGATGACTTTTCATTGAAGACATTAAGACTCCTGGAATGAGTCAGATCATTTCATGTCTGCACACAAATCCCACCACTGTGTTATCACCCAAACCGAGTAGTCCTGAGAGTCCTGGCTCTCCCTTAGCTCTTGGGCAAGCTGCCTCCTTGATAAAATATCTTCTCCATAGATAGCCATTCTTAACTTTAGGGCCGTGTAGTCAGAGCTCCTCCTTTGAGATTTATTTGAGTTTTATGGGTTTGTTTATCTCCCAAAGTCAACTGCAAGTCATTGAGGATCAACTAACTGCCATTTTATCCATAGGATTAGCCTCATGTCTAACTCAGTGCAAACACAGAGCATGTGTGTAACATAAACTTGGTGTTTACTTCATTAAAATTAAGATTTGCACATTGAAATTCAAAAGAAAATCCAGTTACATGCAGTACACAAGAAAAGATGAAAACATGGTGGCGGTGAAATGATGAAATAAGATCAGCTTCTAGATGAAATCATTAAACAAGACAGAGAATCACTGTGACTAAATGGTACGATTCCTTAAAAAGCAAGGCTTACACCAGATACTTTTAGGAGGCCCTTCCTCAAAGGTCCTAGGAAGGTATCCCTATCTCTGCCATCCGGGTTCAAACTTCCGCCATCCCCCTTCCCTGTGAGAACACTGTCATCATCTCCCCTGGTGTGTTTAGCCACAACGCTGTCAGTTTGACAAGGATGACCATGCTTTTATTTCTATTGAACATTTACAGATGTAAATGAGTGACTGAAAGAATGAACGAGGCAATGGCATGAATCTTTTGCACTAAAATAACATGACATCAAATTTCATAAAGCAAAAACCTTTAAAAATGAAAGTAGAAATGACAGTTATTTGATCATGAGATATTTTAACATACCACTATCAATCTATGACAGGTCAATTCAATAAAGAAAAAAAAGGGCATAGAAGAATTGAACCATATAACAAAATTACATTAATAAATATGAACTTTGTAACCCAGCAATGGAAAATGCTTCTATAAATCAAATGTTCACAGACACAGATCATGACTAGACTACAAAGAAAGCTTTGATGTACAGCTCGAAATACAAATTATACAGAGTAAGTTTCTGAAAGAAACCCACAAGCAAAGAGAGAAGCAAAACAGGAAGAGAAAGGGGCAGAACTTTGAAAGCAGCCAGGCCATCCTAGGACGTATATTCTATTGTCTTGGATGTGATTTAAATGCTGTGTCACAAGAACAAGTCAAGGTGAAGGCAGAAGAAATAATAAAGCCAGCCAGCATACATATAAATGAACACAAAATTTCAAGTTAATATGAAATTATCAAAAATTAATAAAATTCAAGTTAAATAGAAATCAAAACAAAATTAAAAGATAAATAATTCTTAATAAAAATGTTTTTCAGGCCTGTGGTAGAGGTACATGCCTTTAACTCCAGCACTTGAGAGGGAGAGGCAAGAGGATCTCTGAGTTTGAGGCCAGCCTGGTCTATAGAGCGAGTTTAACCAGAGCTACACAGAGAAACCTTATCTCAAAAAAAAAAAAAAAAAATCAGAAACACAGAAAAAAAAAGTTCATCCTTAAAGACAAAACACTCTTACCAACCTTTGAGAAAGATATTAACAATATTTTTTTATTAGATTTGCTCATTTTGGTGGTGGTGGGGGCAGTCACGTATGCCATGGCACACACATGTGGAGGTGAGAAGGCTACAGGAGCCGATTCTCTCCTTCCAACATGTCAGTCATAGGGACTGAACTCGTACTTGACAGCAGGTACCTTTACCCAGTAAACCATATTGCCTACCCCTAATATTCCAATTTTAATGGCAAATGATGATGAACTAGAAAAGGTTTTTAAGTATTTAAATAGTTAGCCTTACTAAAAAATAATTGCAAAGTAAAACAAAGTACAATTTTTTTATGAAATTAAAAGTTTTATGACTGAAGGAACAAAGTGCTGATATAGACTATACCACAGATGAATGTTGGTACACTATGCCAGGTGAAAACAAAATACACAAGGTTGCAAACTATACAGTGCCACCTCTGCGCAGTGCCTAGAATAGACACACATGTAACTTAGCAGTACTAAGAGGGAGGAGGCAGGGGCAAAGGTTAGTAACTAGCAAATACAAGGATTCTTTGGAATGGCAATGAAAATTTTCAGGAATTGGGTAACAACAATAACTGTGCAACTTGCAAACATGCTAAAAGCCATCAAATAAGGAGATCCACTTTAATAAGGTGAGTTTTTCCAAATGTGTATTTTATATAATATACATGTAAATAAATATATATCAGGATTTCAAGACCAAAGCCAGCCTGGGCTGCAAAACTACTGGTGAGTGTGTTTGTGTGTGTATGTGTGTGTGTCTGTGTGTATCTGTGGGTGTTTCTGTGTTTGTGTATGTGTGTATATGTGTGTGCATGTGTGTGTATGTGTATGTGTGTGTGTGTCTGTGAGTATGTGTGTGTGTCTGTGTGTGCCTGTGTGTGTGTGTATGTGTGTGTGGGGGAATAATCCTAGTTCTGCCTCATAGTTATGCATAAAATATTATTTCATGACATTATTCATGATAGGAAATAATAACCTCTTTAGTGCCTAACAATGAAAAACAACAAACTTCAGTATAGCTACCTAATGCAATATTCTGAAGCCATTGAATTTACATTCATAAAGATTTTGAGAGCCTGAGAATATTTGTAACTAATATTTGGTCTAGTTGCTATGTAACAATTTACCCATAAAACACGATGTCTTAAGGCAACCTCGGTTAACTCTCTATATTTATGCAATTCACTGTGGTTTTTCAGCTTAATGTGCTTTTTGACAAAGATTTTGGAACAAGTGAAAGGTTCAAACTACCTCTCATATAAAATCATGTGCACTTTTATATTTCTATAAATAAAAAAACTACAGTCCTCACTCAAAAACCATGGGGTTTTGTTTCAGGAACTCTACTGATGCCAAAATCTGTAGACACTAAAGTGTCTTACAGAACAGCATCCGATGTACATACCATGTATGCACACTTTCTTATGCCTTTGACTGTCTCTATACTATATTATATCATTGATATAATATTATAATCAGTATATCATAATAGTATAAGTATATAATATGTAGCATCATGTAAATAGTTATTATCTTGCATTGTTTAGAAACTAATGACAAGAAAACCATCGGTACATGTTCAATACAGACACAATATTTTCAAGCCAATGTTGGTTGAACCCACAGACATTGTAGTTCAACTTAGAATTCATGCAAGAATTAACAGGCTTGAAGGTAAGATGCTAACAAAACTACCTGTAAGTAGAGGCAAAAGCCATGCTTTCAATTTCCTTTTTAAAGTTTTCTGATTTTTAGAGTTACGGAAATAATACAGAGAGAGAGACTCAAGTTATATGACTGTATCACTTTTACATTGGAATATAAAATATTTTAAAGATATTCTGTTCCTACATAAAAACACATATAGCAACTTCCTATGACCAACTACAAAATACTACTGAGACACTAAGATCTGGGCATGGTGGCACAAGTCTTTAACCTTAACACTTGTAAAGCAGAGGTGGATGGATCTCTTAGTTCCTGACCACCTTGGTCTAGAGAGCAAGTTCCAGACAGCCAGGACTACACAGAGAAACCCTGTCTTGAAAAAAAAAAGCAGTTAACACAGAAAGAGAGGAAGAACAACAACAAATTTAATTGACAAAGAGAGAGAAAGACCAGGAAAGCCTGCATTATTCTCTGCTTGGCTGCACAGAATACTGAAATATTTGAATCACCAAACATTTTATAGCAGAGTCATAACCTTATTGAAAACATGTGTAACAAATTTTGATCTTTCACTACAATGCCATTACATATTGAATGTTTCTGTCTCTAAGAGGAACAAAAAAGGGATGCAATAATTAGACAAGGTACTGATCTGTGAATATAGCAAAATATAATTAGGAATCCTAATTAGGAATCCTTTAAAACTGACCTTTTTTTAAACCAGTCATGCTTGGATCGACTCTAGGTCTTGGGACTATCCAGTCTCCAGGACCTAGTCATCCAAGAAGAGTCAGGCACGGGCTCCCTCTTATGGAAAAGCCCTCAAGTTAAATCAGACAGTAGTTGGCCACTCCCACAATGTCTGTGCCGTCATTGCCTCTGCGCATGTTGCAGACAGGACAGATTGTAGGTCAAAGATTTTGTGGCCATGTTGGTTTCTCTGTGGCCTGCAGAGTATCTTCCTTCACCACAGAGACTAGAACGCAGGGATGAAGGCTCCAAGCAGGCAACAGCTGGACCTCTTCATGGTCAATGAACTGGGAGGATGCTGTCCTCAGCAAAGGGAAACAGAGAGGAGGTGGGTCTGGGAGAGATAGGAGGTGGGGTGGAGACAGGTAGGAGTGGAGGGAGGAAAATTGTGGTGGGGATGGATTGTATGAGAGAAGAATCTATTTTCAATTTAAAAAGAAAAGAAGAACATTTGCGTCTTCTGTATACAAAATCTTATCCAGGTTAAAGCAGATACAACAAAGCCCCATGAGGCAGAGACTGACAAAGATTCAAACTCTTAAAACCTAAAAATACAATAGACATGCTCAAAAACAGCACAATGACACTTTTATTTCTTCTGACTCTATGATTTTACAAAGCAGGAAAAAAGAGGTTTTTTTTTTTTTACAAAGCTACTACGCTATTTCAACACCACATAAATTAATTTTTTATGATTCTGATGATAACTTCAGATAATGCAGAAACACCAAGGGAGAAAACACATGCGCTCCTATTATGCAACCCTTTCACGAGAAGTTGTTATCAAGGACCCAGAACTGCTGTTAAAGAACCGATCTTACCCTCTCCCTAGTATTGCAGAGCCCAACTCTCACCTGTGACTCCTATTCCACCCTATAATATACAGTAAAACCAGGTGTTTCCAGAAGACTTGGAAACTCTCTTGATTAATATCAAGATATATGTTTTTGACCAAAGAAAATTCTCTCCCAAAAATGATTCCACAATACCAACAACACAATTAGGGGGAAGGAAAAATGATGGGAAGGTTTTAGAGGACAGCAAGTGCACAATTTACAGATGTGCACCCTCTGGCTTTCAGAATACCCCTCCCAATTCTAGCCTTGGCCCTGGGAATTCGGAATACTCCTCCCAATTCCAGCCTTCTGTTGGTACACACAAGCTTACTTGGTACATTGTTCCTTTAATTCCAGGCACTTAGCAGCTCGCCCCTTCATTCTACAGATGTCTGCTTAGCCATCTTTCTCAAAATGTTCACAGATTTGGGAGCTCCAACAGGTAACAATACATGCCACACCAAATATATTTTAACTTGTCAAATAATTTCAAAGCAAGGAAAACAAGCCCTTAATTTTGGTCAGTAATGCCAATTAGGTTGCAAGCGCTGTCTGGAATCTCTGGATGCACAAACAATGTTTTGCTATTTTTCTATGAAAGTATTCCAAACTCAGCTGTGCTGGTTCAGGATCTATTGCAAATTTCCATGAGTTAAGAAAAACAAAGGCTCTGTGAGCTCTAATGAGACCTCAGAGGAATATTCTGAAATGCCGTTAATCCTTCCTCTTATTTTATCATTGCTCATATGCAGCTCTTTCACCATCATTAAGTTTTAAAGCTTTTTATGATAATTATTTTCGCTGTCCATGGATTCTGAGTGCTTTATGGGAAAAGCTTAATTTGATTTGTTTGCTTGCTTTCCTTGTATATTTATCTTAAACCATTCAGATTTTTTTTGGGGGGGGGGTTATACTGATGGTTGACCTAGCCCTTTCAAGTCCAGTTTTTGATCGACTTACTGTAATAAGTCAATGAAAGGAATTTAGTATATGTTGAGTGCTATTTTGTTTAATGATTAGCTTGGTGCTGAGAACTGGAACTGAAAATTAAAACTTCATAATTTTTTCAGTGCTGGGAATAAACCCAGGCCTCCTGCATGGTAGGCAAGTGCTCTGCTGCAAAACTCCATTTTCTTAACAGTGACATATTTAAACAAATGCGCTAATAAATACCTGTAGAGTCTATGCAGTACCAAGACTCAGGGTCCTCATCTACACTTCTAAACTAATCCCTAAGCCCCCATTTCTCTATGCTCTTAAAACCAGGCAAAAAAACTGTAGGTTAATCAAGGTCTAGGGGTGAGACAGCCTCAGTAGCAAGAGAACTGCTATGTGCCAAGGTACTCAGAAGGAAGAGAAGTCAGCCTCAGACCAGCTCTGCAAGGGGGCCTCAGTGTTGCCTTGCTGCATTTTCTGTCTTTCTCCATTTCTTTTCTTCTCTCAGAAATGCACGGGTAATCTTCCTTGCCTTGAATCTCAACTTTAGTGAACCCAAACCATCTTCTAATATGAACATCTCATTCTCAAACCCAAGACTTAAGATAGTGCCTATATTATCCAAGAGATAATGCGCTCAACACATGAAGTCGGAGGTTACCTAAGGTTCTCCATAGAGCGAGTTATTGTTGCACGTGGGATGCCATCATTTCCCATTACTGCAGCTACTAAATTAAGAACATGCTCTAAACAAGTTCATCTTACTGTTACCGAAACTGAGGATGAAAAGCAATCGACGCTTCCTGTAATGATTGCATTGTCTGCCACCCAGGTTTTATTATGCTGCCTTGTGTGGGTTTTCTCTCTTTTTTTATTTAAACACAAATCACTGTGCCTCCATGGAAGACACATTTCTTCCACTCCAGGCAGCAGCAGGAGAAATCCCCATTTGGAAGTCAGCTTGGGAAGGTGATCTTTTAAGTGAAGCGTAATCTTCATTTGACTACGATTTCTAGCACCATGCTTATAAACACAGGCAAGTGTCCCTCTGACCCTGAGGGGCTGGAGTTTCCCAGGACTGAAGAGCACATAGGTGTTTTGAAAGTGTCACTCTGGTAATCTTTTTCTCTGTAAACTGTAACAAAGGACAAATTTTAGCTAAAATCATTATATAAGAGGTTACATGCTATTATTGCACCCTTACATCCTCCCAAACAAGCTCACTAGTTTATAAATTGTACAGTTTATATTTTAATCTCTCAACTCTGTTTTAAGATAGGAGCTCTATTGAAGTGGGAAGACTTCTCTCCCAATCAGTCCAAAAGGATGTATTTATCCCTTTCTGTTTTGGTGCTTTCCTATTAAGAAGGGATCATTGTATTTAATCCTACCATAAACCAGTGAGTTCTCATTATTTTCACACTAAAAGGTTTTCCCAATTTACACCTCATCCAATCAGAACACAAAAATAAAAGCTCTATCTCAAAAAACCAAAGCAACCCGGCAAAGGGTATTTAGGGCAGGGTTCACTTCATTGTTTTGGATGTAGTAACATAAAATAATGAAGAGGTTTCAGACCATGCTTTTATTTCTTAACACTTTAATATTTTGTGATTTTAAAAACCATTTTACTGTTGAATAACATTTCTTTGAGCAATAATGTATGAAACAATGCATTTATCTTAGCACAAGTTCAGAGAGGACCAATAGCTATCCAAGTAACAGTTCCATTGGAACAGAGGTTCCTTTAAAGTCAGGGCTCTGACTGTGGACCCAATCATTGTCCTAACTGTCTTAGTTCCTCAGATCTGCTCTTTCATGGAGTCCTTTCTCCTCCCTAGCTTATCTCAAGTTCAAGGAGGAGCAGGTCCAGATGATAATTATCTCAGGTCAGAACCAAAGCGACTTCCTCAAGCAAAGATGAATGCCCCCAGGTTCAGAAGGGCTCTCAAAAAGACATCTGAGATAAAGGTCAATCAAACTCAATCTTGATTAGCACTGGATGCTCCTACTTCTTCTCCTGTATACTTCTACAGTTATTACCCACAACAAGGCTTAGGATGCTTGTCTCTTATCCCTAGAATGACCATATCGAAATGAATCCTGTTTCTGTAGTAATAGACGACATTGCAGTTCCCTCTTTGCACTCTTAGTCTCATTAACTAAAGAACATAGAATGGACTGGGCACAAAGCTCAAGGGCAGTTTTCCTAGAGTTAGAAACAAGAACAACAGGGCAGGTGAGTTGTGAATGTGCACATCCCAGAAGCATCTGGGAGGAGAAAGATGGAGTACAGGAAGAGGGAAATGCTTGTTAAGATAAAGAATTCACCCTGTTAGAAAGGGAGATGAGCATGCAACTGCATAGTGGAAGATTCGGGTGCTTCAGAGAAGGCATGAGAGAGCCCGGAGCATCCGGGAAAACATGCTTATGCTTTGGGCCAGATTACAAAGGAAAAAGGCCAAGTTCCACTTTTTTGAGGTAGAGCCAGCAGGTTTAACAATGCAGCCATGAGGGAAGCTCTGTATGTAGCTGTACAGAGAAAGGGGATTGTAGGAAGGCTAAGTACTTTTCCCATTAAGGGAATAATTATTCCTCCCACATCTTAAACATGACTTTGAATGAATCACCTCCCCTAGAGATGCACTCCTCGCCAAATGATTACTAAATCCAGATAGATTAATTCCTTTTTTTAATGTGCATGAGTGTTTTGCCTACATATATGCAAATGCATGCTGTGTTGGCAGAGGTAAGAAGATGGTGTGAGGGCCACTGAAACTGGACTTAGATACAGTTGCTAGCCACCATGTGGGTAAGAAGAATCAAACCCAGGTCCTCTGCAGGATCAGCAAGTATTCTTAACTGTTGAGTATTTCTCCAGCCCTGCATTTACTCTGAAGCAGGGAGGCAGTATTCATGTCTTTGAGACAGATCTGAACACCATGTCTCTACAGTAACCAGAGGAAGGAGGGAGTAGTTTTCTCTTAATGGGCTCTAACAAAGCCCTCATATCCCCCACCTTTAAATATGGTATCGTCAATACTAAGAAAAGGCTGAGTTGATGTATCACTTCCTTATGACACCAGAGAAATAGGAAAAGGGGTCCCAAGCCAACCATGAGGAAAGACGCCCATATTCAATAGCATACCTCCTATTCTGAACAATAGGTATTTGGGAGGCAACAAAATAAAAGCACTCTGCATTTAGAGAATTGATTGTCACTTTTATGTCATTAACTCTTGACCTAAATATCACTAACTCTTCCGGCAGACCTTGTTCGGTTATCATCATTATGTCATGTTGTCTCCTTGCTATGGAGAAGAAAGATACACAGGAGCCTTGTGCGGCATGTACATTGAATCCTCTACAACTTTAAACAATGCAAAATAAACCCTAAAGTACTGGCTTGAAAGTGCAGACAGTTCCCTGGAAGCTTGCATCTCCAATTATTTTTTTGTCTTTCCCAAAACAAACCCTTAACCAACAACTTCCTTTATTTATATAGACTTTTGCCACATTCAAAACAGAAACTGAGCAGAATACAGCTCAGGATAATTTGTGGATTTGTGCTTTGACTCCAAAAAAGCAAGAAGTTTTTCTAGAAATGGCTCAGTGCTCAGTCTTAAGGTAGGTTAAAGAACAAAGAAGTTGTATAGGTGTTTTGTTAATGCAGAGATTCACAGCTTAGCACTGGGCCGAGCTCCTGGAGTCCAGTCAAGAGAGGTAGGTGTTATCATTCATGATGTGGGTGACTCAGTGCTGGTTCTAATAGGGGTGGCAGCAGTCCTCTGGTGGGTATCGGATATGCCATGAAGAAAGAGCTTGCCCTGAGTGCTGGAATCATTGACATGCACCACCATACTTGACTCTGAGAATTTCCTTAAAAGGCACAAAGAAAGTAACAGAATTGTATTTTTTTAAAGAATTTACCTTAAAGTTTGTTTTAATCACCTTCAAAAATTAGTTTTGTTTCCCACTATTTAAAACCTACCTCCTAACAATTTTGTTCACTTGGCCATTCTTTTATAATCAGACATATGGTATAAGATTTATATTAAAACACAAAGAAACTGGAATAGCGAAACAACTTGGGTAAAGAAGAGCAAAGTTAGGACTGAGGATTCCAACATCCAAGGCTTGCTATGTAGCTGTGATTGGCAAGACAGAGTGATAGTAGTATCAGAGCCAACAAGTAGGTCAATGGGAATGAGTTGTCTATGCAGAAATAGATCCTCACATGTATCGGTCAACTCAAACTTCCAAATGAGATATCACAGGCACAATGACTTACATAACAGAAATTTGTTTTCTACAGTACTGCAGTCTAAGATCAGGGAGCAGGCTGGTTCCTACTGTGGTCTTGATTCCTGGCATGCAGACAGCTGCTGTCTTGCTATGTACTCATATGTGCTCCAGTGGAGAGAGAGCTTCTTGGCATTTCTTACTCTTTGTATCCCATTAGATTAGGAGCCAATCCGTGTTATTTCACTTAACCTTAATCTAAAAATGGCCTGTATAAATTGTGAAGAGATACATTTCTTCCAAAGCCATAAAGGAAGCTAGTGGGGCTCCAACATTCCTTCCAAACAATGGGGCTAGGACAATTGAATAGTCACATCTGTATTAGTTTTTTTTCCAGGGAATGCGAACCAATAGAAAACATATATAATTGTGAATACAATGTTATTAAATTGACTTGCACAGCTGGAGACTGGATGGTTCAACAATGACTACACACTAGAGGCAGAGAACCCTGTAAATGTTCAGTTTAAGAAACTGGAGGCCTCCAAACTTAAGAATCATTGCCATAGCCACTGCCTGATGATGATGCTTACAGTTTGATAATGATCGAATAGCTTCCTTGAAAGTCACTGGTGTGACTCAAGACTGGAAAGTTGAAGACTCTAGAGTTCACAGGTGATGTGACAGCCACCCACCTACTCAATTAGGAAAGGGACTTACACAGTGCCCGATGTTCCTCCAATTTTGTCTTTGCATCTGAGCCCACAGTCTATGGTGTGTTGCCACCCACATTCTGAGTGGATCTTTTCACTTCATCTGCTTTAATATACCAGTCTCTCCTAGAAACCCCTGACTGACACATCCAAAATTTGCTTTATTCATCCCCTAGGCACCCCAGTCCAGACAAGGACTCAAACATTCTACCATATACAAAACTTAAGAAAGGAATTCTGGAAGTACAAAACTTCCAAGGTTTTAGATTTATAATGAGAAGACAAGTAAAAACTTAGAATAATGTGTCTAGAAATGATACATGTGATCAAAGAGCTACATCTAAAATCTGTAAGGAAATCTCAAAGCTCAAGACAATAACCAATATTTAGTCAACAAAAGATTTGAATAGATATCTCACCAAAGAAAATCGATAAATATAAAATAAATACATAAACAGATGTTCAGTCTCATTGGTCATAGCACAAAGGCAAATCAATCCCACAATGGGAAACAACTACCAGAATGGCTAAAATTTTAAAACATATTGTTCAGAGTGTTGGTAGAAATGGGACATGAGTCTATTCTGAGTGTCTGCCCAGCATCTGGTCTATTCTTAACAGAAATGGAAATGTAGAATGAGAAAGTCACATTAAATGGTAATTTTCACCAGCATCCAATGATATATAGATGTGACACAGAATGAAGGACAAAGTTTTCAATTCATTTATGAATCCTATTTTTGATGCACTATTTCAGAAATTTAGATCAGTGCATGTCAAACATTCTCTCCTGTTTTCATAGGTCAGCACATGATTCAAATCTGACCAATTAAAGATCTGGACCCTTGTCAGGGATCCAATCATTCTCTACTTGAAACTGATGAAGTAAACACAAACTCCTAACCAACTTCAGGCTCTCAACTTCTGCATCATGGATTCCTGCTTAACAGTGCAGACACATGAGAGTGGGTGTGAGAAGAATTGGGGCGAGAAGGTAAAATGTGATCAAAATATATCCATAAAACATTCTCAGAAAATTAATAGAAATATTTTATATTTTTAAATAAAGACACATAAAGCACAGGCAGAATAGGGAGAGAGAAAAGGTCCTGGCCTGCCTAAAACCAGCAAAAACATGACCATAACATGTTTTGTACTTAAGAACAGTTAGCATTCATGTCTCTCATTAGCATCAAACAGTCCAGACCTACTTGAACATAAGAAATTCCTAACACCTATCTTTATTCTATGAGGAAGAAGTGATTGCTCACATAGCTTTCTTTGTCCAGTTGCCAGCAAATATTGGTGACTAGATAAACGGTAGTTTTTAATGGGACCCACAATCAGTCTCCAGGGGATTAAAGAGAAGACAGAAGATGAAAGTAGAAATGATATGGGTAGATTTCCAGGTGGAGGGAAAGAGGAGAGAGAGAAAGAGAGGAAAAGAAAGAGAAGAAGGAGGAGGAAGGAGAAGAAGATGCAAAAGAGGAGGAAGCAGGATGGGGCAAACAAGCTTGCATACAAGGAAGTCTTAAGGGAGGTTCTCTTCCTGTGATGTTCCGTCAAAATTTTTGACCAAGATTTGGTTTGTCATGTCCAATCAATATCAGACAAAATGTAATTTTGATTGTTTTCTCAGCACCCCCAGGTTCCTAGTTATTATTGCTCTGAGGCTCGCTGATGGTACGATCTTTGATCTTCGTCACTCAGCCTTAAGAGACAATGTGAGAAAAGCCTACAAAACACTTACAAATGAGGCCTTTATGTTAAAGACATTTGAATGGAACTGTCTCTAAGGCCTGGAGTGAGAGGATCCTCTTTAGATGTTGCTGCTATTGACCTGTTCTTTTCTGACACACTTTAATACAAATTTGTATTAAGGTGTTATGTATTAGTCTTTGGCAACAGAAGTGACGTTGTTAAAATAATATCAGAAAGGGATTCTGTCTTCACAAGCACAGCTCAACAGTAATTTGGTTTAACAACCAGTAGATAGGAAAGTAAACTTGCCTCGATGTTACGGTGATGGCCTCGTCCTTACATCTTTCCTAAAATGCCTTAACCATCCGTAGGGAATAAGTTATTCTTAATTGCTTCTAAAGATTCATCATTTGGACATTTATAATTGACCCCTTAATGTAGCACCTGAATTCACTGATGTGTAAGGATTATTATTTTAAAGATTTATTTTTATTTATGTGTATATGTGCATGTAGGTGCCCTCAGAGGCCAGAGGAAGTTGTCAGATCCCCAGAACACTAGAATTACAGGCAGTTGTAAGACCTGGGTGCTGTGAACTGAACTTGGGTCCTCTAGTACAGCAGGAAGCCCTCTTAACCACTCAGCTACCTCTTCAGCCCCATATGATATTAATTATGTTTAATATTCATTTGAACCAAATTAAACTGATGCATTGAGTTTCAAAATCTCATATGAAAGCATTATTATACCTTTCCAGTTGATATTCTTGGGGAAAGGGGCAAGTGAGAACCAATGGAGATGAGCTACCACAACTAAATTTTCTTCCTCACAGCATCACGGAGCATGATGTTGTCCATGTTTGATCACAGTGACAGGTAACTGACTCCACTTCCTGTAACCATCAGAGGAATCTTCTCAGTTCCTTTAAAGATGACTAGCCCACTATGCCTTTCACTGCCTACACAATGCCTTAGCAAAACTAATCTCACTTCATCTCACCCAACTCAAGTAAAAATGTTTGTAGGTGCAAAAGAGCAAAAATGCAGAGACATTTATTGACATCCATAACGAAGGGTTACTAAGATTTACTAAAATTCAAACTCATCATGTAACCTAATATTTCATTTCTAGTACAGGACTCATGTGATTTTATATATATATATATATATATATATATATATATATATATATATATATATACTTTCTTTCTTTCTTTTAGAAAGAAACCAGAAGTTCCCTAACATCAGTACTTCAGTATAAAAGTAGCAAAACAGCAAATAATAAAAATGTCATAGGTTTCTCGCATCAGATTTGTGTGACAGTGACCTGCCTATCATACTCAGGGCTGTATATTCCCCGACTTCTTTCAGTTTTTGATTCTCTATAAGAAAACCACACATTTCCAAGGGCATTCATCTGACTCCACAGCTGCCAGCACCCTTCAGAGTGTATCGAGTGAGCAGGGTGCCCTTTGACCTCAGTGTCTGGAACATGAACCGTCATTGCTTACCACCTGCAAAGCACCTGAAGCCTGAAGGGCTGCAACTTTTGCAGCAGCCAGCAGGCTGTCCTGCTTGGACTATTCTCTTAATGAACAGACCAGATGGTGCCCAGAGAAGTCTTGGACAATAGAAGTCCCTTTTCCACAAAGTCTGGCCAGATTTTTTTTCTTTATAAAAGAAACATTATCCCCCTTTTTGCCCTACACTTTCCTATAAACTCATACGGTATTCTTGATATAGTGATCCCTTAACATTTCAAAGGAGGCTTTACATACAAAAAGACTTTTTGTGGCTGTATCCTCTTGTGAGTGTCTATTTTATTTTAATTTTAAACTCTGGGGACACCCACAAGCCACTCACTAATCTGACTCTGGTGCTAGCTGAAATAGAAGAACCAGGGAACTTGCTTTGTTGACTAGGCTGGCCTTAAACTCAGATTGACTCTGCTTCTCTGTCTCTCTGCCTCTCTGTGTACCCATCTCTCTGCCCCCCTCTCTCTGCCTCTCTGCCCCCTCTCTGTCTCTCTCTTTGCTTGTCTACCTGTCAACCTCTGCCTCTGCTCTTGCCCCTGCCTGTCTCTGCAGTAGTGGTGTTAAGACAAGATCCATCTAGACGTGCCACAGTGAAGGTTTTCACTTACTGCTCTTTACTGACTCCAGAAAATGGGGGTCTTATACCTTGCTGCTCTGCCTCTGGTTGAGGCAGTGTTGGCGTAAGTGGTTCTTGTCCATTCAAACTCGTGCAAAGCAGTGTTAGACCGGACTCTTACAGCCACAAGGACCTGCACAGTCTCAAAGGTTCTCCAGGGTTCACAATGCTACTATTGGTAACACAGGTTAGTCATGGCTTAGATTGGTTTCAAGAACTCATGCTAGTGATCACAAGGACATTAATCTTGCCAATGTATGAGTTCATTGCTGAATGTGTTGTGATAAAATGTGAGACCTGGTTAGAAGAAGTAAGTTATTGGCAGAATAACATCCAAGGGTGAATCTTGTTGCTGGATACCTCTTGTCTCTCTCCTTACCAAACTCCATGCTCTCCACACTCTTTTCTATCACATGCTCCCTACTACACATGAGTATCACTGCCCCAAAGGTCTGCAGTCTTCAGAGGTCAGTGGATAAGACTGATCTCCACTCCAAAGCTAGAAATGTAAGCCCAAACTCATGGCTGTCATACCTGTTCAGCTGGAGTTGCTCTAGAGTCTGTGCTCTAAGACAAAGCCTGTTCTTCAGTCCCTCCCACTATTCCACGGAGAATGGAGTCTTGTTCAGTCATGCTAACTGGAGGAGAGGTAACTATATGAGTCAACCATTTGATCTAGTACAGTTCCAGACTTTCAATGAATAAATGTCAGCCCAAGGACGGAGGCTGAGGAGCACTGTGCAGTGCTGATTTCATGGCAGAGGGGTAGACACTGAATTTCAGGTCTGAACTGGATATGATTCTCTTGTCCTCCTCCAAACCATAGTCATGGCTCTCCAAGATAGGTTGCTTGGACTTGAGGAGAGGTGGTAGAAGGAACAGTGACTTCTTTCCCTGCCTTCTTCAGTGCATCTTTTCTTTTTATACTAAGCAGCCATAAAGTTCTCTCACTTTTTTCTCCTCATAGCCTGACTGACCAGTCTGTCTGTGTCTGGGTAGATGTCCACTGATGGAGCTTCTCGGCCACCATCTTGTCCTCTTGCTCCACCTCTGGTATTTTCTTAGACAGGAGGCAGGGGAATTAGTGTCAGTTCTTTATCAGCTCCTTGATTTTCTAATCATTCAGTTGTAAGAACTAGCTCTTGTAGACTAGGCTGGTCTCGAACTCACAGAGATCCACCTGCCTCTGCCTCACAAGTGCTGGGATTAAAGGCGTGCACCCCCACTGCCCAGTTGAATGATTTTTTTCTAAAACAGGTGTATGGAATACTACAAAAAATGTGTGACCTCTCTCCACATCATATATATGAAGTTCTAAACTCTGGTTCTTCAAAAATATTTAATAAGCTAATTTGACCATTTTTAATTTAAACTTGAGACTGGATTGTATATGCAAAATTTCAAGTTTATTTCAAACTAATGTCAGCTATAAAATTATTCCCCAATGATAAAAAGTATTTAATACTATTTTAAAATGGTACAAAGAATTATTACTGTGAGGCTCATACTGCAGTCCCAGCATTCAAGAAGCAGAAGCAGGAAAATAATGAATTTCAGGTAAGCCTGGGCTATTCTTTCACAAATAAATAAATAAATATAGATTATTAATTAACCAATTTATAGATGTAAAGCCCTACTAAATTTCTTTGGAAAAAGAAAAGGAAGAAATGACTCATAGCCACTGCAGTATAGAGAAGTTGGTGGATCCACTCAACAAAGAAGTCCAGGACAGAAACTGTAACAAGATAACTATGTCAGGATTATCTGATAATGTTAGCATGCTAACTGATAAATGTTCCTTCTTGAAATACTATTGAAACTTAGCTACGAATAATGAGATTATCTTCAAGAAATAACTTATTAGTAAGAATGTGGGGGAAAGGAATCCCTTATGGTAGGAATGTAAATCAGTGCTTTCCATAACCACTGTGGAAATCAATACAGAAGTTCTCAAAATAATAAATAAAATTAGAATACGATATGATCCAACTATACCTCTTCTCGGCCAATATACACAAAGGAATCTAAGTGAACATACCACAGAAATACCTACACATCTATGTTTACTGTGGTGCCATTCATTACAACCAAGTTTTAGAATCGGCACAAATGTCCATCAAGAGATGAATGATAAAGGAAATGTTTTATCCAGTCTGAAATGAATGAAATTATACCTGCCATTTGCAGAAAATTGAGTAGAACTAAAGATCACCATGTTAAATGAAATAAGCCAGACTTGGGCAGCTATTACTCATTTGGTTTCACTCTCTTCAGCCCAACCCAGCTCTACTGGCAAAAAAAAAAAATTCTCTGATAGAAGGGGCTGCCATCAGCATAGTGATGATAGGAGGGTGTCTGTGGGTTTTGTCAGCTAAGACTAGCAACATTGGAAAGAAACAAACAGGTAATACCTGTAGCTTTATCAGCTGGAAGCTGCAGACTTGCCTGGATCATCAATGGATTCACCAGGGGTTTAAGTGGAGGATGGAAGCAGTGAATTGTAATTTAAATTGTATGTTTGTATATTTGCAACAATTGTGTATTTGTGTGTGTGTGTGTGTGTGTGTGTGTGTTAGGTACCAAGAATGATTCTGAAATCATACCTCAGTCAAGTTCTTTCTAGAAACATTAAACATTTACTGATACTTAAACAGAACCTAAACAATGACAATACCAGTTGATATGCCTACGTGAGTGGGAGAGATCACCACTCCTAGATGAAAAGCTACAGGCAATTAACAACCCTAGAAAGAGGGAGAATTGTCTTCCCTAGAGATGATCCTCTTAAATGGTTATCCAATCCCAAGTGTCAGTCCATATATATATATATATATATATATATATAATGTTATATATACTATATATGCAGTGATATATGAACTTAGTAGGTTGCATTTATATATTTATTCATATATGTCTGTGGTGCGGGAGAATTGTCTGTATTCTGTCAATCATGTTTTTTTAAAAAAGAAGGGGAAGTGTTACGGGAGAATTGTCCGTATTCTGTCAATCATGTTTTAAATAAACGCTGATTGGCCAGGCAGAAGGAATAGGCGGGAAAACCAGACAGGAAGTGGAAATGATGTAAAGAGAGCAGGAGAATTCTGGGGAGGAGGTAGTTGATTCCTCTCACTCCTGCCCAGACCACTGAAGCAACAGGATGTGAGCTGCCCCACTGAAAAAGGTACTGAGCCACATGGCTAACATAGATCAGAAAAATGGGTTAATCAAGATATGAGAGTTAGCCAGTGGGAAGCCTGATCTAATGGGCCAATCAGCTTTATAACTTATAGAGATCTCTGTGTGATTGATTTTCACTGGGACTAAACAGCTGGGGGGCCGGGCAGGACAGAAACACAAACAAGCAGGCCCAGCCTTTTCATGTTACATATTTGTAACAATAATAATTAAAGAATAAGAAACCATGAGTTTGAAGAGGATCATGAGAAGAGTTAGATGAGAAGGAAGGAGAAAAGATGTGGTTTTATTTTAATTTTTGAATTAAATTAAATTAACAGACCACCAGCTCGAGCAGTGGCTCAGGCAGGTAGGAGCGCCTTACGCTGTGTCCTGGTGCCAGGTGTCGCCCTGGTGCCAAGTGTCGCGGATTAGAATCCTGCCTGTGCTATCGATAGTCATGATAAATCGATGATAAATCTGATGAATCGATGGTAAAGCTGATAAATCACTATCAATTAATCGGAAAAAAATTAAATTAACAGTAAAATAAACAACATATAAAAACTTTAAGAAATAAATTTTCACCAAGTATTTTTCAACTGGGAAAAAATACATGAGAGGAAGACACAAGAAAATTTTCTTTTAAAAGTTCACTAATTATCACAAGACAACATCTAATTTTAGATCATATTAACAAAGACAGGTGTTGGTTGCAACACCTTTAATCCCAGCACTCAGGAGGCAGAGGCAGGTGGACTTCTGTGAGTTCAAAACCAGCCTGGTCTACAAAGTAAGTTCCAGGACAATCAGAACTGTTTCAAAAAAAAAAAACCCTCTTTCTCAAAACCACACAAAATTATATTAACTATATATATATATATATATATATATGTGTGTGTGTGTGTGTGTGTGTGTGTGTGTATGTGTGTGTGTGCGTATATTTGCCTTAAAATGCATTCTTAGAGAATGTCAGCTAGTATTTAATTTTATGTTTTGTTTTCTTTTGTTTACAAGATACACTGGTTAATTGGCATATTCGGTCATCAAAATGATATGATAAAATGATCTATTTCTGAAATAAATTAACTATTTTGAAGATTTTATGTAATAAAATGAATTGCAGCAAAACATTTATAAGTTTGTGAGTTTAATAGATGGTCTTAAACAACAGAAAGTGGCACTGGGAGAAATTATACCACACAGCTGTCTCTGCTTGGTAAATATTTGACCTATTGAAAGGTAGCCAGAATCAAATTAATCCAACTCAAACATATTCTCCTATCAGAAGGCCACTGCTTATCCTAATTGACAGATGTGCAGAAATGCCATATCCTAGCAACCAGAGAATGTAAATTCCTGACTGATCAAGTTGCCCAGTCTGTGCTAAGTGCCAAGAACTGATGTTTTATGTTTGAGTTACTTGTCTTGAAAAATGCAGAAAGAGAAGACCACATAGGTTTATCCTCAAGACAACATGACTACATGAGCTTGTTCAACCCTCTATTGCAAACCTCAGAGCCAAATAGATGTCATCTGTGAGGTGGAGTGCACAGGAGTGGAGAAATTTGCATTACGTAAAAATGCAAGAAAATTCAGATTTATTAAAAGATTCTTGTTGTGTGTTCTATAAACTAATTTGAGCAGTATGTATGATGTGTCCAAATAAAGGCTTGAGGTACTCTACCTTCATGGCAGCCAGCCTGAGATCTCAGTGGTCTAAAAAAAGAGTTATCGTAAAGGGGGAAAGTAGTTAAGTCTAAAGTCTCCTTTCTACTAGGTCTTTAGATAAAGTCATTTATCACAAACCAGAAACTTGAAATTATTGACAAAATTCTCTATCAATCTATCTATATACCTATTTTAGTACAAAAAGCCCAACTCTTAATGATGTAATGCATCTCTTCTTCTAACTACCTCTAAATAACATGCATGAAAGGTTTATGAGTTTTGCAATCATTTCCATAAATGAAAATGTTATAAAACTGTCTTCTAAAATCTCTACATGGGGCAGAGAAGCTTTATATAGTGGGTGATTGTCCCGCGCTACCTTCTCGCCAGCAAGAACGACGCGGGGCACTTAGGATACTTCTGCGGTAAAGCTTTAATGCGTCTTGAGAGGGAGAGCATCAGCTTCCAAAGCGGAGACCCAGAATGAGGGGAACCCAGCCCTTATAAAGGAAATAGTCCTCGCTTCTGACGTGTCACTCTTGGATTGGTCTGCTGCCCATTATCCCAGATGATGCCTCGGGAGTAGGCAGGGACGCAGCGGTAGAGAGTTAACAAGCACATGCGCTGGGATTAAAGGCGTGTGCTACATCACCTTGAACTCACAGAGATCTGCCTGTCTCTGTTTCCCAGGCATTGGGACCAAAGGCGTGTACTACCACGCCTTGAGGTCACAGAGGTCAATCTGCCTCTGTCTCCCAGGCATTGGGACGAAAGGCGTGTACGGCCACACCTTGGGGTCACAGAGGTCAATCTCTACCTTTGTTCCTTGAAGCAATGGAGAATGTGGTCGCGGCCCTCCACAGGTGATGGTTAATACAGAAATGTTTATCTGGTCAAAGTGCTAAATGCAAGTGATTATTGAGTGCTCATTCACAAATGAGATATCTATACAACCACCCCAAAGGTCCAGGAGACATCAAAGAGGAGGGGATGAGGTTTAGAGCTGGAGGATGGAAAGGAGTGTTCTAAAATGCTACCATCTAGATATGACATGGCTATTGCAGTCACGAACAAACAACACCCATTGGCACCTGCAAAAGATGGGATCCTGTAACACTCCATCAAAAATAAATGAGGTTCCCTCAAGGTCCCATTCTTTCTTGAGGTTATTGACTGCTAGAAATTGCTAGCGGAGGAAGTGTCATTTTCCTCAATTGTGACCCCCTCCCGAGAAACCAAGAAGGGATTCAGAGAGTAAGGAATAGGGATAGCAGAGGTAACGGGAGGCAACCTATTGTCTTTGTGTATGCATATGTGAAAGTATCAGAAAGAGTTAAGATGATCAGAAACATGGTCCATTGCCTTCCAAATACATTGTAAGCAAATGGCAATGAAATTGGGATTATCTCTAGAGCAAACCAAAATGCCATCCATGGCACCAGGAGAAAGAAGACTTTGTTAGCACCAACTGTCATTGACTGGTTCTGACTGTCTCCCTTAACCTGTGGTTCATCACCACAATCCCAGGTAGTAGTGTTGGTCCATGCTCAGACGGGGAAGGTCACCAGAGAAAAAAGTGGCCAATTCTAACTGCTGCTCTCTGAAAAGACGCTACTTCACATTCATTCAACTTACAGACCTAGCCAGAGAGACTGACGCATAGGAAACAGGGGACAACCTTCAGGTCACTCACATCTTCCAAACCAACTCTTGTGATTGACAAAGCAGTCAGTGCCACAGCTTAATCAAATCCCTGTTAGAGCATCAGCATTCTTACCCCTAACGCAAATAACCACAGCTTAGACCACTTCTTAAATATTTGAGATTTAGATACCATTCTCCAAGTGTCTCAGTGAGCACCCTACATCTTCATCAAATTCTCTGAGTATCTTTCTAGCAAGGTTCAACTCACGAAGTGGGGCTCACTACCCATCTACTCTTTTCCTCAACCCCCAAGCATCTTTGAAATCAGTAAGAAGCTTTTAAAGAAACTTTTCTAGCTTTATCTGACTTTTGTTTTTAGTCCTCTTGGGAATCAAAACCAGGGCCTTGCATCCCCTCAGGAAAATGTTTTCCCACCCTTGCTACATCCTCAGACCCTGAAAGTCTCTACGTATTCATTCTTTGCATTTTATTTCAAGGACAATAAGAGAGATAGGAGTATGCTGTCTTGGTTTGGGGAGCGTTGACTTGAACATGATGCCATAAAAGCCATTTGCCATTGTCATATGTGCTGTGTGCAACTCAGCACACAATCCACAGAGGTAAGTATTCAACAAAAGCCAGGAAGGTTCATAGTCCATTATAAAAACACACAATTATTTCTTTACTTGTACTATTAGACAAACCTGCTCAATAGGGAATGAGCATTTCTTTCTGTTTCGTTTTGTTGTTGCTGTTGTATTATTTTTTAAAGCATTGCTCACCAATACTTTTTAAACGCTTTCAATGACTTCATAATTAAAATTCCTTTTGTCCCGTTCCTTTTGACTCAACCTAAGCCTTGAAGTGAAAGACTCTGCACTGAAGCCAATCTGAATGAAACCAATCATCGAAAGCCACGTTCAGACATTTGGCTATTGATGTGTCTTTCTCTCTGAATAGAACTGCTGAGAGAAAACTCTCTGTGCTGCCATTTTAATGACAATCATTATTCTCTTTGGCAAATTACATCAAGTTCTGTGAATCACACCCAAGGTCAACAGTTTCTCCAAGAACATTTTGGGGGGGGGTAGGACAAATTCTAACATTACAGCATTTTAAATAAAAAGAAAGCATAAAATCACATTGCAAGAAGTTATAAGTTTAGAAAACTGTATTTATAAGCCTTTAAAAACTAATTAAATTTGAAAACCTGGGTTCTTTGTTAAAGAGAATTCATTGTGCTTCTTTGGGGTTTTAAAAAATTGCTTCCTGTTTTTAATAAATTCTATGGAAATTTTTCCAATTCAGTTAAAACTTCATTTCACTATTATGGACTAAAAAAAGAATGATGCTAACAAACTTTGTTCTCATTTATGTAAATCAAATATGGCCCCAATGAGCTTCTCGATTTTCCAGAGTTCACATTAAATTTCACATATTATCTTTCTCCTCTGATCGTATTCATTCCTATCATAAGCTTATTATAAAGCTTTCCTGTGGCCCAGGAATCTATACTTATCATCATTAGGGGTGGCTTTTTTTTTTCAGCTAACTTCTGTGATAGATTGCAGGCAAGGTATCATTTCTCAGAGTTCTTTTCTAACCTTCCTTAGCCAGAACAATAATGGGTGTTTTAAGCAAAAATAATTGTCTTTCATTAACATTATCCTGTGGTAGTCTGTTACTACTCCATTGAAGTGTTACAGATGATCCCTGCTCTTTGCAATCAATATTCAAATGCAGGATATTTTTCTGCACTGGAATACATGGAAAGGGATTGTTAAAGTCACCAATTAGAGCTCTGACTATCAGACGTTAGTCATTATAAAATAAGCAGCTGTCCGTATAACCAGGCATTTCTTTCCCTAACTTTCCACATGTCTACAAGTCTGCCCTCCTGCAGTTCTGCATGCGATTAATAGCAATTGTCGGAGGAAGAATGCTAACCAGTGGGGCTGGGGAGATGGCTAAGCTTGGAAGAGAGCTTGCTGTGCAAGTACGAGGGTCTGAGTGTTATTCTCCAGCACTCATGCAAAAAACATCTGGATGTGACTGCACATATCTGTAATCCTAAATCTATACAGGAGAGCAAGATGGGAAAAACCCTTCTGCGTTACTGCCTCTGACTAATGGCCTAGTCAAATCAGTGAGCTCCAGGTTCAGTGAGGGATCTGGTCTCAAAGGAGTAAGATGGAGAGTGATAAGGCAGAACCCCAGATCTCTTCCACTGGCTTTCACACACACACACACATGTGCATGTGAATACACACACACACACACACACACACATATCAGAGAGAAAAAATATAACAATTAACATTAGCCTGTTCAGAGCCATAAAGATACAGGGAAAACTAAACTGAATAATGACATTTGAAGGATTCTCAGATGACATCAGTCATCTCTATGGAATGTTGCTGCAGTCACACCACAACATAACCAAACAAACTGTTAATATGCAGCAAAAATTTGAATCTAAGGTCTATTGGGTGTGTGTGTATGCGTGTGTGTGTATGCGCGCACGTGTGTGTCTGTGTGTGTGTGTGTGTGTGTGTGTGTGTGTAAAAGAGATGTGCCAGAGGACAAAGAAATGGAAATGACAAGAAGGCAGAGACCGGGAAGACAGCAGGAAGCGTTCTTCTAAGCTGATTTCACCGTGGTGTAAAGGAAGAGACAGTTCACTTTCACCCTCCAGGAGTGTTCTGGTAATGAAGGAGGCTCTGGACTTGCTACCGTCCTCATTCCAGAATGCTTGCATGACTCCATTACTGCTGTGTGCTTAGAGGCTGCTTTATTTCCTGCTTCTTGTTTTTAATATGTGCATGCCTATGTGAGAGAAAATAAATGATAAAGTATCAGGACTTTGAAATCCCTGAAACTTTGCTAGGTATAAAGAACAACCTCTGTTGTTTCCTATTGGCCATTCTCTAAAAAAGAAAAATAAATCAGCAACAGAACACATATTCCAGGAGACAGGAAACAGGTTTGCAAAGAAACAGCCTCGAAAATTTGAAAGTTAATATTGCATATAAAGGGGATGTATTCTCTCCTTCCTGCCCTCATTTAAGAATTTAGGGAAAATTCTGCTCAAAGAGGCCTGCTGGAAGCACAATTTAATGGTTGCGGGATCTTCCCTGGCTGTTTTCTAGCAAAGTCATCTTGGAATAAGGGAAGTAGTTGGCGGTCTGAGTTCAACCCTTGGAGTTTACATGATACCTGAAGAGAACCAAGTCCAACAAGTTGTTCTCTGACCTCCACACTCACACTGTGGCGAGCACAGATGCACTGGTAGACACAATAGATAAATGTAAGGCAAATTTTAATGCCTTCTTAGAGCCATAGCTATAAACTGGCAGATATGAGCAAAATAGATGTCAGACTTTCTCCCATTAATCTAAATATCCATTAAAGAAAATATCCATTAAAGAAATCTGCTCCAGTAGATGCCCCACACCCAGGCATGTATGGGCAACACTAATTAGACTTAGAGGGTTAACAAATAAAATGGATTAACAATGGAGTCAGTAACTAGGGGACTGAACTTTTTGAAGCCATGAGCGAAAGTCAGCTTTTTCCCCTTGAAGTTATTTCCATGTTTGTCACAGCACTGGAAGGCTGGACTAGCACACATCACAGTCCCATGAAAATTCAAGTTCAAACAAATACTTAATCTTCTCTGCACATGCCCAGCGTCCACTGTCACAGCTTACTCAGCTTTAGACTGAACTCTGCAGTTGTACTTCTGCTCAGTCTTCAGTGACTTCTCAGCATATATTCATTGATTAGCATCACTAAGATATACATTTAATCACTCTTTTTCATGTTCGTTTATGCACATTGGTGTTTTGCCTGCATGTATATCTGTATGAGGATGTCAAGTACCCTGAAACATGAGTCACTGGGATGCTGGGAATTGAACCTGGATCTTCTGGAAGAATAGTAAGTGCTTTTAACTGCTGAACCATCTCTCAAGCCCCCCCCCATTCAATCATTTTTTATTTCATGTCAATGCTAAGATTCTTTATTTTCAGTATTTCAATAAGGCCATTTATTTCCAGTTAGCAAGGCCTTGTTAACCACCATGCTTCCTGTGCCTTGACTATTCAATTTATTTTCATGTTTTGAGTTTTTTTCAGGTTTTTTTGTTTATTTGGTTGGTTGGTTTTTTGTTTTTGTTTTTGTTTTGAGAAAGAGTCTCATAGAGTCCAGGCTGCCCTTGAACTCCTGTAGTAACTGAACCTGGCCTTGAATTCCTGGTACTTCTGCCTCAGCTTTCCAAATGCTAGGATCATAGTCACTTAGCACTACATCCGGTCCTTACCTTCTTCAGTTTGCAAGAGAGAAATGTATGAACTCGGTTGCATGCAAACACCAGAATTTATCATTTCTAACGAGCTTCAGCTTGATTTCAATGGTGCCTTTCAGAAGCATTAGAAATAGCTGAAGATGCATATTTTGTATAACTAAGCAAAGATCTGATGTCATATTCTCATGGTATGGGGAGAGTCTATAATGCACAGATCCACTTGAAGATGGCAAAACCAAAGAATTCATTTTTTGTTTTAGGAAAATCATATCATAAATGAGAAATGTTGGTGTTTTGCTGCAGACCTGTAATCCCAGCAACTAAGAAAATGAGACAGGAGGATCATATATTTGAGGCCAGCATGGGTTGTATAGCAAAACTGCATTTCAAAAATAAATGTTGACACATCATCTACAAAGGCATAAAGGCATTTAAAGTATTTCGTCAGTTGAGGCCACTGGTTCTCACATTTTGTTCATAAAATAACTCTTTCTTTCAAAGTCAGTTCACATGCTTTCTAATGATCTGATTCTTTTCTACTAGAATGTTAAACGCTTGAGTCAATCTTAGTGGAATGAACTAGAACAAATTTTTAAATTTCAAACTTCCTGCTGCAGTAACCATAAATGACAACCCATGCAAAATGTAGACATTGAATCTACTATTCCACACACTTAGCTGCCTTCTTGTCACTAATCACTAATCCTGGATATTTAGCATAACACAGGCATTAGTTGTCCTTTGATTGTATTGTTATTGCTCTTTTTTTCATAAGTAGAATACAACTTTCTTAACGATGTGGTACAAGCCTTCATTGTGCTCTGGTATCTAATCATTAACCACTGAAGTTGCCCATCACAAGCAACACTTGTGCTTATTACAACCCCTGCTGAATCTGCTTTGAAAGTTCTGCTCCTGTGACCTGCCTAAAATGCTCTGTCTGCTGCTAATGTTCCTTGTCTGCATTAACCTCGGATCCTTTTAGCACTGTCAAAGCCGAGTGGCCACAGCCACCAGCACCATTGCCTTCCTCTCCGGTAAACACTTGAGAAATGTACCACTTATCCCACCACCATTTCCTCCCCAACTGGCTTCCCCTTAAATATTTTACTAAAAATATTTTCCCAGAAATGTATTGGGATTTTTTAACTTAAAAAAAATATGCTTGCATATTATGGAACATTTTTAGACAATACTAAGAATTTTTGCTGCGGTTTGGGGTTGGTGTAGTGGGTTTGGTTTTGTTCCTCTTTCTTCTACTTTTACCCCTATTCATGAAGTTAACAGGGTTTTCCTTGTTCACTCTCCTTTCTCCATGTGGGGGGAGGAAAACTCAAATAAACTCCTACAAATATTTCATCCAAATGAAAAATCAGAATTAGTGGTTTTGAGGTAGTGAGTGCAAGTGAGTCTGCCTGGGTCTTCTGTCTCTTTTCTTCAGTTCTGTGTAGCTGACTCTGTTCTTGGGCTCCATAAGAGGGTTCTGCAGCTTCCAAATGGGTGTCACTACACTGTAAATGCAAAGCCAGAGGAATTGTCCAAGAAAAGCACAAAGTCTTTAGCTGAGTTTCCTTGGTTAACTTGGCCACGGTGGCAAGTGCTGGTGATTTAGCCCATTTAAGTAAAGGCTCCCATTCTAGAGACTAAAAGCAAGTTAGCTGTGACTCTAAGTTTGAGAGCTAAAAAAGAAGGCAGATATCTAGGCCTCCAGGCACAAATCACAACAAAGGGATCATGGACATGCAAGGGTAAAACCAATGCCCAACTGCCATAGTGACAGGGAGACCGTTCTGCAAGGAACACATACTCAAAATCTCAGCCTGAGAGTTCTGTCATTACAGCTCGAGTTTCATTTATGTGTCTCGCTCCCAATTGCCATCTTGGTTCCAAAAAGCATGTGTTTGGTCAAATCACTTCTTCCTTCCTCAAGTCTCAGAAAACACCACAGTTAGGTGTGCACGTCAACATGAGATTTCTCTCCAGTCCACCCAAAATTCAAAAGTCCAGAGCACTTGGCTGCTTAGCTGAGTTGCCCTCTCCCTATTTTGGGGAAATATCTTTGCTTTTGCTTCAACAAATGCCTCTGTTTGTGATTCCTCTGTATCCTTCTCTGACTTGTTTTCCTGAGTAGGCTGAGAATCCATGAACCCACTGAGGCTAGTGACAAAGCTCTCTGTAGTATTGTGTCCACTTCTGTGTTTGAGGGAATTTGATACCACCTTACATACAGAAAGGCCATTGGAGGAGTTTGTTCACAGGTGCCATGGCATTCCCCAGTGACAAACACACTCCCCAAGAATATCCAACAAGATCCCAATCTACTCAGATGAAAGGAATTACCAAACTTGTTGCACATCAGGAGGATGTACTGAAAGACCTGGATAAATCCAGATTCCCCTAGCAGGAAAACAGAGCCAAAAATCTAGCAGGAAGAGAAGAATCAGAAATCTAGGATTAACCAATTTCAGGGTTTCAGGAACTAGCTGAAGATAAAGGTAGATTGTAATCTTGAGAGTAATCTTGAGAAACAGAGAGATTCCCCCTAGTAATTATCACCCCCTAGTAATTATCATTGGTATAGGAACTAGCTGATTACAACCTTGAGAATGATCTCGAGAGGCAGGGAGTTGTCCCTTTGTAATCATCACTGGAATTTTCAGAGTTTTCTGTGACACCCTCCCTGCCCCCCTTTCGGATTACTGGGCTGTGTGGTTTCTTCCTATAAAAACTACTTCTCCGGGTCACTCGAGGTCTAACTCTTCCCCTGCGTGGGTTATGAGTCTCGGCCCCAGTGCACTGGTCCCCGTCTTGTCGTCTTGTCGTCTTGTCATTAAACCTCATGTGATTGCAGCAAGGACGGTCTCTTGTGAGTTACTGGAGGGGTTCGCGTCATCCCGAGGCTCGAGTGAGAGTCTCCCCTAATCGGGGGTCTTTCAGTACATGCTAACAATGTAACTATATTTCTTCTGTCCTTTAACTGTTCCTTTATAAAATCATGCCTTTTATTTCATTATAATTTTAATACTCTGACAAATGCAATGTTATACACAAATACCTCCTATTAATTTATAAAGACTAATGTTTTTTCATTAGTTATCTTCAGTTCTTACCAGAGATCCAAAGTTTTCCCTTGCCTTAACAGTTCACAGTCACGATTTTAACTATGTTTGCCCCCTTTGGGCATGACACTGATGGTGCCTGTGGTGCCAACAGCTCCTACGGCACTGGAAACATATTGCAAGTCTGCTGCTAATGTTCCTTGTCTGCATTAACCTCGGATCCTTTTAGCACTGTCAAAGCCGAGTGGCCACAGCCACCAGCACCATTGCCTTCCTCTCCGGTAAACACTTGAGAAATGTACCACTTATCCCACCACCATTTCCTCCCCAACTGGCTTCCCCTTAAATATTTTACTAAAAATATTTTCCCAGAAATGTATTGGGATTTTTTAACTTTAAAAAAAATATGCTTGCATATTATGGAACATTTTTAGACAAACTAAGAATTTTTGCTGCGGTTTGGGGTTGGTGTAGTGGGTTTGGTTTTGTTCCTCTTTCTTCTACTTTTACCCCTATTCATGAAGTTAACAGGGTTTTCCTTGTTCACTCTCCTTTCTCTTAAAGCATGATCAGTACTTTCTTATATACAATTGTACAAATAACTCTCCAAAAGCCTATAATAAATTCTAAAATAAATGCTTATTTTAATATCTTTTTGTTATTTTGTCTGCATGCAAACTAAAAATATAGTCAAAAATCAAATGTTTCTAATCTTGATACTATTTCTAATTTATCTCTAACTACTCTGTGAGTACTTTAAAATACTGTATGTTTTTGTCTGTTGATTTTAATTAAATTTACTTTAGTTGTCTTGATTGCAAGTAAAAGACAGAGGAGAAATACATGGAAAAAAATCACAAGCATGTTTTTATTCCACCTCATGGGGGTAAGAAACTAATAAGCCACCTCCACAGTGAATTTCTAGTGAGGCATTAACTAGGGATTTGTTGCCTTGGTTACTGAGCCAGGTAGAGATTCCAGTAAAAAACCAATGTGACCTATGAGCTCAGGAAACCAAAGAAGTGAAATTTCTGCATGATAATATTTGCAGTTACTACAAAAAGAAATGAAGGAAGTAAAACTGAGCTGAAATACAGGGTAAAAAAGATGATCTAGATTTTTGACTCAGTGCTACAGACATTTGCACACACACACACACACATCTCTAATAACAGCGCTGCAGCGTTTGCTCACTGGTGAAATATTAGAAGGCACAGATAATTCCAAACATGTAAGGCAGCTTCCCGCCCTAGAAAACAAAGCACTCCATTTCTCAGTGGTAAGTGGACCTTTTGTTAACAGAAAGACTGTTGGGGCGGGGGAGGATACTCACAAGATGGCCACTTAGCAACAAAATACTCAAATAGATTTTCAGGCAACATGTTTCAAATATATACTGTTTCAAAAATAAAAAGCATGTGAATATCAGTAGCAGATCTAGAACCAACAGCAGAAACCAAGGGTAAAAATCTGAAGGGGTGACTTCCTGTGTCATCTTCATTGTGGTCAGCAACCACCCTTATTGCTAAATGCAGGATCAAATAAAATATTGGCAGCCAACCAATCAGTGATGGCAGAAATAACAAGGTCATGTAATTCTTTTCCTAGTCCAATGGACAAACTCAACAACAACAGTATTCAAAGCTGACTTCCCCTCATGTGTTCGCCAGTGCTCAAAGCTGTTCAAGGTTTTACCCTAAAACCAAGAGTCTCTGATAGAAAGTAAAATGCTGACAAAGTCACTCATGCCTCCTGGATAAAAAAGATTCAATAAGGAAGATGTTTCAAGCACACCCAGGACAGTGGCAACCAGACAGTACAGTGCTATCTGCAGGATCAGGTTACACGTACTCCAGTAAAGCTGAGAAGACAGGAAATGGGTATATGTCTCAGTCACAAGCTTGTGAATCCACATAAAATCAAATCAAGGTGCTAGGGCTAGAAAGACGGCTCAGTAGTTTAGAGTATTTATTCTTGCACAGGACCTGGTTTTCAATCCCAGTAGTCATATGGTAGGTCACACCATCCACAGGCACACATATGGTACACGTACACATATGTAAGCCTAACACTCCCATCCATAAAATGAGATAAATAAATCTACAAAAAATATTTAAAGCTAGATGTGGCAGTGCAATCCTATAGCCCCATTGGCCAGGAAGCAGCAACAGGGGATGCCTGAGGTGTGAGTTGACCAGCCAGTCCCGCAATCAGGTGAGTTCCAGCTTCAGTGAGTGACCCTGTCTCAAAAACTGAGATAGAGTAACTGAGAAATACACCAGACATCAATCTCTGGACGACTCTCTCTCTCTCTCTCTCTCTCTCTCTCTCTCTCTCACACACACACACACACACACACACACACACACACACCATACACACATGCACACACACACACAAAAAGCCCTGCAGAAGCCTGGTTAGGAAAACTGCTCTTCTAAAGATAGACTACAATTAGAATCAACAAGATGGCACATGCAAAGCCTCCACCTGATACCAACACCTTCCATCCTTGTTTCTGTCGGGCCCTCAGTGACCTCTGTTTTACTTATCAGGTCAAATTCATGAAATGTTTAAGCCTGTGACTCTGAAACTTAGCACATTTATGCTATTTTTTATTTGTAATATTGTTATTGGCAGTTGGTCTAGAAACCCACCATAAATCACTGAAACAAGCATTTAAAAATAAAAGTAGGGAAGAAGAAAAGGGAGTAGGCATATCATATGAACCACGCTGTGAGCCCCTAAAGCTCATTCGGTGTTTAATTGGTGCCCATGCTTGAATGCAACAGACAAGCCGAACATGTCTTCCACCCTCAGACAACACACATCTGGGCTCAAAATTTATTCCAATCACAAACGACCCAGGAATTACAGTCTTCCAAACATCCCCTTCCCTGTAATTGCAGACTTTCTTTCCCTAGTGCTAATTCAATCTGGGAAATACACGAAGTCCTGGACCAAACAAGGCACTAGACTAAGAGATTCAGTGAGTGTTCACATTCAACAGAAGGGACTAAGATTTGTTTAATTCCCAGCTTGGTTCTGTTTGGGTTGTTTTCCTACGGAAATGATGGGCTTTCTGCCTTTATTTCCTGCCAAGGTTCTGAGATGCTTACTACCTGATATTTATTTATCCTTTACCTTTGAAAGACAGCCAAATCCTAAGATATTTAAATTTATTATCCAGATTATCTAGATCCACTTTTAATAAAAAAAATATCTTAGGGGTTGTGATAACAAAATGCCAAAGATATCCTGGGACTCTTACTTACCTGCTTAGAGGAAATGTTGTTTTTCTTACTTACTTCGTGAGTTGAAAGCACATTTTATTTAATTCACAAGAAGAGATTTTTTTTTTAAATATCATGTAAGAGTCAAGACTTAATACTCTTATCTAGAGGGTACTCTGCAAAGAATATTTTTATTCTTTGTTCCCCGTTGTCTTAGTTAGGGTTTCTACTGCTATGAAGAGACACCATGACCATGGCAACTCTTACAAAATAACAACAGCAAAAAAAAAAAAAAAAAACAAAAAACAAAAAAACCACGTTTATTTGGGTGGCTTACAGTTCAAAGGTTTGGCCCATTATTATCATGGTGACACACAGTGGCATGCAGTCAGACATGCTGCTGGAGAGGTAGCTAAGAGTTCTACATCTTGCACAGGCAACAGAAAGTGAACTGAGGTACTGGGCCTGGCTTGAGCATATATGAGACCTCAGAGCCTGCCTCCACAGTGACACACTTCTGCCAACAAGACCATACCTCCTAACACCACCATTCCATTTGGGGCCATTTTCTTTCAAACAACCATACCCATGTCTTTATGAAAAAGTCTATTACATAAATTTGGACCTTTGACCTATGTTGGATTCACCCGAGGTCTGCATCACCATCCTCCCAGTATGGACCATGGCTCCATACCACCACGAGCTTGGGCAAGGGCCTAGGAGTTAAACAGAGACACACACACATAGAGAGTCCGAGTCATTCGCCAAGAGGTAAATGCCCATTTATTCCACTTTATCCAGAGTTAATATACCTTTTTCCCCAGTTGTAGGACCCCGCCTCTTCTGTGGATACCCACACCCGATCCAGGCGCGCGCCTTCCCAAACTCGGGCCCACGAGAATGGACAACTGTCCTGAGGGTTTAAAACAGACACACACCAAAGAGACCTGCTCACTTACCAAGAGTAAATGGCCACTTTATTAAACTCAAGTCGGGTATTTATACCAGTGGGCAAGGGGGATCAAAAGGGCAAGGCCTCCTCCCATCAGGAGCAGGAAAAGGAGATTGAAGGCCCCGGCGCCTCAGGCAGAATCAGCTGGGAGGGGCCAGGCGTGTGGAACCCACTACTAGAACCTTGATTACATGTGGAATCACCATAACAAAGAGAGCCAAATTCTTCCTAAGCTATCCCCTCAAGCCAGTGCTAGTGCAGAATCTCCAGGGAACCGGAGGTCACAGGGCCCTGCGAATCGCCAGGAAGAAGGGAAAAAGACCTTGGTACCTACACCCAGTAAAGGAAATCCCTCCCAGCCAGAGGAGGTTGGGGGAACTGGCGCCATGTGAGGACTCCTCCGCAGGCAGGTGGGCGAGAGGTGCGGGGCAGCGGCAGACAGGGTAGAGGGACCTTGGCACGGTGAGCTCTCCCGGGCAGGTTCAGAAATTACCATTTTAAAGTAATACAAGACCCTATGGCTAATTCACCAGGCTAGCAGAGCAGAGCACAGAATTTAGCAGGAAGCTTAGCTGGTTAGCCAAAACAGTCCTTGATTTGCATCCCAGGGAGCAAGGGAAGACAGGGCCCTATAGACCTATTCAATATCAAAAGCTGATGTCAATATAACAAATATTTAACATGATTCCTGGTTTTTAGGTTTACAATTTCTCAAAAAGACAAACACACCGACATGTCGTTATCATTTCTAGTCTCTCTAGAAAGCCAGTGGAAGGCAGGGTAAAGATCTGAGTATGGGGGAGCACACAATCCTAGGGAGAAGAAGAAATTCTGAATGAAGGACTGTGGGAAGCAAGGCAAAGGGATGAGTTATTGAGCAGCAAGTCTTCACATTGGGCCTTAAAGAAACAGCCCAAGGCTGGGGTCCTCCTCAGCTACCTGAGTGTCTCCACACTCAGCATAGAAATTGAAGTCCACAAGAAGGAGAGCGGGGCCATTTTGCTTCCTGGATTCCTCCATACTCTCATTCCCTTCCACTTACAATGGCCCAATCGTATTCCCATTCCACAGCCTGCGAATTTGCACCATCAAGCACCCAGGCTTGCAGCTTGTGACCTAGCAGGAATAAGAGCTAAACCTGAGCTGACAGGTAAGCAAGCTAGTCTGGAGACTGGGCAGGCAGACTCAGAAGAAAAACATTAGCATTACCCAGACAAGGAGCCATGGACAAAACTGACTGATGAACGAGAAGATAAAGTGATGAGGCTCTCTTTTATTGAAAGATTATATTCCTATTATATGTATAATAAAAGCCAAAGTGAGGCCTGCTAGATCTCAGAATGCACATTCTCCAATCTATGCCCTAAGCCTGAAGTAGTGAATGAGTTGGCTGTTTCTAACAGGAATGCTCATGTAGGACCAGGAGCCTTCACAAAGAGTATTGCTCAAAAGGAACCCATGGCTCATTGTTTGAAAACTTCAAACATAGAAATTTCAGAACCAGTTTCCAGATCAGAAAGGAAAAGGAAAAGGATCTTTCTTTACTGTGTCTTTCCAAGACCTGTTTCTTCTTTCCTGGATATATGCCCTCAGAAGAGCAGTTAGGCAAAGTCAAATATGGGGTGATTTCAAGCCTAAGGACTTTATGATTTGCAATTCTGTGATCGCATGTCAAAGATGAGAGATTGATAGATGATAGAAAGAAGCAAAGTACCTATGAGTTAGTGTAATCAATAGTTTCAAAATTCAGGTATCACAAATTGACTGCTGGCAATTACTTTGTATGTGGATCCATTATATCATTTTCTCACTCCCTGTTATGGTTTGAATAGGAATGGCCACATAGGTTCGTGTGCTCGAATGCTTGGTCTATAGTGAGTGGCACTATTAGGAAGGTGTGACCTTGTTGGAGTGGGTATGGCCTTGTTGGAGGAAATGTGTCACTGTGAAAGTGAGCTTTGAGGTCTTATATACTGAAACTACACCCAGTGTAATACAGTTTCCTTCTGCTAAGACATAGAACACTCAGCTCCTTCTCCAGTAACATGTGTGCCTGCTCACGACCATGTCCCTCTGTGATGACAATGGACTGAACCTCTAAAACTGTAAGCCAGCCCCAATTTAAGTTTTCCTTTAGAAGAGTTGCTCTTCACAGCAATAGGCACTACCTAAGGCACTCCCTGTGCACTGCAGGCTGCGTGTGTCAGCAATGTCAGTTTCCTGAACTCTGAGAAAATGGTTTCACTCTGAACACCCACCTTCTCCATGGACAGTGGTTCACTTTTCAAAAAGTTTCTAAGTCTTGGCTTCAGCTCTTCAGCTGCTTGCTTTCACGCTTCCTAGGCTCTGATCTGTTTCACTTTGCTTTAACCATCATAAA
The DNA here is from genome assembly GCF_982192425.1 of Myodes glareolus. Classification (NCBI taxonomy): domain Eukaryota; kingdom Metazoa; phylum Chordata; class Mammalia; order Rodentia; family Cricetidae; genus Myodes; species Myodes glareolus. The sequence continues at coordinate 17,692,528 of NC_142052.1, forward strand.
TAATTCTGGAAAAAACAATTATATCCTTTGTAGAACTCAACTGAAAATCCAAACCACCGTCACATAGATCAATTCCTGTGTGCAATTCTCAGCTATCTTTATTCAACCTTGCTAACATTCCAGAAACTCAGACTTTAATTGTCACTCTGTGGGGCAAATAACTAGATCTGGACTAGGGATTTGGGAACAGAAAGGCCCAAATTATTCAAAAAAGCTTAATGAATTCCACTGCAGCAGCTGAAACAGGCCCTCATGGGTAGTAAGTACCCAGAAGAACAATCTGTATGTTCACAAAGCATAGATTTTTGACCAGAGATATCCACTTGTCTTCCCCAAACACATGTTTTGAGAGGAATGGAGGAATCACAAAGATAAAAGATGTCTTCTTTTTTCATGGCATGTGGAAAATTTTATATTTTGACCCATATTTACTTTCTATAGTTTTTATTAACTAAATATCCAAATAAATTATCTGTAACCTCAACCTGAACTTTTATTATTATCAAGTTCTTTCTTTTCTTATATGATATACTTTTAGTTGCTACAATTTAGAAGCTAGCATACACTCCTCCAGAAAACCCTTAAATCTGATATTACTAGCAAATTTCTTTATGCCAATAAGAAAGTTGCTAAAAGTAGAGAAACTATCCTCTTGATGAGAGCTTTAAAAGTGTACAAAATGAAACACCTAGGAATTAACCTAACTGAAAAGGGGAAGGATCTCCAATGGAAACTTTAAGACACTGGTAAAAGAAAACAAAGACTCTAAAAGATAAAAAGAGTCCAGGTATAGTGGTGCACCCTCCCAGAGTCAGGAAGATCTCTGTGACTTCAAGGCCAACCTGCCAATCTAGCAAGTTCCAAGACAAGCAGCACTATAGAGAGATTCTGGCTTGGCAAATGAAAAAGCAAACAAACAATGGAAAGAACACTCATGCTCACCAATTTTCAAAATTAATATTGGTGAAGTATCATAGGGGAAGCCTCCCTGTCATTTCTACATGATAAACATCCTTAGCCACTAGAGAAGTGAAAACTAGTATTCCTTTGAGATTTTATTTAACCACATTCAGAAAGGTTAACATTGAAAGATAAGGTTCTGGTGATGATGTGGCAGAAGAACCCTGGTAGGAATGTAAGCTGGTACAACCACTACAGAAATAAGCATAGGAAGTTCAAAAAAAACTAACTAAAACTAGAGCATTATATAACCCGACTTTCCACTGCTGGACATACACTGAGAGACACTTCATTTTACCAAGGAAATACTTTTTATATCTATGATTATTGTTATGCTGTCCACAAGAGCTAGGAAACAGAACCAGTCTAACCAGCTATGAACAGATGAATGGATAAAAAATAGGATGTTTGTACACTAGAATTTAATGTTGCTATAAAGAAAAATGAATGGGCTGGCAAGATGGCCTAGCAGGTAAAGGTGTTTACTGCCAACACTCATGATCTGAGCTCAAGCCCCAAGTGCACACGGTAACAGAATACAATAACACTGATCACTGTAAGTGTCCTTTGACATCCACATGCCATGCCATGGTGTAAACACCCCCACATACATACACATAAATATAAACAAACATTTAATAGAAGAAGAAAAATAAAATCATAGTATTTGAAAGAAAAGGGATAGAATTAGAATTTATTTTTTCTGACCAAAACATGTAATAAACAAAAATTACAATAGCAGAGAAAATAATAATAGTAATAATAATAAAATATAATAAAAAATTGCAAGTGGGAATCAGGATTAAAAAAAATGCAGAGACCTTAGTTTCTAGGAGACCATCACTCCTGAAATTATTATCTTATGTAAAATAAGGCAGACTCAGAAAGACTAGTGTTAAAGGTTTTCTCTCAAATATAAATCTTACATTTTGATTTTTGTATGCATGGGGGAGGCAAGGGTATAGATCATGAAACTAGAAAACTAGATAAAGGACAACGAGATCTTAAGAGATGGTGGCATGGGGGAAACAAAAAAGGGTACTAGTATATGTATAACATGAAAACCACTGGGAGTTTCTGAGGGGAAAAAGGGAGACCACGGGGTGTTGATAGAGGTAGACAAGGGGGTGGGGAGGAGGATTAACAAAAATTAATATAAAATAATATATAAAATATAATGAGATACATTATTTTGCATGATTATTTTATAACCTAATAAAAAGTCATAAAACATACATACACAGCACACATATAGTAAAGCCCATGGTAAAACTTTGGAAAGTGTGTATACACACACACACATATACATGTTGTGTGAATGTTTTACTCTTTTGGTTTTATTGTGGGGCTCACCACCCGCTCCCAAATAGATCACACACAGAGACTCATCTTTAATTATGAATACCCGGCCTTAGTTTGGCTTGTCTCTAGCCAGCATTTCTTAGCTTATGTTATCTAAGCTAACCTTTCTCTATTTCTGTCTACCTTTCTTTACTTCCTTCTCCATGAATTGCTGTGTAGCTATGACCCCTGATGTCCTGCTCTCCTTGTCCACATGTTGCTCCTCCGCCTCCCCAGATTTTTCCTTCTATTTATACTTTCTGCCTGCCAACCCTGCCTATCCTTGTCCCTGCCTTGCTATTGACCATTCATCTCTTTATTAGGACCATCAGGTGTTTTAGACAGGCACAGTAACACAGCTTTACAGAGTTAAACAGAGTAAACAAAAGTTACACACCTGAAAATAATATTCTGCTACATATACATATAAAATTAGTCATATGTATATAGTACACACACATGCATATATATATATATATATATATATATATATATATATATATATATACACATACATACACACACACAGTTTGTGGGAAATCCATAAAAACAATAGATTTGGACCTAGCAACTGCATTTTGGATAACATCTGCTCTAGAATTTAACAAAGCAACCTCTCACAATCGATGACACTCTAATAAGTAGAATTCCAAAGTGTGAGTCCACAGCAGAGCAGGAACTGCCATCTGCATTGGTGAATAGACACTTCTATGCTCGTTGCTCTGACTTCCTGTTATCAACAGAGGAGCCATTCATGCCTTATTTTCTGTCACTCTGAACTTGGAGCACAGTCCCTTGAAGAGCTGAGAAGACACATACACATGCTTCAGTTCACCTGCCTATTTCTCATGCTCTTTTAACAGCTCATTTGAGAGTTTTGGTAGCAAACTCATGTGACAGGAAATAATCCTGATCTGAATGAATTATTCCCCCTTGACTCTAAAATTTGATTAGTAAGGTGAAGATAGCATTACAAATAGACAGTACTTATTTCAGCTATTATACAATGAGAACTTAGATAGACCATGAAAAACACAAATGCTAGTTTGGTTTCTGTTGCTGGAACCAAAACCAGTTTAGGAAGAAAATAGGCTTATTTGGCTTTTTCATTTTAATCACACACCATCTTAGAGTGAAGCCGGGGTAGAAGTTCAAGGAAGGAACCTAGAGCATTTACTGAAGAAGAAACCATGGGAGGTCCTTGGCCAGCAAGTGGCCCTGATCTGGTACCAGTAGATCCATCCAGAGGGGTAAGTGTGTGCCTGCCTTGTCAGACAAATGCCCCAGAAAGCGAGCACAGGCACCCTCCAATCCCCTAAACTTTCTGGCCATTCAGTGGGGCTTCTCCCTGGCTGCTGGCTTTCTCTACATATCCTGCCCCAGCTTGCGCCCAAGCACCCTTTTCCATCTATGGGGTCCTACGATCCCCCAGCTCAGCCTGCGTTGGGGCTGAGGGCCTGGGGACACAGTGGTGAGTGCAAGGTTGCACATTTTTTTAGAGTGCTCCAGACAAAGGAGAAGGAAAATGGTTAGCTCAGTTTGATTATTTCCAGTCTTCTACTCCTCCTGGATGAGTTTGCTTCTTTTTTTTTTCTAGAGCTTTCAAATGGCCTAAAGACACTTAAGGTCATGCTCAACCCCCTTAGAGATCAGGGAAATGCAAATCAAAACAACTTTGAGATACCATCTTACCACCTGTCAGAATAGCTAAACCCAAAAACACCAATGATAGCCTATGCTGGAGAGGATGTGGAATGAGGGGAACACTTATCCATTGTTGGTGTGAATGCAAACTTGTGCAATCACTTTGGAAATCAGTGTGGCGGTATCTCAGGAAACTGGGAGTCAACCTCCCTCAGGACCCAGAAATTCCACTCTTGGGAATATACCCAAGAGATGCCCTATCATACTATAAAAGCATTTGTTCAACTATGTTCATAACTGCACTATTTGTAATAGCCAGAACCTGGAAACAACCTAGGTGCCCCTCAATAGAAGAATGGTTAAAGAAGGTGTGGAACATTTACATATTGGAGTTTTACTCAGCGGTAAAAAGCAATGACATCTTGAATTTTGCATGCAAATGGATGGAAATAGAAAACGCTTTACTGAGTGAGGTAACCCAGACCCAAAAAGAGGAATATGGTATGTACTCACTCATAAGTGGATTCTTGCCATAGTTAAAGGACACTGAGCCTATAATTCGTGATCCTAGAGAAGCTAAATAAGAAGGTGAACCCAAAGAAAATCATATAGTTATCCTCCTGTATATTGGAAATAGACAAGGATGACAGGCAAAATTTGGGTGCATGGGGGTTGCCGTGGGGTGGATGTAAGGGGAGATGGGTAGAGAGAAGGGAGAAGGGGAGGATTCAGGAGAGCTTGGGAGAACGGGATGGATGGGATGGAGGAAGGGTGGATATGGGAGCAGGGAAGTAAATATCTTAATTAAGGGAGCCATTTTAGGGTTTTCAAGAGACTTGTCTCTAGAGGGGTTCCCAGGTCCAAGTAGAGGTCCTCAGATTGTTCCTTGGGTAGCAGAGAGAGGATGTCTGAACTGGCCTTGTCCCATAGCCACACTGATGAATATCTTGCATATCACTATGGAACCTTCATCTGGCGATGGATGGAGATAGAGACATAGACCCACATTGGAGCACTGGACTTAGCTTCCAAGGTCCAGATGAGGAGCAGAAGGAGGGATAACATGAGCACGGAAATCAGGATCACGAGGGGTGCATCCACCCACTAAGTCGGTGGGACTGATCTAATGGGAGCTCACCAAGGCCAGTTGGACTGGGAATGATGGAGCATGTAATCAAAATGGACACTCTGAATGTGGCTGGCAATGAAGGTTGACTGATAAGCCAAGGACAATGGCACTGGGTTTTTATTCTACTGCATGGACTGACTTTGTGGGAGCCTAGTTTGTTTGGATGCTCACCTTTATAGACCTGGATGGAGGGGGGGAGGTCCTTGGACTTCCCATGGGTCAGGGAACCCTGACTGCTCTTAGGACTAGAGGGTAGGAGGAGGTGGGGAGGGGGAGGGAAAAGGGAGGCGAGGAGGAGGTGGAACTTTTTAATTAATTAATTAATCAATTAATTAAAAAAACAGTAATAGCCTATACTGGAGAGGATGTGGAGTAAGGGGAACACTCATCCATTGCTGGTCGGAATGCAAACTTGTGCAACCACTTTGGAAATCAGTCTGCTGGTTTCTCAGAAAATTGGGAATCAACCAACCTCAGGATTCAGCAATAACACTCTTGGGTATATACCCAAGGGATGCCCAATCATACTACCAAAGCATTTTTTCAACTATGTTCATAGCAGCATTATTTGTAATAGTCAGAACCTGGAAACAACCTAGATGCCCCTCAATGGATGAATGGATAAAGAAAGTGTGGAATATATACACATTAGAGTACTACACAGTGGTAAAAAACAATGACATCTTGAATTTTGCATGCAAATGGATGGAAATAGAAAACACTATCCTTAGTGAGATAACCCAGTTTTAAAAAGATGAACATGTTATGTACTCACTCATTAGTCGACTCTAGCCATAAACAAAAGACATTGAGCCTATAGTTCACAAGCCCAGAGAAGCCAAGTAACAAGGTGAACCCAAAGAAAAACATGTATAGCTCCTCCTGGAAATTGGAAGCAAACAAGATAGCTAGGCAAAAGTTAGGAGCATGGGGGTGGGGGTAGTGGTGAGGGTGGGGATGAGGGAGGGGATCAGGGAAAGGGAGAAGGAGAGAGAGAAGGGAGAAGGGAAAGACTGGGGAGAGCTTGGGGGAGTGGGAGGGTGGAGATGGAGGAAGGGCGGATATAGAAGCAGGGAAGAAGATATCTACATTAAGGGAGACATTTTAGGGTTGGTAAGAGACTTGGCTCTAGAGGGGATCCCGGGTGTCCACGGGGATGTTCCCAGATATTGGAATTTATTGGAATGGCTTTCAGGCTGCAACACAGCAATGGCTAGTTGTAAATGAAAAATCCAAGAATCTAGAAGCTGCTCAGTCCCACGAGGCTGAATGTCCCAGCTGGTCTTCTGGATATGCTGGAATCCCAAAGAAGTAGGCTCCAATGCCAATGAAAGACAGGATGTGCTGACAATGGGAGGGCAAGCAGGTGAAGAACAAGCCCTTCCTTCTTCTATGGTCCTTATACAGGCTTCTAGCAGAAGATGGGACCAAATTAAGGTGTGCCTCAAGGTCTTTTCCAGCCTCAAGATATGGATCAAAGGCATGTTGTTATCTTGCCTCAAGATCCAGATCACAAGTGTGCCCTCTACTTCTGAAATGTAGTTCATTCCAGACACAATCAAGATGACAACCAAGAATAGCCATCACACAACCCAAGACCACCTGCCTAAGAATGGTACCACCCATAGTGGTACCTGTATCAATTAACACTCAATAAAATGTCCCACAGACTAGTCTGATGAAGGCAATTTCTCAGTTAGTGGTTCCTCTACTCAGGTAATTCTATCTTGTATTAAATTGGCAAAAACTAAACAACACAGTTAGTTAGTAAGATATACATAATCATCAAAATCTATAACTGGTTAAAGTGCCAAGAATAAATGATATGGGATGGTCAGCCCCTACCATTGCCAAAACTTAAAGAACATCACAGAAAGGAAGTAGAAAGAACATGAGAGCCAGAGGGTGGAGAGATGCGCTGCACCAATATGTCTTCTGCATATAGCATGGCCTTTGTGTTCACGAACTCCCTGCAGCTCTGGTTTTCCAGATAAGACTTGCACAAGATTGGCCCTATTTTTATTTCATCACTAATGGGGGGGATTTCAAAATCTTTTATACCTCCCTGAGGATCCACTGGCAATCAATAGCTGTTAGGAGAGGAGCTATCTTCTTTACCGGTGTAGTCATCAGTAAGTTGCCCTTGATTGGACAGATAACCTCCCATGCTCTGGAAAGAAGGTTTAATTGAACTCGTGGGTCATACCCTAAAAGAAGGCATTGTCAGGGACCATCTTCGACAAGGATACCACTTACCAGGGTAGGGGCATGGGGATCAGAAAAACAAGTAAAGAGAACAAAGACATAAATAAAAATAATAAAACAGAAACACAGGATAGTATCAGGAGGGAGTTCCTGTGAATACTGAAACTGCCTGCCTTTAATTTTCCCTACACTTTTATACCCCAATACGACAGGGGGAAGAAGACAAAAGACTGCTTTAACTTGATACAAAGGACAATTAGAACACTTGCTTCCTTCAGTACTTTGAGACATCAAGTTATTAGCATTCTGTGGTTTAGGCTATGAACCCACCCTAAGCCAAGTATCCTGAAGGCATCCATTCCCTACACCAAACCTCCATGAGAAAGGAGGAGCAAAAGTATGCTTAAATTTCCTGACATTGGTCAGGGTGGAGCAAAAATATCTGGATGGGCCATCTAAATGTCCAAAACACCAAGCAACCACACCTTAGGTCAGGGTATGTAACCACACTTGTTGCTAACAACTTTGATCAAGCTAAAACTCTCTGACCGTCAGATAAGATGGAAAAAAAAAGGTCACATTTTTGGGCTTCCACAAGGCATAAAAACAGGAGGGGGACTTGTTGAAGAGAAGAGCTCCAGCAGAAGATGGAGGAAGCTGAAAATGGGGTGGGGATAGGATTGAAAATGATTGATTATTTAAATGTATGAAACCATGAACCGTTTTAAACAAATTTTCAAAGAAATGCACTGATTTCTAAGGATGTGTGGTCTGTTTGAAGAAGCAGATTATCAAATGTGTTTCAAGGTGAATTTGTGTTGAGTGCAGTGGAACCTCAGAAGAGTAACTCATCCTGTCAGTTAAGAACAGGAAGGCTGAGGGAGGAGTCTGACCTAGAAGGAATACTAGGGAGAAAATGGAAACAAAATATTCAAAAGAAAGAACATAAACCAAGGAGGCAATGATGTTTGTGGGGTTGTGTAGACTTGAACATGTGTATGTCTGTACACACATATGCAGACGCAGCAGTATAGTGCCACAGTACACAAAATGTGGAACACAGCAGGCAGAAGATGAGGTCTTGTATGTCCCACAGCGTGCTGAGATTATCTCACAGGTGGAAAGGAGCCATGAGGTTTGTAAAGATGAATAACCTGGTTAGACTGTGTTACCTACTGACAGTGAGTGACCTGGATGGAACTCGGTGACAGCGTTAGTTGGGTCTTGGTAAATAGGAAAGGCTTTTGTGTCCAGAGTCTGGCATATAAGTCTAAATGCTGTTCTTTCTAAAAGAGTTTCTTTTATTTTCTGTCCTTTAGTATATACACACTACAGAAAGTTTATCATGCTTCTTGCAGCTTTTGTAGAACTATCTTTAAGATTTATAAGAAGATCCATAGAAAATTTTGCAGGTTATGCAGATATATAATTGGAGTGAAACCTAAGATTATGCTAAGAAAATGTGACCTAGAAGTAATGTAGAGCAAGGACTCTAACCATTACATCTCGGGGATTAGTGAGCTATAAATTGTTTTGGAAATAGACGTATATCCTTCTAATACAGCATCCATTAAATTTCAGAATATTTACACATATGAAGAACATTCAAGGTCCTCCTAGCCTACATATCTAAATAAAGAAACCTTCAGGGGAATTGTTTCAGCCAAAAACCATGAGTAGCTCAAAGTGCTCATTAGGAATGACTCAACCACACGCACAGACCAAAAGCTGCATGTTAAATAATAAGCAATAAGGTTCTGAAATTGACGTTCAAGTGCTCTAAATACACTGGCAAAAATATGCAGCCAATATGACTAATAGCACAGTATCAGCTGGGGCCCAACTTCCTGGGAGGTACCAGATGTGCTGTCCTGTTTCACATCACGATTGTCTTGGTAATAGAACCAATCCAAGTTCCTTCACCTGTGGATGGATGGTAAAGCTTTGCTTCATTATAAAATGCTTTAGAAAAAGAAATGCTTGCAGGCTGCTTCATTTCCTAACTCTTGGAATAGCTTTTATCTTTCTGCTGGTCTAAACAACTGTAACATGAACTCTTTGAGCAGATTCTCTGCTATATTCTCTCTAGGGAGAAAAGGCCACAAGGAAGGTTCATTGTGTTCCCTTGCTGTGGAGAGTTTCCATGGTATTAGAACTCCAGGTATGAACAGACAGCAAGGCCACAGACACTTTCTGACTTAAACACTTCCTCTTCAGGGCTAAAAACTCAGAATATAGTCAGCTCAGAATATAGTCCCACATACATTATATCTGGTATGCTTGATTAACTACCTAGTTAATGTGACTTATTTGCTTTGTTATGAAAGTGATGCTGTTACCTTCAGTAATGTAGCACGATACAAGATTAACTCGAAAAAATCAGTAGCCCTCCTGTACACAGATGATAAATGGGTTGAGAAAGAAATCAGAGAAACATCACCCTTCATAATTGCCACAAACAACATAAAATATCTTGGAGTAACTCTAACTAAACAAGTGGAAGACCTGTATGACAAGAACTTTAAATCTTTGAAGAAAGGAATTGAAGAAGACACCAGAAAATGGAAAGATCTCCCATGTTCTTGGCTAGGTAGGATTAGCATAGTAAAAATGGCAATCCTACCAAAAGCAATTTACAGATTCAATGTAATGCCCATAAAAAATCCAGCAAACTTCTTCACAGACCTTGAAAGATCAATACTCAACTTCATATGGAAAATCAAAAAATCCAGGATAGTCAAAACAATCCTGTATAATACAGGTACTTCTGGAGGCATCACAATCCCTGACTTCAAACTCTACTAAGAGCTACAGTACTGAAAACAGCCTGGCATTGGCATAAAAAGAGACAGGAGGACAAATGGAACCAAAATGAAGACACGAATATCAATCTACATAACTATGAACACCTGATTTTTGACAAAGAAGCAAAAAATATAGAATGGGAAAAAAGCATATTGAACAAATGGTGCTGGCATAACTGGATATCAACATGTAGAAGAATTAAAATAAATCCATATCTATCCCCATGCACAAAACTCAAGTCCAAACTGATCAAAGACCTAAATATAAATCCAGCCACACTGAACTTCATAGAAGAGAAAGTAGGAAGTACACTTGAATTCATTGGCACAGGAGACCACTTCCTAAATATCACAGATACTGAGAGAAACAATTAATAAATGGGACCTCCTTAAAATTGAAAAGCTTGTGTTAAGCAAAAGGACACAGTCAATAAGACAAAATGGCAGTCTACAGAATGGGAAAAGATCTTCCCAAATCAGACAGAGGGCTGATCTCCAAAATATACAAAGAACTCAAGAAATTGGTCATCAAAAGAACAAATAATCCAATAAAAAATGGAGTAAAGACCTAAACAGAGAACTCTCAACAGATGAATCAAAAATGCCTGAAAGACTTTTAAGGAAATGCTCAAAATCCTTTGTTATCAGAGAAATGCAAATCAAAACAACTTTGAGATTCCATCATACACCTGTAAGAATGGTCAAGATCGAAAACATTGATGACAACTTATACTAGAGAGGATGTGAAGTAAAGGGAACATTCCTGCATTGCTGGTGAGAGTGCAAACTGGTACAGCCACTTTGGACAGTGATTTCCCAGAAAATTAGAACCAGAAATATCACTTTTGGGTATATACCCAAAGGATGCTCAATTGTGTCACAATGACATGTGCTCAACTATGTTCATATGAGCATCATTTGTCATAGCCAGAACCTGAAAACAACCTAAATGCCCCTCAACCAAAGAATGGATAAGGAAAATGTGTTACATTTACACAATGGAGTATTACACAGTGGAAAAAATAATAATAACATCTTGAAATTTGCGGGTAAATTGACAGATCTAGGAAATATCATATTGAGTGAGGTAACTCAGACCCAGAAAGATAAATATAATATGTACTCAGTCAAAAGTGACTTTTAGATAGAACGCAAAAAAAAAACAGTCTACAATTCACAATCCCAGAGAACCTAGACAACAAAGAGAATCCTAAGTCTTAAGAGAGACATTCATGGTTCTAATTTACATGGGAAGTAGAAAAAGACAAGATTTCCTGAGTAAATTTGGAGTATGGGGACCATGGGAGAGGGTAGAAGGGAAGAGGATAGAAAGGGAGCAAGCAAAGAAAAATAAATAGCTCAATAAAAACAATTAAAAAAAGTGATGGTGTTTTAATGGAACCCAGCTTTAAGATACAATTATCTAGCTTTTCCACCTATTTTTTTTTTTTTTACCTAAGCTTAGAATCCTATTTGACACTCCCTGGTCTCTAAGACCACTTTATCAGAGACGATACACCACAATGGGCTTAGTTCAGAGTTGTCCCAGTCATTAACAGACTATGTTACCACTTAGTCTGGATATAGAGGTCTTTGTATTTAATGTATGTTTTCTGGGCTATGATAAATTTGATGGCTAATCAAAGTTTGGCTTAGAACTCTGGTCTTTACATTCTGCATTTGTTAATAATTACCAATTTTAATATGCCATCATTCACTTCTGCTGTCAATTGAGAAACATATTGAGCTGTTTGCTAATTAATAACATTTTGCTCCCCTTTTTAACCATAAATTCAGAGAACAGGGTTATTGTCTCTCTGAATAAATGTCCACGTGGAAATATTATCATGTGATCTCAGCAGTAAAGAGTGGCTTTACCCAGAAGGCCCAAAGGCTCCATTCTGTGTCGCTGCCAACCTCCAGCAGCCCTGTGACATCCCTGGCCCATGAGTTACACAAAAAGAAGTGTTTCTTACAACAGCACTCCCGACTTGGAGACTTAGCAAGCATGCTGTCCATTCTGACTTCAGCATGACAATGCAGAAGCTGTGTTGCTGTAAAAGAACATTCCTTATTCTGTTTTGCCTTCACCTACTCCTGACTTTCTCTGTGGCACTACCGATTAACCACCCACTGGCTCCCTACTTCTGGCTGCTGTGATTGGGCACACATAAAATCTGACCCATGATATATGTAGAATTACTTCTGAAACTATGGAGCATAATAATACATTCCCAGAGTGATTTCAGAAACACAAAATAATTTGCCCATGTGATGATGGAATGTGTTAAACCACAATAGAAAATAAAAATTGAAGTCTGTAGATTGACACACTAAGTAATTACATCTTCTCCTGGCCACTATGTAGCTTTGGTCCCCCTTCGAAGACAAAGATATTAGAGCTAACCTTAAATAAAATAGACACACAAATGCACTCTTTATGGGATTCACAAAACATTCTGTGCTGTGAAATAATCCTTCCATACTCTGTGAAATTGTCTTGCTCTTATTGTTAATAAAAAGCTGATTGGCTGATAGCTCAGCAATTTTGGGGACAGAAACAGTGCTGGGAAGAAGGGCAGAATCTGAGGAGTCTGGAGCCAGATGTGAAAGAAGCAACATGGGAAGTTCATAGATATAGTTTGAGGAAACTTTCTCAGGGAAACATATAGATTATTAGAGTTACAAAGATTATTAGTTACATAACCACAGAGATAGATGGAAGAGCTATTAGCCACCATCTATCTGTGTGCCTCCATCTAACTGCCTCATTCTGCAAAAGAGAATATTAAGCCTTGTGGAACTGAAGGAAGCTACAGGCCCTAAACTGCATGCCTGTTTAACAGTACACTTGCAAGGAGAATCCCGATCACTGCTAATGCTTTCTCCATTACAACCCATTCACCACTTGTGTCTTCCATAATTCCTTCACTGTTTTTGAAATTAATAATTGGAAAGGGTGTTTTATTAATTTGTTCACTCAAGAAATACTATTTATTTTGAGCTAGACATATTCAAAGCACCAGAGATCCAACAATAAATAAGATATAAATACAAAAGTAATTACTAAGAAGAAATAAATATAGCTGGAGAAAAGGAAATAAAATTTCCAAATATCAAGGGGAAATGGCTTTTAAAGAAAGATCTAAAGGAAGTGAAAGGGCCAGTGTTGCAAACATGAAGGGTGGGAATTCCAAACAGAGGGCAAAGCAAATGCAAAACACAAGTCATCTCTAAAAGAAAATATTCACTATCATTAGTCACCTTCAAAAGAATATGCCTATGCTTCAAAGGTGCTGAGGGAAATATATATGGACAGACAAAAAAAGGGAAAAAGATAGATAGGACATGTTTTCTTTCATGTGAATAATCTAGAGATGATGATGATGATGATGATGATGATGATAGATAGATAGATAGATAGATAGATAGATAGATAGATGAAGAGAGACCCTGCCTCAAAAAAGGAGTTAGCTATGACCATATTATTGCCGACATGTATAAAATTTGCTGAATAAAAAAAAACATTTTTAACAATTTTAACAAACCTTTTTATGGTTCTTTTCCTGTTACAGATCACTAAATGCCAGCACTTTCTATTACTTTCTTGTATTGTCTATATCATCAAGCCAGCCATTTATTCAATGCCTTCTGAATCTTACAAATGGAAAGAGCCTGTCTGGTGGCAAGTAATGCTTGCTGTCTGTTTTGGAAGAAGCTTTTTTAAAAAAGCCTGACTGCTATGAAGCTTGCTGAAAATGTTAAGGGATGAGAAGTTTATTTGAGAGCCTAGCCTCTTGTGAGCATCATCTGAGAAAGGACTAAAGCCTATTTTTCAAAGGCTATTCTTCACCCTGCAGTTCCAGCAGAGAAAAACGCAACTGGCTGCCAAGCACTGAATTGGGCCAGCTGCGACTCTGATCTAGCAGGGGTTGTTTGTACCTGAGTGGAGAAACAGCCCAGTTATCAGTCTTAGTAGGGCTCTCTTCTTCCTGGGAAAGGAGTTTTGTTATTTTTCTTTTCTTTATTTGTTATACACAAAAGATTTTTTTGGTTATAAAGCTAAAGAGTCACCCACAGTGTTTAATAACTCGAGTCACTGACTAGAATACCAGGCCTTATACTCATCTAGAATTTTAGAAGCAATTTAAAACATGTTTTGGAAACCAAACACATATTGCCAAGTTTCCACACACATAATTGAAAAAATAATAATTTTTGTATTAAACAGCAATTGCATTATCCCCACCTATACATAGGGAAACTCAGAAAACCAAATGATCCTCCCAAACTCAGATAACTGCAAGAGATCCATCCAAAAACAGAGAGGCCAACTCAAACTCCATGGTTTTTTTAGTGTGGTATTTGTCCTTGCTTTTTAGCTATCCCGATATTGGTGACAGAATTCTGAAGCCAAAGATCATTGTCTGACCAGTCATCCATCTGAAGTAGAAATTGTTTGGGAGACTTGGAGAAGTCTACAGCAGAACAATGGTGTATTTGTTTCTTGTCTTGTTGCTGTGATGAAATACTTACTAAAAGGGACTTATGACAGAGTGGTTTATCTTGTTCCACAGTTTGAGGGTGCACTCCATCAGGACTGGGAAGTCATAGAGATGACAACTTAAGGCAGCCGGTCACACTGCAGTTGGGAAGCAGAGAGAGTTGAACACTGCTGCCCTTTGTTCATTTCTGTTTCCTTTTAGTCCTCTGGATCCTCAACCCACAGAACGATACCACTCACATTTAGGGTGGGTCTTTTGATCTCAACCTAGTTAGAATATCCCTCACATAAAGTCTTAGAAGTTCATTTTTATGGTGACACTAGATCCTGTCAAGTTGACAATCAAGATTATTCATCACAGGTGGTTACCAGAGAGTGGGGAGAAGAGGACAGAGGGAAGCTGAGAAGAGGGTGATCAAAGGTTAGGGAGTAGGGATAAACTTCACTGTTCTATTTCATGATAGAGTGACTGTAGTAAACAATAATAGGGCTGGGGTGTCACTCAATGCTATAGCACTTACCTGACATGCGCAAAGAGTTTGATTCCTGGTGAGAGAGAGAGAAATACATTTTTAAAACAGCTAAAAGAGAGATTTATGAATGTCCTCTTACAAAAACAAATATGACAAAGGTGTAAGGTAATGATTTGCTAATCATCCTGATCAGATTGTTACACTGGATCATTACATGTACATGAGTGATGAAACATTATATCATACCACATAGATAAGTACAATAGATATGCCAATTTATTTTTTTTAATTAAAGTGTTAGCAATTATTGAAAACATAAACTTGTAAATTCTGAAGAAAGAACAGTGCATGTCTATGATATCAGCACATTAAAGAATATAGCAGGAGGATTGTAGGTTACAGGCCAAGCTGAGCTACACAGCAAGACCTTGATTCAAAAGAAGCGAAAAAGAAAAGGGAGGAAGAAGAGGAAGTGAAAGTGGAAGAAGAGAGGAGAAGGATGAAGAAGAAAAAGAAAAAGAAACGGGAAAGGAGGTGGATGAGAAAGAGGAGAGCAAGCTGAGCAGAATGGAAAACATGCTCCACTTTAGTGGTTCTCAACCCTCCCGATGCTGTAACCCGTTCATACAGCTCCTCATGCTGTGCTCACCCCAACCATAAAATTATTTTCATTGCTACTTCATAACTGTAATTCTGTCATTGTTATGAATCATAATATAAATATCTGAAATGCAGAGGATCTGAGACAACCGCTGTAAAGGGGCAGCTTGACCTCCAAAGGGGTTAAGACTCACAGATTGAGAACCACTGCTCTAGCTTCTATAATCTACTGTTGATTTCCTTTCTGTAGCACATCAGACTTCTGTAACTCTAACAGATGACCTAGGGTCATAAGCTTCTGAGAGAAGAGGCTTATTTGTGTTCAGAGTTTTAGGAGTTCCTAGCCAAGATCTGGTAGATTTACTGCATTTAATCCTTTCTAGTAGGAGGTACAGATGCAGCACTTCATAGCAAAACAATACTGTCGATTTCCTCAACAGTAAGCAAAAGAAATAGAAAGAGATGGGGGAGTCTCACAATCCCCTTCGAGGGTGTATCCCCAATAATCTACAACCTCCCAGCAAGCCATACCTCTCAAAATTTCTACCTCCTTACAACATTAATGGCTTGGGGCTGAGACTTCTACAGTCAGGCCACAGGGAAACATTGAAGAACATAAGTGTAACAGTCTGTACATGGAAACAAAAGGCCCTATTAGTTTATTCCTGAATTGCCGGAGCACTAGTTCTGAACAGTGTCAGATACAAAGAGACTTGTGATACATCTTCCAGTGCCTGTGCAATGTGCACCATGGTCTTCCTAGAAAGGGCTATAAAAATTGAAGCTCAATCCAAGTATATTTCAGCTCAGCATTCACTGTGTATACATACAAGACTGGGTACCATGGGGGTTCTATGGGTTCTCTGTGATTTCTTGCAAGTCATCAAATTCCAGGAAAATGTCCTGGGATGCATTTCTCTCTTCCAGTCTGAGAGAACCTCAGAAGATTTCTGATAATATAGAGTTCAATCATCTAAAATTTGATATAGAACAAAAATAGAGGCAAAAAATGCCACCAAATGGATCTGTGAATAGTATGTTTACCATAGATTGCTGTTGGAAACTAATAGTGGTACAAGCCTAATGCCCAAGGCAAATTCAGAGTTGCCACTTAACCCAGATTAGCTCTTGGATTCCTAATTCAGACTTACGTCAGAATGAGTAAGGAAAGGAAAGATTTAGAGAAAGAGCAAGGAAGTACCAGAAAAACATACTGATGTCTTCACCAGCATCCAAAGAGACAGACAAGAAAAATGGAAAGTTATGGCAAATCGAACAGACTCGGCAGGACTTCAAGGCAGCTTCCAGGGACTGTGCTAGGAGGAAGAATTCTGGGAAGGAAAAGTACTTTTATCTCATTAAAGGACAACTAATTATTCTGCCAATATCTTTAGCAGAGCTTAAAGTGAACTCACCCTTTCTGAGTTCACAGGTGATTGGCCTGTACAACTGCATTAGCTCTTACAGGATGAGGCAACACTGTGTCTCCACCAAGAGGTAGACCCTAACCTTTTAGGAGAAATGGCTTTCCCTTCATGGGCCTTCAGTGCTAACAGATTCACAGCTTTGAGTAAAAGCTATTCCAACCAGGTACTTGGAACATTTACAATCCTATTGGGGGGAAAAACACAAATTAGATATAAGTCTAAAGCTGAGAATTAAAAACAAGTACAAAAGCAGCCAAATTCCATCCTTTACTTCCCTGAAGATTGGGAACACTTTGCTGTGGCTTGTGGAACAAGTCTAATGAGACAGTTTAAAAACTCAGGTTCCCACTGGTGTGTTTCTTCTGACATCCTAATTTTACTTCATTGATGGCAATCTTTGGGCCACCTTAGGAACTTTAATTTTCACTGAAATCATGAGGTATTAAGTCACCTTCTCTTTCAAGCAGAAATTTTGACCGAAAAAAGTACGTGTTACTTTATACATTATTTTCTATAAAATCAAAAGCTTGCCTGAGAAATCCCACTGTTAAAAGAGTATTTCAGAAAAATTGGAAACTATAAAACACATAGCTATTTAAATAAATATTTTGGTCAAACAGCAGAATGTTAATTATACAAAAGATTTCAAAGGCAGGCTTCTTGTAGGAAGAAAACATATTTGCATTTGGAATTTTATATAGCAATACATTCTCTTAAGAGCACAAGGCGACTGCACAGACAGAGCAGGAGGAAAAGTCATTATCAGGTGCCAAAGGCATTTTTTATTTATTTTTAATAATCAATTAATTTTTCACCAATCCAATCAGAGTTTCCCCTCCCTCCTGTTTCTCCTTCCAGGCCCTCTACCCAAACTTCTCTCTTTCCCCACCTCCCAATTCACTCCTCCTCCTTTCTCTTCAGACAAGGGCAGGCCTCCCATGTATATCATCAGCCAGCCATGGTATATCAACAGAGTAAAAAATTTTAATGTACCACATAACATGTCCATAAGAGACTGGTAATCACATGGCCTTTGAAATACTGTTTTAAAATAATGTTCTCTTAGGTAAAAGGAAATAATTTTTTGTCTGTGACATTAAGCATTGCTATGTGTTTAATATACTGATCCTTAGTAACATCATCATCATCATGGTTTTACCAGTTAAGGTTGCAACAAAAACAGATGGTACACTCTTGTATATGGATACCAACACCAAAAGCAATGTTGGGATGCGCCAGGATCCATAGAAGACTCATCCAAGGCTAGTAGTAACTTGATTATCACCATTACTGTCACACTGAATGGACAAAGGATAGTTTGCACCATAATCCAAAGAATTAAATAGAGAATGAACCAGAAAAAAACAGAGATTTCTAAGAAACACTAACTAACTCTTATCAGGGAGAAAAAGTAAGGGGGAAAATGGGCAAATTATTAGTAGTCATCTCTCCCAATGGTTCCATGCTGACCAAGCACATGTTAAGATTCAGGGCATGGGAAGCCACTGATAATGTGGCAGTTCAGCCTCCCATGTGACTAGGGGATAAATAGAAGATATCCACCCAGTATGACACAATTGAGCATTTTTCCCTAGCAAAGATAACTTTTGTCTATTTGTCTCTGTCCAAAATGATTTCCATCAGTTCCCTGTGGCAAAAGAGAACATGTTCCTGGGTTTATATTTTAAAATCTAAATACAATTACAATGAATCTTGTGTTTTTGGAGCTTATAGGGAAAGGTCTGAAGGATCAGTTCAGAAGCAATGCCAAGTAAGGCACAAATAAGCAAAGCAAAGTCAGAGAGGAAATCAGCACTTTAATAATATTCCGAATTTCTCTGGAATTCTTTAGAAACTATTTCATTATTTGTGTGATAGATGATGATGATAATGATGATGATGATGAAGATAGATAGATAGATAGATAGATAGATAGATAGATAGATAGATAGATAGATAGATAGATAGATAGACAGACAAATAGATTTAGGCCAGTTAGTACTTTATAATACTGTGACCAAAATATCCAACAGAAACAACTTAAAGGAAAAAGGTTTATTCCTACCCGTGCTTTCAGAGGATTTCATTCTTTCATTGCATGGGAGGAACAGTAAAGCAGCTTCTTCCTTGGTAGGGTTCCTGAAGAAAGCTATACCAGAATCTGGAGAAGGATGTATAACCTTCAAAGTCTATCCCTAGGGACCCATTCTTCTGAACTTCACAGGGTTTAGGTGGTTTTGCCTTCTGGCCCTGACACCTGCAGCCACATTCATGTCTTCTCTCTTAGGCTGGTCCACGAGGTTCCAGAAGCTTCCTTGGCAGATGCCTCACATGGATGGCATCTCTAGTATCAATCAGAGCTTAGAACTCACTCTCAAAGCTTCACACATAGCCAGGCCGGACTCTCAGGAGAGAATCTGACCCTGACTATGCATTGCCTGGTGTCACAGGTTTCTCTTAAACCTTGGTTCAAACTCAAATGACCTCAGGAGTCATGCACTCTGTGTGCCTGAAAAATAAGTATGGCATGGTGATGCTAAGTTCTGGGACCAGCCTGGGACAAAAAATAGGCCCCTCTTCTCAAATGAAACCTTTTTGCTTGGGTTTGTATTTTGCTTTTGTATCCTTGGTTCTCCAATATGTGATGTCTCACCCTCAAGGTATCTCTCCTTTTGCCCTAAAGAAAAGTGTTTGACTTTTTAATGGATTTTTATAAATGTGTATACATGTGGATGAAATGAGTACACAGACTGATATGTTGGCAAAATACACATATTCAAAAACAAACAAATCTTTTAAATGGTGTTCATGCTTATCTCTTTAATGATTTCGGCCACTCTCTCTGCACTTGTTGTCTGTAGATTTAACTATACTCTCACTTCCAAACCATGTTTTCACAATCTTACTTCTGCTCTTTTGTCTTAATTTTCTCTGTAAATTTGAGCACAATAATGATAACAGGCATTTATTACTATTGTTTTCTAAGACATAGGATGTTCTTTCAGAGCATAGATTCATAAGTGCATTCTGTTTATATATTCACTTATTTATTGTGTGTGTTTGTCCATACACACCCACACACACGAGAAAATACATACACAACAAATCACATGTAGAGATCAGGCATAATATGTAGAAGTCAGTTCTCTCCTTCCCTTCTACCATGTGAGCCTGAGGATCAAACTCAGATCATCAGGCTTGGTGACAAGGACTTTTACCTGCTGAACAAATCATCCTGACAGCCCCTGGAAATGAATTCTTAATCATGATGCAATGATCAGAGCTATGCCTTTCAATACAGAGTGTTATAAGTGTAAAACATTTTTTAAAGAAATTATATTCTCCTGACGACATTTTTGAAATATAAAGTAAGATGCTAAAATCAATGGGCCACAAAGATTCTAGGCAAACTAGATTGGCAAAGACTCAAAACAACCCCATAAGTAGTCATTTTATTTGTTTCATTCTTTACTGGGGCTTTCCATCCACATTCTTCCTAAAAGAAATGAAATGCATCACTCATGCTCGTCTTGCTTTTCCCTTCCCTTAGATTAAAGAGTGATAGCTTAGATCACGCGCTATTAGATCAGTGAGCCCACATTCCAGCTGTACGTTATTTTAAAACCAAGATCTGCTCGGTGCAAATGAAGCTAACTGCTGTGAGGAAGCCTAGTCTACATCTCTCAACAGTCGGCAGGAGAGAGCCCTCAGTCTCTGCCTCCCTCTGTGCAGGAGATCTATACCAGGGCTTGGCTCCTTCCTTCTCACCTCCAGGCTTCTCACTTTACACAGTTCCAACCAGGAGAAATTTCAAGAGCAGAACCTCAGCAGGTGAAATAAGAAGATCCCTCAAGCTGGCTTAGAGTCTTAAGTCAAAATCAGCAAGTATAAGGATTTCATAGAAAAACAACTCTCACCAGCTAGGCAAATATTAGATACAGGGGGAAAAAATCTATTTCTTTAACACTAGTATCACCAATGCCTTTCATAATGAAAATTGTATTGATCAAATTTTCATTTTTATTGCAAAATTTATGTTGATAACATCCATTTACCAGTTCATCAGATCTTTAAAATCAACCTGTCCTGACTCTCATATTTATCACATCAGTAGTGGGTTTTTTTTAACTTTTATTCTTCTCTCATTTCCTTCACACATTACATTCCAACCACAGTTGCCCCACCTTCCACTCCTCCCAGTCCCTTACCTCACTTCCCCTCTTCCTCAGATCAGTTCCTCCTCTGTTTCCCAGAGAGAGAGAGAGAGGGAGAGAGAGAGAGAGAGAGAGAGAGAGAGAGAGAGAGAGAGAGAGAGAGAGAAAGAGAGAGAGAGAGCATACCTCCAAGGAATATCCACTGTACATGGACTAACAAGATAAAAAGATACAAAAGACTGGGCATAAACCCTCATGTCATGACAACCCAGTAGGAGAAGAAAGGTTCCAAGTACAGGAAAAAGAGTGAGAAACACTCCTAACTCCCGTTGTTGGGAGTTCACAAAAACACAAAGCTATACAACCATAAGAAGGTATATGCAGAGGACCTAACTCAGACCCATTCAGGGACAGTCACTTCAGTCTGTGAGTCCCTGTGAGTCTTGCTTAGTTGATTCTGATGGCCATGTTCTCATTGTGTCCTCTGGCTGCTTCAATCCTTCCTCCCCCTCTTCTATGGGGCTCCCCTGGCTCCACCTAGTGTTTGCTGTGGTTCTCTGCATTTGCCCTGATCAGTTGCTGGATGTAGCCTCTCTGATGATAATTAGGCTAGGAATGGATCTATACGAAGAGCAGAATAACATTAGAAATCATTTCATTGACTTTCTTTGCCAGTCGTATTTGGTTCTATCTATGTTTGTCTCTGGGCTGTCTTGATTCTGGTCCCTGTACATCCAGGCAGTGTCGATCATGGGGTCCCTCTCTAGGCATGGCTTCAAGTCTTGGGTTAGTCACTCCTACGAGTTCTGTGCCACATCTTGCAAGCAGGACAGATTGTAGATTAAAGATTTTTGTGACTGGTTTGATATCCCAATCCTGATGCTGAGAGCCTTGCTTGATTATAGAAGATGGCCAGTTCAGGCTCTGTATTACTAGAAGACTAATCTAGAGTCACTCTCATAGATTCCGGGGAATTTCCACTACACTAGGTTTCTACATTGCCCCGCTGCAGTTCAGATCCAGGAATCTCTCCCTCCATCTCTCCAACCGCCTGCCCCATCCCTGCTGTCCATCCCCAGTTCCCCTAAGTCCACCCACAAAATCTAATTCTATTTCCCCTTTCCAGGAAGATCCATGCATTTTGCTTGAGCCCTTTTTATTAATTAGCCTCTCTGGGTCTGTGGATTGTAGCATGATTAGCCATTACTTAACAGTTAATGTCCACTTAGAAGTAAGTATCACCATATTTGTCTTTCTAGGTCTGGGTTTACCTCACTCAGGCTGGTATTTCTAGCTCCATCCATTTGCCTGCAGATTTCATGTCATTGTTTTAATAGCTGAGTAATACTCCATTGTGTAAATGTACCACATTTTCTTTATCCAACCTTCAGTTGGTAGACATCTAGGTTGTTTCCAGTTTCTGATTATTATGAATAAAGCTGCAATGAACATGACTAAGCAAGAGTCCTTGTGGTAGGATGAAGCATTCTTAGGATATATGCCCAAGAGTGGTATTGCTGGGTCTTGAGGTAGGTTGATTCCCAGTTTTCTGAGAAGCTGCCATATTGCTTTCCATACTGGCTGAAGTAGTTTCCTTCCATCAGCAAGCACTGTTCCCCTTGCTCCATATCTTGGCCAGCATCAGCTGTCACTTTTATTGTTGATCTTAGCCATTCTGACAGGTGTAAGATGGAATTTCAAATTAGTTTTGATTTGCATTTCCCTTGTGACTAAGGCTGTTAAACATTTTTTTATGTGTTTCTCTACAATTTGAGATTACTCTGTTGAGAATTCTCTATTTAGATCTGTACCCCAGTTTTTAACTGGATTATTTGGTTTGTTGATGTCTAGTTTCTTTTTTTTCCACAACAGAAAACATATTGTATATTTACATTCTGTGGGACTTAAAAAAATACCTGATCCACAGTAGCAGAGGCCAGAATAGCACTGACCTGCAGGGTCCTGAGGGGAGGACCGCAGAGCCTATGGGAGCAGTGACCTGCAGTAGATCTCTGCCCGGGTGATTGCTACACAGGTTTTTGCTGCTTAAAATGGATCAAGCTCCATACTGCAGGCCCAGAGATAGTGCCTGAACCCCAAGTCAGTTCAAACAAAATAGAACAGAGCTCCGGTGAGCCCACTAGGAGAAGAAAGGAAACATGAATGTCTGATGGGCTTGTGCCACAAAACGGCGACACACGGAGAGGGAAGCCCTAGAGAAGATGCTCATTCTCATCTGTAATGAGATAGTTATATACCAAAATAAGTCCCCCCCACACACAGCTTCAGGTCAGTAAGCAAAGGGTGCCCTGTCATAGTCAGGGAGGGAAGGGGGGAATGACTCGGGGAGATGAGCAGTTTAGGGGCCACACGACTGACTGGATTCGGGAGGAGTTGGGCTAGCAGTCCCTAATGGCATAATGTAAGGTCACCACTTGGGACCCAGAGTTCCATCTCCTGTGGCTTGCACAGCAAGGGTGTGGTAAGGCAGCACGTGCACAGTGGCACTATTGATGAGAACACGGAGCTGAAAGCAACTCTGAAGCTCATGGGGCTGGAGAGTGAAATGTGGTGGACACGCGTTTCAGAAAACTGTGCATCGTTCAAAGCAACAAACTCCCAGTTGTTATACATGCTTGTCGATTCTTTTTTTAGAATCACGTGAAACAAGTAGAAAATAAATAAATTTGTAGCCTAGCACCATGTAAGTGAGCACACTCAGCACTTCTATACAGTTAGGAGTATAATCACATATCCAAGGCAAGCATGAAATACCTAAGTGGGTGAAGTGAACAAGCTATAAAATTAAAACAAAACAAACATCTAGTGTATATATATATATATATATATATATATATATATATATATATTTAGCACTCTGTCAGATTGGGTTGGTGAAAATCTTTTTTCATTATGTAGGCCACCGATGGTGTCCTTTGCCTGACAGAAACCTCTCAACTCCATGAGGTTCCTTTTATTGATTGTTGTTCTTAGTGCCTGTGTTATCAGTGATCTATTCAGGAAATTATCTCCTGTACCAGTGAGTTCAAGGTCATTCCCCACTTTCTCTTCTGTTAGGCTCACTGTATCTGATTTTATGTTGAGGCCCTTGTTGCACTTGGATTTGAGTTTTGGACAAGGTGATAGATACGGATCAATTTGCATTATTCTGCATACTGACATGCAGTTACACCAGCACCATTTGCTAAGTATGCTTTCTTTTTTCCTGTCTATATTTCCACATCGGTAATGTTTTTAAATATGCAAATCCTCTTACTACTGATAGTACTGGCCAGTGCCTGCCTGGTACAGTGGATTGATCTTCCGTTAAATTAAATGTTTTAAATGTTACTCTGAGTATAAGTATTATGGAAAATAAAGATTGTCTTCAAAGTGTGCTTTTCCTCAAATTCATCAAAGCACAGTGGACCCATAGCAATGAGCCATCTTAAGAGTAGTGATGCCTTTCTCTGTGTGTGAAAGGTGGGACTGCTTTCAGACCTGCATCGTTGTCTGGAATATAACCAAAGAGAGGTGCTGATCTGCCATCAGTAGTTCTTTGCTGGGACAAGAATTAAAAACAAGAGGACATGCCTATATCAACTGGAGAGCAATATAACACCTAGAAGGACCTCAAATCACACATCTTCTTTATCTAACACTCTTCTCGTCCCTGTTGAGGAACTGGGTTGAGATAAGGATGGAGCTGAAAAGAAGAGACAGAAGTATCATTGGTTTGTACTTCTTGAGCCACAAATCCCTGTCCAAGGATAGACTTAAACAGTCCCCATAAGGTATTTAAAAGCTGGGGTGATCTGGAGTCTGTAGAAACTTCAGTTTGAATCACTCAGCTCGATTCTATTAACATTTTAAAAATACTTAAAAAAAACAGAAGATCTTAAGTTTGAGGAAGCTTAGGCAACAGAATGAGACTCTTTCTCAATGAAACAAGAAAAGAAAACACGTCTCTAGCTTCCTGACAAAGAAAAGGCATGGTCTTCTGTAGACAAAAAAATGTATATATATTCAATTTTCACTTAACTCTTTTTTTACATATAACGTGTAGCCTACATCAAAAATTATAAGGCATGGCCTAAATCCAAATATACTGGGAAAAGAGCAATAGATATAGATCATGGTCCACTGAGATGTTAGAATCAGCACTCTTGACCTACAGTATAGCTGTATTTAGAGAATAGAGAAAAGTTTGGACAAAATAAATATTCAGTGGAGAAAAAGGAACTCCAAGGAAGCTTTAAGAAAAAAAAATTGAAATTTTTTGGCAAGTAAGAATTGAAACTTTGAAGGAAACATTTCACTGGATGGGCTTAAAAATAGGTTGGAAATGGTATGGTAAAGATCAGTGAACTTTTAGATAAGTAGCCAGAATTACCAAATATGGTGAACATGGTGAACAGACAATAAGCAACAAGTGATACCAAATGCTATAGATCTACAAGAAGGGAACATGGGAATGGAAGGAGACAGATTATGAAATAAGACATGTGACAATACTACAGACAATTTTTATGCTGTGAAAGTCAATTTAAACATTCATAATGCTTAATAAATACAAGCTCAAAATAAATAAAGAATATTTATAGATATTATAATTAAGATACTGAAACAAAATAGAAATTAAAAAGCTGAAAATCATCCAGAAGAAAGAAGCGAAGGGAATCAGCAACAACATGGGAGTAACAGAAATGTCTGTAGATATGGAAAGTCACAGAGAAAGTGTGGACAGAGTTGGGTATCCAGACAGGTTATCAAGGTATCAAGATTATCTGGGTATTAAGATCCAGACAGGTATCAAGCTACTATGACGAGGTGAATCACTTTTAAAACACCTGCTTAGCATATCCGACAATGTGACACATCTAAGGTAAGAATACAGTTAGAGTTTATCATGCTGTACCAGACACCTAAGTAAACTTCAATGAGCCAAACAGAGAAGACTTTTCAATACTAGCATTCAAAATAAAATAAAATGAAATAAATAATGCAAACTTCTAAAGTCTTTGTTATTGTTGTGTATTTATTATACGTGTGTCAAATCTACTAAATCCTTTCTCATTATTTGTTGCCATCAATTATTGGTACTGATGTGAGATTTTTAGAGGATTAGAAGTGCTTTAGATTACTGCTGAACTAAGTTGATTTTGTGCTTGTCTTTTTCACACTTGGCCTTGAGTGAACTTAGCATTGGGTTTCTATATTCAAATGTAATAGACATTAAATACCAATCAGTAACATCAATATCCTTTGTTTTGGCCATTGGTGAAATGGCTACTATAAAGACCTGCATAATAGAAACATTTGCAATGAGATCATTATAGTGACAGATATTTATACACATCTATGTTTGCCATTGTGCTCCAATTATTCATATATAAAATTTACACATTTAAGTGCTTCCTTTTTTGGTTATTGGGGGTTTACCCACAAAAAACAGGGATTTTTTTGTATAGCCCTGGCTGTCTTGGAACTCACTCTGTAGACCAGGTTTGTCTCACACTCATAGAGATTCACCTGCCTCTGCTTACCAAGTGCTGGGAGTAAAGGTGTGCCCCACCACTGCCCAGCTATTGATTCCATTTTCTTAAAGTATTTATTAAACTTTATTTTGTTGGAGAGGGCTGCTTGTTGGTTCCCAGCTAGCTTAGACCCGAAATAATCACACAGAAACTGTGTTAATTAAATCACAGCTTGGCCCATTAGTTCTAGCTTATTATTGGCTATCTCTTACAATAATTTAACCGATTTCTATTTATCTGTATATCACCATGTGGCTGTAGCTTACAGGGTAAAGTTCCCAGCATCTGTCTCTGGCTGCTCCATGGCTTCTCTCTGACTCTGCCTTCCTTCTCCCATGCTATAGGTCAATCCAGTATATTCATTAACCAATAAAAGCAACACATAGACAGAAGGACCATTACTTTATGTTCATTTAGTATGAAGGTGTCAGATCCTTAGGAACTGCAGTTACAAACAGTTGTGAGCTACCATACGGGTGCTGGGAATTGAACCTGGGTTCTCTGGGAGGGCAGTCAGTGCTCTTAAACCATTGAGCCATCTCTCCAGCCCCCTTGGTTCCATTTTATACCTGCTTGAAAACCATCTGAAATTTGTTTATTTTCCTACTCTATCTACTACATGAACTTTTGAGAACCTCATTTCTAAAATAACCTTACTGAAATCATTACAAAAAAACTTCTATTTAACCTAATTGGATCTAAGCATTTATTCTTTAGAACTGAATGAATATTGGGGGGTGGGATGCAAAATTCATTCAGGAAAAAGCAATTTTAGATAGGATTAAAATGAGAAAAAATGTAAGCATGATAATCTTTGTAGGGAAAACACTACTTAATATTTTAAATTTGTTCTATGAATGTTTAATAAATATTACATTGAAGGCTTGATGTTTTATGTCAGCTCAGGGACATAGAGAAACGTTCTCAGTTAATGCATAGAAGTGAAGCCATCGCCAATGACTTCTGTTTGTTCCATTTACAACTCATGAATAATTACTCTCTGGCTTTGGTTATCAAACCCTTTCTTATCACAATAGCAACAGTGTTTTGTTTTGTTTTTCATTTCATGTCTGTGTGTGTACTCATGTGTGTGAACACTTGCACACATCCAGACCTCAGTTGCCACTGAGCATCTTCTTCAATTCATCTTCTCCTATTTTATGAAATAGGGTCTTTCACTGAACCTGAAGCTCATTCATTTGTCTAGAGCAGGACTCAGCTAACCTCCTGTTTCAACAACCTCAGCTCTGAGATTTTAGGCACTCACTACTCTGCCTAGTTTCTTATGTATGTGCTGGAACTCCAGACTCTGGTTCTCATGGTTACATACCAAGCACTGTACCAGCACAATAGCTAGTTTTAAACTTGACTTCAGTTAATCATGCTACATATCTAAGAAAACAAAAGTTGGAAAAAGCAATGAAAGTAACTGTTATAAATATGTTTCCTGTGGGAAAGAGAAAGATCAAAGACACTCTGAAAAAATAAACTTTAATTTCAGAGAACAAATAGAACAAAAGGATCAAACAATAATAAAAGGAAAGCACTAAAAGTCTACAAAATTAAAAGAAAAATCCTTTGGTTTCTTCTTAGTCAGATGATGCAATTGTACTGTGATTTTCTTTGTTTCCAATTAAATATAAAGTAGTAAGAAAAATATTGATCATTAATGTTGAAATAGAAATATACCCCTTATCTATTATTAAATGTGGAAAAAGTCAAATAAATGCAAATATTTGTGAACATTATTATAGGAAATGACTTTAAACAAGTAAACTTATCAATGTGCATAGTGAACTATCTGGAAGAATACACACCCAACTCTAAGAAAGTCTTCTCAAAGGAAATAATCAGATTCGCTCCAATGAAATGGAACTTCGGTGCTTATTCTAGGTAATTCTTTATTGTTTGACTTTTTAATAGAACTCTTTTAGTATTTCCTACCAGTTTACTAAAAATCTCTAAGTATCTAAATGTGTGATGAATGTGCACAGCCCTTCTGTAAGCAGATAGTACTGTAGACTAGAGGTCATCAGGGCCCGATTACAACTGTAGAGCTGTTTTGAATCCAGTTCCAGAACCTCTATGGCTAGCCAGGGGTAATTATGAGTTATCAGATGAAGGTCTACAGACTTCAGTGCCTTCCTTAGAAAAATAAAGAGAATTAATCCAGTGATTCATCAAGTCTTCTGTGTGTATTTTACTTTTAAAAGGAAGATTCAAAACAAACTTTTCCAACTGTTCTCTTAAAGAATTTCTATAACTGTGTAAAACATAGTTTATAATTATTTTAATAATTAAAAATGCTCAAATGCTTTTTATGTGTATGAGCATGTTGCCTGTATCTGTGTATGTGCAGCGTGTGTGCCTGGTGACTAAGGAGGCCATAAAAGGCCATCAGATCTGCCAGGAACTGGAGTGACAGACAGTTGTGAGTGTCCATGTAGATGCTGGGAATCAAAGCTGTGTCCTCTAGAACAATGGTCAATGCTCTTAACTACTAAGCTATTGTGCCAGCCTTGTTCAAATGTTTTATACACACTTGGAGAATGCACATATACTCCCTTCTATACACACTTTGGGGATACACACATACATACTCCCTCCTATACACACTTAGGGGATACACACATAAATTCTCTCTTCTAAGCACACTTAGAAGATACATACATACATGCTCCCTTCTATGCACACTTGGAGGATGAACACATGTAAAAGGAGCAGCAGGCTGCTTCCCACCACCTGGCTTTCTGGCTAGTTTATAACTGAAATAATTACACGGAAACTGTATTCATTTAAACACTGCCTAGCCCATTATTTCTAGCCTCATATTGACTAACTCTCACATTTTAATTAACCCGTTTCTAATAATCTGTATGTCACCACGAGGTCATGGCTTACCGGGAAGATTCTAACCCACATCCATCTCCGGCCGGAGCTTCATGGCATCTGCCTGACTCTGCTTCTTTCTCCCAGCATTCTGTTCTGTCTACTCCATCCACATAAGGGCTGGCCTATCAAAAGGCCAAGGCAGTTTCTTTATTAACCAATGAAAGTAACACATAGACAGATGACCTTCCTACATCAAACACATACATATCCCCTTCTATAAACACTTAGAGGTTGCACACATACATACTCCCATCTATACACACTTGGAGGATACATACATAGATACTCTGTTCAAGGAGATATCAAGATCAAGATCATTCTTTAAAGCTTCCCTTACCTGCAGGACTTTTTAGATTTTCTATTTCATTAAACTGGTTTACATAAAGCCATCTGTAGTTAATTGTTTTTCACTCTTTGACTCTTTTGAGGGCCCACCTCCCAGATCCCAGAAAAATACATTGAGGCTTATTCTTATGAATGCCTGGCCTTAGTTTGGCTTATTTCTAGCCAGCTTTTCTTAAATTATCCTGTCAACCTTTTGCCTCTAGGCTTTTATCTTTATCCTGTATACTTTCCTTTACTTCTTACTCCATGACTGATGTGTAGTTGGGTGACTGGCCCTTGGTATCTTCCTCCATTGTCTCTTGCTCTCCAATCTCTCTCTTCCCAGATTTCTCCTCCTATTTATTCTCTCTGCCTGCCAGATATGCCTATCCTTTCTCTTGCCTTGCTATTGATCATTCAGCTCTTTGTTAGACCATTCAGGTACTTTAAACAGGCAAAGGGTCACAGCTTCACAGAGTTAAACAAATGCAACATAAAAGAATACAACACAGAGAGAAAGGATAAAATAATGAGTGACCACCCACCTAGTGGCACACCCCACTCTCTAGGCCCTCCATATTGGGGCAAAACCCTGGGAACTTTCCTCACCTGCCTCAGCTTTTCTATCCTGCCAGCAGGCAATCTTCCTGAAGGTAGTCTGTTCCAACACCCCCATTCCATCAACTGGACTCTGTAAGCCACAAGTCCCACTCTGTCCCCAAACCCTTCTATCCCCCGCAACCTCAAAGGAACTCTGAAACACACGGAGAGGACCAAAAAGTGAGTGATGATCTACCAGGTGGAACACCCTACTCTCTAAGCCCTCCATACTAGGGCAAAACCCTGGACCCCTCTCCCACCTGCCTCAATTTCTCTAGCAGGTCAGCAGTCAAGCTTCCTGTAGGTAGTCTGCTCAAACACCTCTACCCCATCTATCAGACCCTGCAATTTACAAGTCCCACTCAGTCCCCAAGCCCTCCTATCCTCCACAACCTCAGAGGAACTCTGAAACACAGACTGCAACTACCCAGAGAGGACCAAGATGAAGGCTGCTCCAGCACCCCAACTGTTGTAAGGAGGAAGACCACTTGTTCTTCCTAGCCACCCAGCTAGCTCAGTCCCAAAACAACTATACAAAAACTGTGTTCATTAAATCACTGTTTGGCCTATTATCTCTAACATCTTATTAGCTAACTCTTACACCTTGATTTAGCCAATTTCTATTAATCTATGTATTGCCATGTGGTTGTATATGGAAAGATTCAGCATGTCTGATTTTGGCCATGAATCCATGGCATCTCTCTGACTCTACTTTCTACCTCCCAGAATGCAGTTCCATCTTCCCCACTTACCTAAGTTCTGCCCTATCAACTAGGCCAAGGCAGTTTCTTTATTCGTTAACCAATGAAAGCAACACAAAGACAAAAGGACCTCCTACACCATTTCCCCTTTTCTGTTTAAACAAAAGGGAAGGCTTTAACATAGTAAAATTACATATAACAGGTATCTAGCAAGAATTACAGTTACAATATTTCTATTTACTTAATGTTTTATCATAACTAAGAAAAATTATAACTATAACTGTCTATCTATTCTTCAACTCCATCAAAGATTCCAGAAGGATATAATATTATCTAAGTAAACAGAAAGTACATTGTAAGTAACTTCCAAAATTCTAGAATTTACAGAGACATCTTGCTTTCTGGACAGTCACCCAAAGTTCTTCTGTACTGTTGGAGCATCCATCTTCAGCCTTCAGACTCATAGTATCCAGCAGACTTTTCAATAAAGCAGAAAATTTCAAAGACAGTTCAGTCATTTTCTTATGAATCCTGCAGAATGTCTCGCAGACTTTTCATGAAGCAGGAACCCCGGAGGATCATCTCACCTTTAAGCATGTTTAGCCATCATTTCTCTGCAGGTCCTGTATGTCCATTTAAGCAGTCCAGGTAAGAGCAGTTTCTTGCCCAAATGGCTAGCAAACTCCATAAGGAGCCTCTTTGATGCCCATTTTCCTCTTGAAGTAGATTGGTGCTGCCAGGAGCAGATGTGTCTCATTGTTATGAAAAGTCCTAAATTTTAAAATGCCATATTCTGAAGGTCCCTGAAAGATTTGAAGAATACCTATCTAACTGAAATATACCTCTATACATCTAGAAAGTCTAACATAACTACAAACTTGACTATTATAGATGACTATCTATTAACCTATATTTCTTAATTATACATTACATTTTTTAAATGAACTATACAAATATAATACCTTAATCAAGATCAGAAATACATATACATATAACAAAATTGACCTTAACTTTATATCAATAAACTAAGATCCATACCAACGTAAATTATTCATATCTATATTGTATTCCCCCTTTAAATGTAGAAGAACATTTATAAACAATATTTGGGATATGGGCATATTTTTTCTCTCCAAACTGTTTCCTGCTGTATGGGGGTGCTGTTAATCAGGTCCTTTATGGTGTATCCTTTGTGCTAGGTTTACCTCAGTCAGAAGTTGGGTGAAATAATGTTTTGAGGGTGTTCACAGTGACCTTTCAAGAGGGCATGGTCCATCAAACCATATTTGTCTAGAAGCAATTCACAGGTTCTCATTCTCTGTTAAAACTTTTCCAAAGCAACATGTTCTTAGACCCAAATTCTGAAGTCAAGATACCTTTATAATAAACATCTTGCTTTAGTTTAGCAACCCATACAATAAAATGTCTCTTTGTACTTAGCTCTTTCACTGTCAAAAAATTCAAAGAAACGCAATAATACACATAATCCAGACTTTCTGAATTTTCTTTTTTACATGGCTTATTTTTCTTTACTCCTTTTAATCTATGGTTATCTGTACTCTGTGTCTTTAAAGACTTTACCTTTTTTAATCATTAACTTTATTTTATGACTCTTTATAATCTTTATCTTCTCTCTTCCAAACCAATGTACATTTATCCAACACTGTGACCCATTTAAGGGCCTTTTATGTCTGAATCATCCTATTGTGAATCTGTAATTCTTTACTGTTCCCAAGCACTTCTTAAAAACTTAAGTTGCACCATTAGTAGGGGTAATATGTCTAAAACCCAGTCTAAAACTTAAGCTGTGCTATTATTATAATAAATATGGTAGTTCTTGCCAATGCTCCACACAGTTCAGCATGGCAGAGCCACTTGTGCCTCTGAGCTGCTTGTGCCTCTGAGCTGCTTGTGCCTCTGAGCTGCTTGTGCCTCTGAGCTGCATGCATTGCCCCACTTCCAGGCACACAGTGAGTCCACGTTGACATCAAGCAAGCCACAGCACTTTACTCACAAAACCCATCCAAATGCTCTGTCTCCTGCAACAGCCAGAGGTCACTCTAATAGCATAGCCCAGAAAGCCAGCATTTTAAAACTGCATGGCGTTTTTTTTTTCTTTTGCTATGGCTGAGTCAAGAAAACCTCCCTTGTTTAAAATTAAGCTCTCTTGGGTTTTAAGTTGATTTAGTCCATCATATTGGCACCAATTGTTGTAAGGAGGAAGACCGCTTCTTCTTCCTAGCAGCCCAGGTAGCTTAGCCCTGAAATAACCACATAGAAACTGTGTTCATTAAATCACTGATTGGCCTATTAGCTCTAACATCTTATTGTCTAACTCTTACACCCTGATTTGGCCCATTTCTATTAATCTATGTATTACCACATGGCAGTTGCTTATCAGGAAAGAGTCAGCATGTCTGATTCTGGTGACTCCATGGTGTCTCTCTACTCAGTCTTTCTTCCTCCCAGAATTCAGTTATGTCTTCTCCATAGACCTAAGTTCTGCCCTATCAACTAGACCAAGGCAGTTTCTTTATTCATTAACCAATGAAAGCAACACAAAGACAGAAGGACTTCCTATACCACCAACCCATTGATCAGATCATGTAAGTTACAAGTCCCACTCTGTCCTTCCCCCAAACCCTCCCCTATACCTTGACCTCAGAGGAACACTAAAACACAGGCTGTGACTGCACTAAATGGGCCAAGAGAATGAACCAAGAAAGCAGACCAAGAGAGTGGATCAAGAGAACAGGCCAAGGAAGACCTCAGCGGCATCCTGAGACATAGACAGCAACAGTACAGAGCAGACCAAGAACAGTTCCCAAAGACACAGGCAGCAACTGCAAGAATTGGACCAAGAGGCAGACATTGCCAGCACCAATTAGAGGAAGAGATGGGTAGGCACCAAAGCAAGAATTCACTCAACAATCTAAAAAGCAACATGATAATACCAGAATCCAGTGATCATACAACAGGAAGATTTGATCATCCTAACACAGAAGAAGCAGAAGAAAATGATTTTAAATGTAACTTTATGAGGATGATGAAAACCATTAAAGAGGAAATGAACAATTCTCTTAAAAAATGTGGAAAAGACAAACAAACATTGGAAGAAAGCAATAAATCTCTCAAAAAAAACAAGAAAAAAAATCAGACAGGTGAAACAAACAGTTCAAACAGTTCAAGACATGAAGACTGAAATAGAGGCAATAAAGAAAACATAAACTGAGGAAAATTGTGGATATGGAAAATCTGGGCAAATGAAAGGGAACTACAGAGGCAAACATAACCAACAGAATACAATAGATGGAAGAGAGAATCTCAGGTGTTGAAGATACTATAGAGGAAATAGATTATTTGGTTAAAGAAAATATTAAATCCAACAAATTCTTAGCACAAAACATCCAGAAATCTGGGACACAATGAAAAGACCAAACCTAAGAATAATAGGAATAAAAGAAGGAGAACTTCAGCTCAAAGGCACAGAAAATATATCCAGCAAAATCATAAAAGAAAACTTTCCCAACCTAAAGAAGGATATCCCTATGAAGGTACACAAAGCTTACAGAACACCAAATAGACTGAACTAAAATAAAAACAAAATATTCTCTCACTATATAATAATCAAAATGCAAAACATACAGAATAAAGAAAGAATATTAAAAGCAAACAAAAAAGGTTAAATAACATATAAAGGTAAACCTCTCAGAGTTATAACCAACCTCTCAATGGAAACCATGAAAGCCAGAAGGTCCTGGACAGATGTACTGAAGTCACTAAGAGACCACGGATGCAAGCCCAGACTACTATACCCAGCAAAATTTTCAATCACCATCGATAGAGAAAACAAGATATTACATAATAAAATCAGAGTTAAACAACACCTATACACAAATCCAGCCCTACAGAAAGTACTAGAAGGAAAACTCCCACCCAAGGAAGCTAGCTGTACTCACAAAAACACAGGAAACAGATAACTTCACACCAGCAAACCCCAAAGAAGGGAAACACACAAACACTGCCACCGAAAAATAACAGGAATTAACAATCACTGGTCATTAATATCTTTTAGTATCAATGGACTCAATTCACCTATAAAACAACACAAGCTAAGAGAATGGATACAAAAGCAGAATTCATCCTTCTGCTGTATACAAGAAGCACACCTCAATGTCAAAGACAGACATTACCAAAGACTAAAGGGTTGGGAAAAGATTTTCCAATCAAATGGACCTAAGAAACAAGCAAGCAGAGCTATCCTAATAGATAACAAAATAGACCTCAAACTAAAATCAATAAGAAGAGATGGAAAAGGACACTTTATACTAATAAAAGGAAAAATCCATCAAGATGAATCCTCAATCCTGAACATCTTTGCCCCAAATACAAGAGTACCCACATATGTAAAAGAAATATTATTAAAGCTTAAATAGCACATCAAACCTCACACACTAATAGTAGGAGACTTCAGCATCCCACTCTCATCAATGAACAGATCAACCAGACAGAAACTTAACAGAAAAATAAGTGAACTAATAAATATCATGACTCAAATGGACTTAACAGACATCTACCCAAAGACAAAAGACTGTAGCACTTCTCAGTAGCTCATGGAACCTTCTCTGAAATTGACCACATACTTGTTAACAAAGCAAACCTTTGTTAACAAATACCAAATAAATTGAAATAATGCCCTGTATCTTATTGAATCAACATGGTTTAAAGTTAAAATTTAACAACAATGCTAATTGCAGAAAGCCTACAAACTTATGGAAATTGAACAGTGCTCAATTGAACCACCTGTGAGGCAAGAAAGAAATTAAAGACTTCCTAGAATTCAATGAAAATGAAGACACAACATGCCCTAACCTATGCGACACTATGAAAGCATTCCTAAGAGGAAAGTTCATAGTGCTAAGTGCCTACATAAAGAAGGTGGAGAAATCTCACGCTAGTGACTTAACAGCACACCTAAAAGCTCTAGAACAAAAAGAAGAAGACTCACCCAGGAGGAGTAGACAGCAGGAAATAATCAAATTGAGGGCTGAAATCAATAAAATAGAAACAACAAAAACAATACAAAGAATCAATGAAACAAAGAGCTGGCTCTTTGATAAAATCAACAAGATAGACAAACTTTTTTCTAAACTAATCAAAACACAGAGAAAGAACATCCAAATTAACAAAATCAGAAATGAAGAGGGGGACATAACAGAAACTGAAGAAATCTAGAGAATCATTAGGTCATACTACAAAAACCTGTACTCCACAACATTGGAAAATGTAAAAGAAATGGACAATTTTCTGGGTAGGTAGCACATACCAAAATTAAATCAAGACCAGGTGAACAATTTAAATTTAAACAATTTAAATAGACCTATAACCTACAAGGAATCAGTCATCAAAAGCCTTCAAACCAAAAAAAAAAAAAGCCCAGACCTAGATAGTTTCAGTGCAGAATTCTACCACAACTTCAAAGAAGAGCTAATACCTATATGCCTCACAGTGTTTTACAACAATATAGAAACAGAAGAAACATTGTCAAACACTTTCTATGAGGCTACCCTAATACTGTAACCACACAAAGACTCAACCAAGAAAGAGAATTACAGACCAATCTCACTTATTAACATAGATACAAATATACTCAATAAAATACGGGCAAACTAAATCCAAGAACACACCAAAAAAACCCATCCACCATGATCAAGTTGGCTTCTTCTCAGAGCTGCAGAGATGGTTCAACATACAAAAATCTATCAATATAGTCTAACATATAAATAAACCAAAAAAAGTCATATGATCATCTCATAAAATGCTAAAAAATTCAACAAAACCCAATGTCCCTTTATTATAAAGATTTTGGAGAGATCAGGGATACAAGGAACATATATAAACATAATAAAAGCAATATACAGCAATCTGACAGCCAACATCAAATTAAATGGAGAGAAACTCAATGCAATTCCACTAAAATCAGAAACAAGACAAGGCTGTCCACTCTCTCCATATCTGTTCAACATAGTTCTTGAAGTTCTGACTAGAACAATAAGACAACAAAAGGAATCAAGGGGATTCAAATTGGAAAGGAAGAAATCAAACCTTCGCTATTTTCAGATGATATGATAATATACATAAGTGATCCTAAAAATTCTATCAGAGAACTCCTACAGCTGATAAATACCTGTGACAGGATACAAGATCAACTCAAAAAAAAATCAGTAGCCCTCCTATATATAAATAATAAAGAAGCTGAGAAAGAAATCAGAGAAACATCACCCTTCACAGTAGCCAGAAATCACATAAAATATCTTGGGGTAACACTAACCAAAGAAGTGAAAGACCTGTTTGACAAGAACTTTAAGTCTTTGAAGAAGAAAAATACCAGAAAATGGAAGGATCTCCCATGCTCTTGGATAGGTATGATCAATAATAAAAGTGAGAATCCTACCAAAAGCAATTTATAGATTCATTGCAATACCCATCAAAATCCCAACACAATTCTTCACAGACCTTGAAAGAAGAATACTCAACTTCATATGGAAAAACAAAAATCTCAGGATAGCCAAAACAATTCTGTACAATAAAAGGAACTTCCAGAGGCATCACCATCCCTTACATCAAGCTCTATTATAGAGCTACAGTAATGAAAACAGCTTGGTATTGGCACAAAACAGACAGGTTGACCAATGGAATCAAATCAAAGACCCAGATATTAATCCACACACCTATGAACAGCTGATTTTTGATGAAGAAGTTGAAATTATACAATGGGGGAAAAAGCATCTTCAACAAATGGTGCTGGCATAATTGGATGCCAACATGTAGAATAATGCAAATAGATCCATATCTATCCCCATGAACAAAACTCAAGTCCAAATGGATTAAAGACCTCAATATAAATCCAACCACACTGAACATGACAGAAGAGAAGGTGGGAAGTAGTCTTCAATGCATGGGTACAGGAGACCATTTCCTAAATATAACACCAGGAACACAGACACTGAGAGCAACAATAAATAAATGGAACTTCCTGAAACTGAGAAGCTTTTGTAAAGCAAAAAACACAAGAAACATTCAGTAAGAAAAAAAAGGCAGCCTACTGAATGAGACAAGATCTTCACCAATCCCACATCAGACAGAGGACTGATATCCAAAGTATATAAAGAACTCAAGAATTTAGACATCAAAATTTCAAATAATTCAGTTTAAAAAATGGGGTACAGAACTAAACAGAGAATTTTCAACAGAAGAATCTCATATGGCCAAAAAACACTTAAGGAAAAGTTCACCACCCTCAGCCATCAGGGAAATGTAAATCAAAATGACTCTGAGATACCATCTTACAACAGTCAGAAATGCCGAGATCAAAAACACCAATGATAGCTTATACTGAAGAGGACATGGAGTAAGGGGAACACTCCTCCATTGTTGGTGGGAATGTAAACTTGTACAACCACTCTGGAAATCAGTATAGCAGTTTCTCAGAAAATTGGGAATCAACATACCTCAGAACCCACTCGTGGGCATATACCCAAAGGATGCTCAATGACACCACAAGGGCATTTGTTCAACTATGTTCATGTCAGAATTATTTGTAATAGCCAGAACCTGGAAACAACCTAGATGCCCCTCAACCAAAGAATGGATAAAGTAAATGTGGTACATTTATACAATGGAGTACTACTCTGCAGTAAAAAACAATGATATCTTAAAATTTGCATGCAAATAGATGGAACTAGAAAAAAAAACATCCTGAGTGAGGTAACCCAGACCCATAAAGATGAACATGGTATGTATTCACTCATAAGTGTATACTAGCTGTAAAGCAAAGGATAATGAGCCTATAGTCTATGAACCTAGAGAAGCTAAGTAACAAGGTGAACCCTAAGAAAAACATACATAGATCAACCTGGAAAGAGAAAATATACAAGATTGCCTGACAAAATTGAGAGCATGGGCATGGTGGGAGAAGGGAGGATAGAAGGGGAAGACGAGGGGGGAAGCAGAAAAGGGAAGAGAACTTGAGGGAACTGGGTAGTCAAGATGGAGGAAGGACAAAGATGTAGAGCAAGGAAAGAGATGGGGTATTCAGTCTCTTATGTATAGAATCATATCAACTACACATAAGGAGAGTTGGATTTTTTCTTATATTTGTATTCATTTTTTCCCTGTTCTTGTCTTAATGCTTTAGCTAAGACTTCAAGTCCTATATTAAGTGTGCAGACAATGAACACCTTGTCTTGTTCCTTATTTTAGTGGAAATGCCTTCAGTTCCAACCCCCCATATATTGTATAATATTGGCTATAGGATTGCTATATATTGCATTTTTATGGTCTATTTCTTTATCTGTAAAATAAAAAGTGAGAATTGCATGTATTTCCTATGGCAGCTATAAAGTATATGCAAAGTACTTAGGATGGTGCTTGGAACTTAACAATGATCACCACTAAATACGGTCCCAATTAATTCTTAGAAAATGTTCCTGTATTCCTACTTTCTCCATGAATCTATAGTATTTTAATGACATAGAATTCTAGGCTTTTTTTCTCCAACTAACTTGGGCTCATAGGAGCTCACACAGTCTAAACTGACAACCAGTGAATCTGTATGGGTCACCAGAGGCCCTCTGCATATATGCTATAGTAGTGTAGCTTGGTCTTCCTGTAGGACTTCTAATAGTGGAAATAGGGGCTGTCTCTAATGTATTGACTGGTTTGGGGGAACCTATTCCTCATACTTGGCTGCTTTGAGGGTGCTTAGTCCTACCACAACTTGAGATGTCATGTTTTATTGATACTCATGGAGACCTGCGCCTTTCTGAACAGAAACAGAAGAGGAATGGATTGGGAGCAGGGGAAGTGGGAAGAGGGACTGGGAGGAGAGAAACGAAGGGAAACTGAGGCCAGTATTTAAAATAAATTGTTTAATTTAACTAAATTTAAAATATTAAACTTTTATGATAAATTATTTCAAAATCAGGAGTTGAAAATATAATGAAGGAATGACAAATAGTTGCCTTTACTTACTTTTACCCTGCTTCATACACAGATAACCAACTGGAATTCTGTTCAGGCACTAACCACCTGAAGTATTGCAAAAGCTACAGGTTAAAGGGTATAGTTCACAACAAGATAGTCCTTAGTCAATACCAATTACAAACCTGGGAGAGTACCACAATCCCACTAAGTTAATAATTTACTACAATCTTATAAAATTCAAGGTTACCTTATATATGTTATTGCACTTTATTATAACAGATAAAACTCAAGAATAAACAAAGACGTACACAGAGTGAGCAATGGAAGATGGTCCAACACAGGGCTTATTGTCTTGTTCTGTGTAATTGGGCCCCTTCTGTCTCAACTCTGTACTCATCCACCACAAAGCACCACTGAGCTTTGGCTTTTAGAAGGTTTCTTTTGTATTTTGTTGTAGTTGGTGGTGGTTTCTTTTTGTTTGTTTTGTAGTTTTATTATGTGAGGATGATTGATTGAATAACTGGCCACAAGATCAAACTCAATCTCTAGCCTTCTAGCCATTCTCAGAGGCCAGGATAGCTCAAACCCTTCAACATTCTAACTCACATGTTTGGTATTGCTGGTGACCTGTCCATCTTAAAGCCATCTAAAACCCACCAAAAGGCCCTCTACTAACATAAATAATCAAGACTCCTTTACCACTCAGGAAGCTCCAAGAGTTTTATAAAGGTCCATGCCGGAAGGTGAGACAAAACAAATTGAAGACAGAACTTAAATCTGACAACTCCGGTATTTGTGTGCCTGTTAGTCTAGAGTTGCCCCCACAATACTATCCTTAACCACTTAGTCATTTCTTTTTCTTACTTCCGGTAAACAGTTTCCATCTTGTTCCATCTTAAATGGGCTTCTAGCACTGGGGACTCAATAATATCAGCTTTACAGCTAAGCTTCTGGGGTTCAAATCTAGTACTCTGCAGGTCTTAGTTCATAGACAAATCACTTTAACTCTCTATGGCTCCACTTCTCTGAGTAAACGAATTAGTATGTGCAAAGCACTTAGGAGGGTGCCTGGAATTCAACAATACTCACCTTTATTATATGGTCCCACTTAAGTTTTTGAGAATATTGGATGTTCAAAGTATGGCTGTTTGAGTTCAGTTTTGAATAATTGTCACTGGATAATTAAGAACATTGACTATCAAAAGAATTTTATTTATATTTCTAAAACCTAGGCTATTATTTGTCTCATTTTCTCTCTGTTTTCTTTCCATACTGCTCAGAAGCTATCAGCAAAACCAATTTATTTCTCCTCCACCTCTATTATTCTGAAAAAGAAGAAAAGGAACTGAGGAATGGCAATGTCTTTTCCTCTTATTCCTAAATTACTCATTAGTACTAAAGCCTAGACCTAGATATCCAGAGAGACCAGAGGTAACAATCTCCCTCGGGGCTGCTCCATGCTGGAATGCTTTTCAAAGAATTCTGTCTTCCATGCTAGATGAAGTGACACCCTGTCCTCCTCCCTCAACCTGTGTGGCAGCGTGAGGAGCCGGTCTTCCCCATCTACCTCGGTGCTCTGGACTCCCTGCCCCATGGGTGGTTTTCACATGGCATCACAAGCTCTGTTTTGCTTGGGGCATTGTGTATCCTAATCCACTATCCACAAAATACCACATTCTAGCACAAAGATTATTTTCAGTTGATAGTAATTCATTAAAAACAGGCTGTCCTGCTAGATCTGCCTGAGAACAGATCACAGATTCCCCTGAGAGGTGTTTCCAAAACCCTCTTCTCAGGGAAAGACAAGAGGGCATAGATGACCAACACAAAAGATCCATCCAGGTACCTGGACCTTGCCTGCCATTATTTTTCTGTATGTTAACCTTCCTATAATGCACCTCCTCTTAAAGCTCAGAAACCCTTTCCCTTTGTCTTCTCATTCCTTTAAGATCATCACTTGTATGCAAACAGTATAAAAGTCTCTGATTCTATTGTTTCCTTGGAGAGTCCTTTGTTCTTTCTACAAGGTTTTCCCTTACCCCTGTGCCGCACAAAACTTTCACTGGTCTGCTTGTTCTCCTCTTAAGCTGCTGTCAGTTTGTTTCACAGACAAAGAACCTAAAAGAGTAGAGAATCTTTCTCTCTATGGTGCATACTTTCAGTCCTCAATATTTTGTTCTCAATTTATTTGGCCACCATTGATGTCATCTTCTCATTAAGTGTGAAATTATATTGTAAATATTCATGTATTATTAGAACAAATGAATTTGCATGCAATAGTGTGACTCACACATGATGCATATTCATAAATTATTTCCTTAGCATCCTCAAAGCAGAAGCCTTGTAATTATAAAATACATTGAATTATTTAAAATAAAAAGGATGACATTTTACATTGAAGATTCACACTAAAGATTTCTCTCAAAGCCATCCTTCAAAATATAGTTCACAAAAGAGGAACAAGAATGGAGAAGAATTGGGATAGATATAACCCTTAAAAATGTTGAAAGATTCTCAAGAAAGGTGAAATATACACACTCCCATTGTGTCCACTAATGAACAAGAGTGTCAATGGAATAGCCAGTCAATGTAGGACTTTTCCACAATGAAAAGATCTCTAGCCAAAATATTAAAGTCTTTGACTGCAAAATGTTCAAGCAGGAGTTAGGTCATCTCATGGTATTGTCTGAAAAGAAAAAAAATGTAATTCAGAGATAACCAAATAATCTGGAAAAGCTGCCAAGATTTAAGAGTCTGAGATCTCTGCTTATTATAAAGCACAATAAAGATGTTTAAACTGTGGACCTTATAAAAGTGGCAATATTTTACAGTCTAGTTTTATATAGCTTCATCCAAGAGTGGCATCTGCTGAGTGAAGCAGGCATAATGGCAGTCATCAGCCTCCAGCATATTCCACTGGCTGTGTGAATGTAGAACTTGCAGAAAGAGGGTAAATTTATAACAATGTGCTGTTGAAATGTTGTTGATATGATGTTGACAGATAGATCTGTGCAGTGGGGCTTTAGCAAATAAGCTTATTTAATGAGCTCAGGAGACAAAGTGGAAGAGCCTAAAGACATTACCTAAAGCCCATGACTGCAGTTCTCCCTGGGAAACTTCTGTATGACAGTTCTTACAATGGTGAGGTGAATTGGCTTCACACAGCAAAATGGAGATGCTTTGGTATCATGGGAGTTAGTGGGAATCTTTGAACTTAATAGATACAGACCCAAGGTTAGAATAGTGGGATTGTGGGCAAGAAACAAAATGTAGCAGTTACAAATTTAACAAAGATAGCATGACTAATGACTTAGGAGGCGATGACAGAGAATGGTGGGAGAATAAGAGTCGACCTCCTCATCCCTCTTGGAAGTCAGAACAAACTGTCTAAATATGGAGACTATATATCTTTTTAGAAATTTGTTGATGCTTGCAGCTATGAATGTCACATATATCTCACAGTAGATTTTTTAATATTTTCACTATAAGAAATAACATATTTGAGGTACAGATGATTAACTTGATTTAATATTGCACAATAAACTAGAAATGTGGTTTAACAGGTGAAGGCTCCAGCCACCCAGCCTGATGACTCAATCCCAAGGACCCACATGGTAGAAGGGAAGAAATGACTTCCATAACTGTCCTCTATCCACCACCCACAGTCCATCGTACATATGGGCCTACATGTGTGCACACACAGAGTAATGATGATGATGATGTTGATGATGATAAGCAGGCATGGAGTATCCCAGCATTTGGGATACAGAGGAAGCAGGCAGATCTCTGAATTAGAGGCCAACCTAGTCTATGAAGTGAGTTCTAGGGTGGCCAGAGATACACAGAGAAACCCTGTTTCCAAAAAATCAAAATAGTAAATTAATAATAATGGTAAAATACTGTAAAAAATTAAATTAAAAAAGTAATTGCACAGTGGGGCTGTTGGGAATATATTAATAGCTCTGCTGACTTGTCTAGCATGCCTGAAGGCCTGATTTGGATCCCCAACACTGCACAAAATGATATGTTGGCACACACCTATAATCAGAGTACTTGGCACTTAGCTGGTTTTGGTAATCTGTTCCCTATAGTGACCCCACCTTGACATAATGGGAGGAGCTTTGTACTGCCTCAACATGACGTGTCATGCTTTGTACAAAGCCATGGGAGGGTTTGTACAAAGCCATGGGAGGCCTGTCCCTTTCTGAATAGAAATGGAAGAGGAGTAGATGAGGAGGGAGATAAAAGGGAAAGGAGAAAGGATGGGAGGAGAGGAGGGAAGGGAAACTGGTTGGTATGTA
This sequence comes from Myodes glareolus, assembly GCF_982192425.1. Classification (NCBI taxonomy): domain Eukaryota; kingdom Metazoa; phylum Chordata; class Mammalia; order Rodentia; family Cricetidae; genus Myodes; species Myodes glareolus. Next base: position 17,737,109 of record NC_142052.1, read on the forward strand.
AAGTGAATGAAAAAAAGGGGGGGCAGAGATGGGCAGATTCCTGGAACTCATTAGTTGCCAGCCTGACCAATCAGTGAGCCCCAGTTTAATGTGAGACCCTGTCTCAAATAATAGGGAGAAAACAATGAAGGAAGACTCCAACATCAACCTGACTTTTACACACACACACACACACACACACACACACATCATATACACAGAAAAAATAGCACTTAACAGAAGTTCCAAGTCATTCTCAGGTAATAGCAAGTTCAAGGGTAGTCTGAATTTCAGGAAACCCTGTCTCAAGCAGAAATTTCCAAGTTAGATAGTAGACTAGAAGCTGCATCCAAAAGAGAAGATTAATTCGGTCAAGTGAAAAAGGCAATAGATCATAGAGAGACAAAGACAGAGACAGAGAGGTAGGAGGGGAGGAGAGAGGGAGGGCGATGGGGAGAGAAAGGGAGGGAGGGATGGAGAATAAAGTGCTCAAGAATTGCACAGGTTCAAGCAAGAAGGGGTCTCAGCATGAGATGAGAAAGTGGACACAGAGTTCCACCTCTAACCAAAATCTATTTGCAGTTGATACCAGCTGGCAAGAGGAAAATCCATTTTCCCCAATGGAGTATCACTGGGTTTATCAACCACACTCAAAAGCAAGCCACATCTCAGTACTAGTTTACCAATGCAAAACAAACTCTGTGTTAATTTTGTTTTGTATTTTTGTGGGAGGTTTGTTTTTGAGAGAAGAAGAGTGAGAGAGAGAAATCAAGTCAAATGGGTAGAGAAGTTGAGCAGATCTGGGAGGAGTTCAAGGAAGGAAAAACAAGATCAAAATATAGTGTATAAATTTTTTAAATAAAAAGATCTTTTTAGAGTTCTGCCCAAACCACCGGAGAGGAAAGATGTAAGCTGCCCCACTGGAAAAGCACTCTTAAGAAGTGTGGCCAGAGTGAGTTCCAGGACAGTCAGAGATACACAGAGAAACCTTATTTCAAAAAAATAAAAAAAGGCAGGCAGGGAGATTTCTGACCAGCAAGAGGCACTGATCGTGTAGCAGAAGATACAATGGAGGGGTAAGTGTGTTCCTGACCCGCCACACAAGCCCGGTAAGGGAACACACAATTTTCCCGCCAGCCTTATCTCCCTGGGTATTCTGAAGGGGCAGCTTCCCCCAGCTAAACCCTCTCTCCTCCTACCCCATCCCTGCTTTCAGCCAGGAACTCCTTCCCTTCCTCTCTCCCTTTTTTGGGGCATAAAATCCTCCAACTCAGTCTGTGTGGGCGCCACCTGGACGGGGCGGTAAGTGCAAACAGGAGGGAGTTCCTTTGTTTTAATAGCCTGTCTGCAGCAAGGTAGGACTTCAGGCAAAGTGATTCCTGGCCAGCAAGGGGCACTAATTCTGTAGAAGAAGACCCAGGAGAGGGAAGAGTCATTGGAGAGCATCTGAAGAAAGAGATGGGCAGGTGCCAAGGCAAGAATTTCTCCAACAATCTGAAAAACAACGTGAAAACACCAGATCCCAGCGATCTTACGACAGAAGGACTTGAACACCCTATTCCAGAAGAAGTAGAAAACAGTGTCATTATGAAAGGTATAGAGTCTCTTAAACAGGGTATGAATAACTCACTTAAAGAAATAGAAGAGAAAGATAACAAAAAGATTGAAGAAATGACTAAAGAAATGGAAGAGAATTATAACAAAAAGTTTGAGGAAATGAGTAAATTCGTAAACGATACCCTGAGAAACCAAGAAAAAACAATCAAACAGATAATGGAATCAGTTCAAGAATTGAAAACTGAAATGGAGGCAATGAAGAAAACACAAACTGAGGGCCGGCTGGATATGGAAAATCTAGGTAAACAAACAGAGACTTCAGAAACAAGCATAACCAATAGAATACTAGAGATAGAAGAACGAATCTCAGATTATGAAGACACCATAGAGAAAATAAACACTCTGACCAAAGAAAACAGCAAATCCAACAAATTCTCATCACAAAACATTCAGGAAATCTGGGACATAATAAAAAAAAAACCAAATCTAAGAATAATAGGGGTAGAAGAAGAAGAATTGCCGATCAAAGGTCCAGAAAATATATTCAACAAAATTATAGAAGAAAACTTTCTCAACCTAAAGAACGATATTCCTATGAAGGTTCAAGAAGCATACAGAACACCAAATAGATTGGATCAGAAAAAAACATCCCCTCGCCATATAATAATCAAAACACAAAGCATTCAGATTAAAGAAAGGATATTAAGAGCTGCAAAGGAAAAAAGTCAAGTAACTTATAAAGGTAAACCTATCAGACTTATACCAGACTTCTCTATGGAAACCATGAAAGCCAGAAGGTCCTGGATAGAGGTACTGCAGAAACTAAGAGACCATGGATGCAAGCCCAGACTACTATACCCAGCCAAGCTATTGTTCACTATCAATGGAGAAAACAAAACATTCCAGGATAAAAACAAATTTAAACAATACGTAGCTACAAATCCAGCCTTACAGAGAATATTAGAAGGAAAATCACAACCCAAGGAATCCAACATTCCCAGCACTGCCTACAATAACTCAGACATCTAGCGACCCTTCACAAGCACAACTCAAAGAAGGAAAACACATACACTCTACTACCCCCCCAAAAAATGACTGGAGTAAACAACCACTGGTCATTAATATCACTTAATATCAATGAACTCAATTGACCTATAAAAAGGCACAGACTTAGAGATTGGATACGAAAACAGGATCCAACATTCTGCTGTTTACAAGAAACACACCTCAACCACAAAGACAGACACCTACTCAGAGTAAAGGGTTGGGAAAAGGTTTTCCAAGCAAATGGACCTAAGAAACAAGCGGGTGTGGCCATTCTAATATCTAACAAAATCGACTTCAAACTAAAATCAATCAGAAGAGATGGAGATGGACATTTCATACTCATAACAGGAACAATTCATCAGGAAGAAGTCTCAATCCTGAATATCTATGCCACTAATATAAAGGCACCCACATATGTAAAAGAAACTCTTCTAGAACTCAACGCAGTCATCAAACCACACACACTAATAGTAGGAGACTTCAACACACCTCTCTCATCAATGGACAGGTCAATCAGACAGAAACCTTACAGAGAAATAAGAGAATTATTGGAGGTATTGAATCAAATGGACTTAACAGACATCTATAGAACACTCCACCCAAATAGGAAAGAATATACCTTCTTCTCTGCAGCTCATGGAACCTTCTCGAAAATTGACCACATACTTGGTAACAAAGCAAACTTCCACAGATACAAAAAAATATTAGTAACCACCTGTGTCTTATCAGATCACCATGGATTAAAGATAGAATTCAACAACAATGCTACCCCCAGGAAGCCAACAAACTCATGGAAGTTCAACAGTCAACTACTAAATCATCCCTGGGTCAAGGAAGAAATAAAGAAAGAAATTAAAGTCTTCCTTGAATTTAATGAAAATAAAGAAACAACATACTCAAACCTATGGGACACTAGGAAAGCAGTGCTAAGAGGAAAGTTCATAGCACTAAGTCCCCAATTAAAGAAAATGGAGAAAGCACACATTGGAGACTTAACAGCACACTTGAAAGCTCTAGAAAAAAAGAAGCTGATTAACCCAGGAGGAGTAGAAGACTGGAAATAATCAAACTGAGGGCTTAAATCAACAAAATAGAAACACAGAAAACAATCCAAAGAATCAATGAAACAAAAAGCTGGTTCTTGGAGAAAATCAACAAGATCGACAAACTCCTATCCAAACTAATCAAACGGCAGAGAGAGAACATGCAAATTAATAAGATCAGAAATGAAAAGGGGGACATAACCACAGACACAGAGGAAATTCAAAGAATCATTAGATCTTACTACGAAAGTTTATATGCCACAAAGTTGGAAAATGTAAAAGAAATGGACATTTTTTTAGATAAGTACCATATACCAAAGTTTAACCAAGAACAGGTGAACAATCTAAACAGACCTGTTAGTCGCGAAGAATTAGAAGCTGTTATCAAAAGTCTTCCTGCCAAAAAAAACCCCAGGACCAGATGGTTTCAATGCAGAATTCTACCAGAACTTCCAGGAAAAGCTAATACCTATAGTCCTTAATGTATTCCACAATATAGAAACAGAAGAGTCATTGCCAAACTCCTTTTATGAAGCTACTGTTACTCTGACACCAAAACTGCACAAAGACACAACCAAGAAAGAGAATTACAGGCCATTCTCACTCATGAACATCGATGCGAAAATTCTCAATAAAATACTGGCAAACCGAATCCAAGAACACATTAGAAAAATTATCCATTATGATCAAGCAGGCTTCATCCCAGAGATGCAGGGCTGGTTCAACATACGCAAATCTATGAATGTAATCCATCATATAAATAAACTGAAAGAAAAGAACCATATGATCATTTCATTGGATGCTGAAAAAGCATTTGACAAAATTCAACACCCATTTATGATAAATGTGTTGGAGAGACTGGGGATACAAGGATCATACCTAAATATAATAAAAGCAATATACAGCAAGCCGACAGCTAACATCAAATTGAATGGAGAGAAACTTAAAGCCTTTCCACTAAAATCAGGAACAAGACAAGGCGGTCCACTCTCTCCATACCTTTTCAATATAGTGCTTGAAGTTCTAGCAATAGCAATAAGACAAGATAAGGGGACCAAGGGGATTCGAATTGGAAAGGATGAAGTTAAATTTTTGTTATTTGCTGACGATATGATAGTGTACATAAGCGACTCCAAAAACTCTACCAAAGAACTCCGACAGCTGATAAACACCTTTAGTAATGTGGCAGGATACAAGATCATCTCCAAAAAATCGGTTGCCCTCCTATACACAAAGGATAAAGAAGCAGAGAGGGAAATCAGAGAAATATCACCTTTCACGATAGCCACAAATAGCATAAAATATCTTGGGGTTACTCTAACCAAGGAAGTGAAAGACCTATTTGACAAGAACTTTAAGTCTTTGAAGAAAGAAATTGAGGAGGATACCAGAAAATGGAAAGATCTCCCTTGTTCTTGGATTGGGAGGATCAACATAGTAAAAATGGCAATTCTACCAAAAGCAATCTATAGATTCAATGCAATCCCCATCAAAATCCCATCAAACTTCTTCACAGACCTTGAGAAAACAATAATCAAGTTTATTTGGAAAAACAAAAAACCCAGGATAGCCAAAACAATCTTATACAATAAAGGAACTTCAGGAGGCATTACCATCCCTGACTTCAAACTCTATTACAGAGCTACAGTCTTGAAAACAGCTTGGTATAGGCATAAGAACAGAGAAGTCAACCTATGGAATCAAATAGAAGACCCGGATATTAACCCACAAACCTATGAACACCTAATTTTCGACAAGGGAGCTAAAGGTATACAATGGAAGAAGGAAAGCATCTTTAACAAATGGTGCTGGCATAACTGGATGTCAACCTGTAGAAGAATGAAAATAGATCCATATCTATCACCATACACAAAACTCAAGTCCAAATGGATTAAAGACATCAACATTAATCTGTCCACTTTGAACCTGATAGAAGAGAAAGTGGGAAGTAGTCTACAAGACATAGGCACAGGAGACCACTTCCTAAGTAGAACCCCAGTAGCACAGACAATAAGAGAAACAATGAATAAATGGGACCTACTGAAACTGAGAAGCTTCTGTAAAGCAAAAGACACTGTCAGTAAGACAAAAAGGCTACCTTCGGACTGGGAGAAGATCTTCACCAACCCCTCATCAGACAAAGATCTGATCTCCAAAATATACAAAGAACTCAAGAAACTAGGTACTAAAACTCTAATTAACCCAATTAAAAAATGGGATACTGAACTGAACAGATAATTCTCAACAGAAGAACTTCGAATGGCCAAAAGACACTTAAGGTCATGCTCAACCTCCTTAGTGATCAGGGAAATGCAAATCAAAACAACTTTGAGAAACCATCTTACCACCTGTCAGAATAGTTAAACTCAAAAACACCAATTATAGCCTATGCTGTAGAGGATGTGGAATGGGAATACAAACTTGTGCAGCCACTGTGGAAATCAGTGTGGCGGTTTCTCAGGAAACTGGGAATATATCCCAGTTCTCAGGACTCAGCAATTCTACTCTTGGGAATATATCCAAGAGATGCCCATCATACTACAAAAGTATTTGTTCAACTATGTTCATAGCTGCACTATTTGTAATAGCCAGAACCTGGAAACAACCTAGGTGCCCCTCAATAGAAGAATGGTTAAAAAAGGTGTAGAACATATACACATTAGAGTTTTACTCAGCAGTAAAAAACAATGACATCTTGAATTTTGCATGCAAATGGATGGAAATAGAAAATGCTTTACTGAGTAAGGTAACCCAGACCCAAAAAGAGGAATATGGTATGTACTCACTCATAAGTGGATTCTAGCCATAGTTAAAGGTCTTTGAGTCTATAATTCGTGATCCTAGAGAAGCTAAATAAGAAGGTGAACCTGAAGAAAATCATATAGTTTTCCTCCTGGATTGCCAGGCAAACTTAGGTGCACGGGGGGGGGGGGGGGGGGGTAGGGGGTGGAAGTAAGGGGAGATGGTTAGGGAGTGGGCAGAGGGGGAGGATTGGGGATGGCTTGGGGGAATGGGAGGGGGGAGGGAGAGGAAGGATGGTTATGGGAGCAGGGAAGTTTATATCTCAACTAAGGGAGCCATTTTAGGGTTTGCAAGAGACTTGATTCTGGAGGGGTTTCCAGGCCCAAGGAGAGGTCCCCAGATTGTTCCCTGGGCAGCAGAGGAGAGGGTGCCTGAACTGGCCTTTGCCCATAACTATACTGATGAATATTTTGCATGTCACCACAGAACCTTATATGGCGACGGATGGAGATAGAGACAGAGACACATATTGGAACACTGGACTTAACTCCATAGGTCCAAATGAGAAACAGATGGAGGGAGATCGTGAGCTAGGAAAGCAGAACCAGAGGGAACCTTCATCCGACGATGGATGGAGATAGAGACGGAGACCCCCATTGGAGCACTGGGCTGAGCCCCCAAGGTCCAAATGAAGAGCAGAAGGAAGGAGAACATGAAAAAGGAAGTCAGGACCGCGAAAAGTGCGTTCACCCACTGATACAAGGTGACTGATCGAATGAGAGCTCACCAAGGCCAGCTGGACTGGGGCTGAACAAGCATGTGATCAAACCGGATTCTCTGAATGTGGATGACATGGGGGCTGACTGAGAAGCCATTGACAATGGCACTGGGTCTTTTTTCCTCTGCATGGACTGGCTTTTTGGGATCCTGGTCTGTTTGGATGCTCACCTTCCTGGACATGGAGGGAGGGGGGAGGAACTTGGATTTCCCACAGGGCAGGAAACCCTGACTGCTCTTGGGAATGGTGAGGGAGGAGGAGAGGGAGTGGGGGGAGCGGGAGGGTATTGGGAGGAGGGGAGAAAGTGGAAATTCTTTAAATAAATAAATAAGGAAAAAAAACTAAAAAAAGAAATAAAGTTTAAAATAAAGCCATGTAAAGATGGAAACTACACAGAGGAAAAAAAAGAACTTTTTAAAAAGAATTTTGAAAGGGGTGGGGAGTTTTGTTTTTTGTTTTTGTTTTTAAGTATATGGTTGTGCATAGTAAAGCATGCCTGTAATCACAACACTCACGATGCTGAGGCAAGAGGATTGCCATATATTTAAGGTCAGCCTGGGCTACAGAGTGTAAACTGAGATCCTATCTTAAAATACCCCCACCCCCCAAAAAAAGGAAAAGAGGAGAAAAGAAAAGAGATAACCTGAACCAACCACATCAGAGAGGCAGTTAGGGAGGAAAATACTGAGGTAGGAGAATCATGACTTTGTGATCAGCTTAGCCCACACAACAAAACCCTATCTCAAAACAAACAACCCAAAAAATATAAACAAATTAAAATATCATCATATGCTAAACATAACAAGTCTGGAGCTGTTAACTCTATGAGTGTGAATTCGATAACCCTCCCCTAGATTGAAGATTACTATGGAATAAGTAATGTGGATGTTAGAATATCTTTTAAAAACATGAGTTTCCATTGTAGAATTTTATAGAGTATGTCAATCTGTATTAATTGTGAAATAAATAATTTGCAAATGAAAAAAATCATTGTACTTATTTCCCACTCCATAAATCACTTTCTTCATCAGGACTTCCGGTTAGGATAGAATCTTTAAGTATTCGCATCACTCAAAACACAGTGACAACAATGCCATCCACAGGACATGAGGCAGCAGTTCACAGTTTCAATGCAAGTCCTTGCTCAGAGACGCAAACTCCTTTGGTTGTTCATGGCCTCTTACAAATATTAGGCCCATTGTTTACTAAACAAAAGAAATAGAAAAATGATGAGGGGCCAAAGAATCTAGTTCAACACTGGAGTCTCTGGAAAGAGGACACAAACCAAATCCTATTAGGTTTAATAAGTCCTGGACAATGAGGATGAGAAGGCCTGAGGAACAACAGCAACACACTGACAGCCCTAAGTGATAAGGGTGACAATGAGTGAAATGAGAAGAAGCTTCCGGCTGAAGGTGTGAATGGAGAGTTGGATTCAAATGAAGTCTCATCTTCAGTGGGTCCATAGACAGCTGAGGACAGCTATCCTATAGGTCTCAGATACCGCCCTCAGGAAAAGGCCGAAGTCAGAATGAGAGAGGTGTACGTACAAGTCTGCTGCTCCAGACCCAGAAGACCCCAACGACGAGCTTACAGAGTCCACAGAATATCCAAAAATCCTATTTGTTACAGGCAGGAAATACCCCCCCAAGAAAATTCTTGCCTTCCATATTTTCTTCTAAAGAAAAACCTAGAGTAAGGAGAAGATGAATCTTTTTTTCAGAGGAGCAAAACAGCCGGTCTGTGACCTTCCAATGTAATTAAAGTCTATGGGTGCTGATCAGGGAGGCGACACTTTATTACATTTCGTTTTCTTAGTGCTTTACAACCACTGTATTAACTAATTAACAGTGGGAACCCGATGTTTCTTGGAAAAGACTGCTGTTGCTACTTTTTTTCCCACCTTTTAGATGAACATTTTTTTTTTAAATCTTGAGATACAAAATGCATACAATGGGTGATATTTAAGCTTTTCAAACTAATGATTACAGCAGGCAGTTCATTCTCTTGGCACCTCTAGAGTTTAGCAGCAATTAATAAGGACATGAACAAACCATCTAAAGAGAGAAGCAGTTCCACTACGGCTCATAAAGGCCCATCTGTGAGCATCAGTGAGCTCTGCAAAGGACAAGGAACAGTATTGGAAGATGCTGCTGTTGCCATGGCTGCCACATCCTCCAGAAGCATAAGGCAGAAAGCTGTTTATCCCCACCTGCACAGAGCATCTTGTCATGGGTGCAAACAGAGATTTTTTTTCCTTACCTCAAGCAGTTTTCTTGTTTTTTTTTTTTTTGTTTTTTTTTTGTTTTTTTTTTTTGTTTTTTTTTTGGTTTTGTTTTGTTCTTTGATTTTTCAAGACAGGCTCTGTAGCTTTGGAGCCTGTACTGGAACTAGCTCTTGTAGACCAGACTGGCCTTTAACTCACAGAGATCACCTGCCTCTGCCTCCTGAGTGTTGGATTAAAGTCATGCTCCACTACCACCTGACAACTTCAAGCAGTTTTTAAACCAAAGATAATCAAGCACTTACGGAAAGAATGTTGGGGCTAGGGAGATAACTTAGTAGGCAAGAGTTGGCTGCCCCAACTTGAGGATTTGAGTTTGAATTCCTGGCATCCTGGTTTTAAAATAGCAGAAAATGGCAGCACTAACCCCAGCACTGGGAGGTGGGAGCAGAGATGAGAAGATCCTGTGAGCTTAGTGGCCAGCAAAGTCAGCTGAAACAGTGAGCTTCGAGTTCAGTGATAAGGCAGGGGAGCAGGGGAGCAGGGAAGGAAATCCCCAGAATCCAGAATTCACTCTCATGTGTCTGCATGCATTGTCCTGGTCACACACTCATGTACGTGCACAATACATACATATTCCATATATAACACAAATACACACACATACACACAAAGAAAAAAAACACTAAGGTATTTCCTTTGAACACAAATATCTGGTAAAATGACTCTGTGGGCAAAGGTAGCTGCTGCCAAACCTGAAGTCCAATCTCTGGGGCTCATGTAGTAGAAGAAAATCAAACTCCACAAGCTGTCTTCTGACCTCCATAACTGTGCTATGGTGTGCACATACCTACACACAATACACACACAAATAAATCAAGAAATAAAATGTAATTTGAAGACAAATTAATTCACACAAAAGTCTATTAAAGGCTCGCTTATGAGTAAGGTTGAAGCTGTCAGGTACCACTCACTCCTGCTAACTCAAACTGAATACCTACAATGGGTAAGGTCCTAAGAACAGAGGTGACCCTTGTTTAGTATATGGATGGTCATTCATCTAATTTCAGAACTGTGAAATTATCAAGCTTGCTTATGCACCTCCTCCTTGCTCATAAAATCCAAGGCCAAGTTCAAATCCCCATTTCAGAGAAAAGCTTCATCAGATACAAAAGACAGCCTTGAGCTGGGCTCTTCACACATTGCTAGCTCAATACACACTTGAAAGGGTTTTCTTTTTACCTCTGTAGACTGTTGACTCCTTACGAAAAATGAAAATAATAGTGTATCCACAGCTGTATGTAGAGTAGGATTGGCTTTGTTCTTCTGATTTTTCCAAAGTTTTTTTCCATTATTATAATGCTAATGTGGTGGCTACTGTTGAAATGTCAGATTTGTCAACAAACTGCCCAGTCATTGTAGACATTAAACAAACTACCACAATAATGCCAATGGGTCACTGTGTATATTAGATTTAGAATCAGGTAGACCTGGTTAGAAATCCTCATTCTAGTTGGCTGTGGTAACACATGCCTTTGATCCCAGCACTGGAGAGGTAGTCACAGGTGGATCTCTGTGAGTTCAGTCCACATAGTGAGGTCCAGGGCAGCCAGAAGGGACAGAGGGAGGGACGGAGAGAGGGAGGAAGACATCTTTGTCATAGCTGGATTGTAGTGGTACCTGCCTACAACCTCAGCACTTGGGAGGCTGAAACAAGAAGATCATACACTTGAGACCAGCCTGTCTCCAAACACAAAACAAGAAAAGAACCTTGGTTGCAATCCATTTTTTTTTTGGCAGAATGACTTGTAGCGAGAATCACAAAGATATGTATGACCCTTAGTGAGCAAGAGCCATGTATCAGAACTATGCTTTGTTGATTTTTTTTCCCTGGCAGCATTCATAATGTTTAGTATATACAAATAATAAATATTTTCTCAGTGACATTGACTTAGCCTCATAAATTATACATGTATATTCATGTATAGGACAACATAGGAACTCAAACATATTATAATTTGCCTTCCTCCTGCTGTATAGTAACAAGTAAGTTCTTGAAGAGCCTTTGAGATCGTCTTTGTAAAATTAGTCTTCAAAATTAATGGGATCATATAGATGCTAATTTAACATTTCTAGAGCATACCCACTGTGGACTGAGCATCTTCACATTCAGTTCCTAGGGTAGTATCAAACCTGTCCTTACCCCAAGGGTGGAGCTTTAAGAAAAAAAAATTCTATGGGCCAACAAGATGGCTCAGTGGATAAGAGCATGTGCTGCAAGGCCTGACAACCTGAGTTCAATTCCTGGAACCCACATGGTAAAAGAAAAAAATCTACTCCCACAAGCTGCCCTCTGGTCTCCACATGTGTGCTATTGCATGTACATGTCCATATATCTACATAGATAAACACATGTACGCACAAAATGAGTATTTAAAAAGAATACAGATACAGCAAGCTTTAGAACCTGGGAATCTGCTTTATCTCTGGTTATTTATAAGCAATTCCAATTTTAGTTTTTATGTGTATGAGTGTTTTGCCTGAATGTATGTCTAAGTATCACATGGCTTCCTGGAGCACATGGGGGCCAGAAGAGAGTGTCAGATTCCCTGCCACTAGAGTAAGAGATTCTTGTGAGCCACCATGTGGGCACTGGAAACTAAAGGTCTTCTGAAGCAGCAGCAAGTGCTTTTAGCTGCTGAGCCATATCTCCAGGCCCGCTATTCTAATTTTAAAGAGTATTCTCTCTGATCTCGGCTTCTGTGCCCTTCAATAATTTATTCCAAAGGTCACAAAGGCTAACACTATGAATCTAGTAAATATTTCCCTAGAACAGTTCTCTTTTTTTCAGTCTTCCCAGTCATCCTTTAATCAAAACAAGACTTGAGCAAATATGCACAAATTCCAATTTGTTCTATTCATACAAATGTTAAATCCCTCTTGACTATTCCTAACTTTTTTATTTATATTTATGATATGTTATTAGCTGTATTTGTATACATAGAGAGAAGAGCAATTGCAAAAATATATATCTATCAGGAATTCTCTTTGGAGAACTGTGCTCATAATAAGCAAAATTGTTAGCATCTATCACCCTGTGATGTAATCACATAAAATCCTCTTCTAGCTTCATCCCCATAAGGTATTTCTCTCTATATTACATTATAGTGACAGATGGAGAGATGTTTGCACAACACTGAGCCATTACATAATCTATGGGGAATACTAGAACATCACCAGTGCCTCCTGATACCCACAGCGAAGTCAGCCACGTATGCAACCGAAGGTCTTCACTCACAGTACACATTTCTGGAAAAACAACCTATAATTACAACTATATTCTAAGAGCATCACAAACAAGGTCCAGGACTAAATAAGTCCCTGCGTGTTAGAAGAGATGATGGTCAAATATTCAGATAGATGTGACACTTTATCTCAGGTGACAAGAGTCACGTTAGTCTATCCTGGCATGCAGCCAACTCCCAGAGACACCTCATGATAATATACGGACTTGGAGGATTTGGAGATGAAGCTCAAATTTGCTTTAGCCTGCAATAAAATCCAATCACCTGTCTTTTACTTTCAGTATTTACCTCTGGGAAATACAAATGTCGGATACTTCAGTTTTCAAGCTCTGTCCCACTTTCTCCCACCCCCGGGTCATCGCTCACTCTTCTCTGCATGGCATCTTAGTTCATGGTTCAATAGAGTGGCATGCTTCTCTCGGTCACAAAATACAGATTTGTATGCTAAAGCAAAACATTTTATGCATTCTTTTAGAGGACATTTACTGAGTCTTTCCTACAGTTTCCCTTTTCATGACTTGAGTGAAGCCCACAAACACATGGGACAATGTTTATCTTTCAGAATATTTTAGTTATCTAACAGTTTTTGTGTCTTTCCTGGGGCTCTTCTCTGTGAAAAGTTGCAAAATCTGCCATTCCCAAATCCACCACTTGGGTATAAGCATTACTTTGAGCCGATGACAGAGAAGAAACAGACACAAGAAAAGCTTCCAGATGCCCTTCTAGTTTGTATAAAAGCATGATAGATGTTTTCTGTTACCCCCAACACCAACACAGAAGGATCAAGTTCCGTCACCTAACACAGTTTTCTCAGTCTAGTACTGACATCACAGAAGGTAGTACCAAAAAAAAAAAAAAAAAAAACAAAAAAAAAAACAATAAAACAAAATGGTACAAGTAGCCGTCACCCACTTAGTTTTCCAAATACTGACCTTGCCACATTACCTGCCCTGAGACACAAGTCTTCTTCTGTCTTGTTGTTGCTCTGTACATTTATTGTTCTTTGTTGAAGACTGCTACATAAACCAGAGTCCCACCCTATGTCACTCTGTGCATATCACTCATCTATGTATGAAATACACACGCTAATGAAACAGTTCATTGTTTGTCACAGGGAATCCTAGCTAAAATCTACACTTAGATAGAGGAAAAGCTTTCCACCTCTCCATTCAACACTATAATTAGCTAGTGCAAACCACTGTACCTTAGGCAAGTGGTTTCAGGCTACTGGATGGCTCAGTGAGTGATGAGCCACTTGCTGCACGTATATGAAGACCAGAGTTCAGATCTCCAGAACCTACACAAATGCCAGGTGTAATTATAATACCTATAATTATGGTGAGAAAAATATGCAGACAGGGCATCCCTGAAACAAGCTTGCTAACTAGACTAGTCCACAAAGGTGAACTCTGTGTTCGGTTTAGAGACTGCCCTATAAACACACTGATGTAGTGAGGGGCTGCAGGGCAGGCCTGCTTTTCTCCTCACCCGGCTCCCGCACGGCTAGCTTAGTCCCAGAAATAATAACACACAAGTTATATTCATTTAAGCACTGCCTGGCCCATTATCTTTTAGAGAGTTAGTTACTGACTAACTCTCATATCTTGATATTAACCCATTTCTAATAATCTGTAGCACCACGAGGTGGTGGCTTACCGGAAAAGATTTAGCATATCTGACCTGGTGGCTGGCTCCATGGCGTCTGGCTCATAGCCCTCTTCCCAGCATTTTTTTCTGTTTACTCCGCCTACCTAATTTTCTGTCCTATCAAGGGGCCAAGGCAGTCTCTTTATTGACCAATGAAAATAACACAATAGACAGATAACCCTCCTCCATCACACTGAAGAGTGACTGAGACAACTCCTGCTGTCAACCTTGGGCCACCACACACAGGCACATACACATAGGCCCACACATGTGTAAACACATATACACGCCATGTGTATCCCAGGGCTAATCTTACTCTCTAGACCTTTAGACCTTTTCTGTGATTGCTAATGTTTTTTTTTGGGGGGGGGTCAGGTCTCTTATTGACTAAGCAGATTCTGAGTGTAGCTTGATCGATCTCCTGAACAAGTATCACTGGAGCACAATAAACCAATCATATATTAAAAGTAATGTAACTAGAGCCCAGAAAGATGGCTGTATAAGCAAAGGCCTCTGGAACCAAGCCTGATATCCTGAGTTCAATCCCTGTAATACAGGGTGGGAGGAGAGAATTGACTCCCCCATGCTGTCCTCTGACTTCTACATATGCTATGGTACAAGGCACATAGACACACAAATGATAACATAAAAGGAAAATATACCTAACAGACCAAGCCTTCCCAGTGCTATAGCTTAGCATTGCAACTCCATGTAGAATAGCAACTGTTTACCCCATGATTTTGTGATGGGCTGCAGTTTCCTGCTGCTGGTACTCAGAGCCTCAAGGAATACTACGCTGTGTGTCACTAGATAGGAAACAGGAAAATTCAAAACTTAGCATCTTATTGCTTTGGCAACAGAACTTAAATATCATAGATCAGACTATCACAAGTCAGAAAGTAGATGGTTACATATGGCATACATATGAACACACACATATATATGTATGTATATATACACACAAATATTAGGCATGCATATGAATGAATATCTAAATATACATGACAGATACAGATGTACCCAAGTGCAGGGGAAAGTGTTTTCCAGGTGAGTATTAATACCCACCATGATAACAAAGGGCTCTGCCCTTGTTCTGAGATATGACGTTATGAATAATTACAGTCCAAGTTCTAGCCCGACCCTGATTATTAGTACATAGAGTATCAAGAGGTGGTTACTACCCCATTAAAATCATGTCTAAGATCTTCAATGGTTCACTAGAATTTCAAAGCCTGTTGCCCTGCTGTTCGTCCTCTACTCCTGAGAATATTAACCTCCTTTGTGCTGAGGCCCTCTCTAGGCAGAAAAGCAAGGCCTCTGGCAACTCCACTCAGTGGAGACCATGACAAGGAGGACAATTTTCCATTTTTACGTGGTTTATTATTATTTATTTATTTTAATCTATAACCATTTGTATTCTGTCTCTTTAAAGACTTTACCCCTCCCTTTTTAAAGGCATTAACTTTATTTATTTATTTATTATTTCTTTTAAGCCTACATACATTTATCCAACATTGTGACCCATTTAGAGGTCTTTTATGTCTGAATCTGTCCTATTGTGAATCTGCAACTTTTATTATCTAGGAGCATTTTTGTTTTGCAGTTTTAAATCTTTAAGTGCTTAAGAATCTAAACTGTGACATTTTTGGGTCAAAAACAGGTATTGCCTGCTTGTTTTGCCCAGTCCAACAAGGCGGAGCCGCTTGTGCTCTGAGCTGCAGAGCCACTGGCTGGTCTGGATGTTGGCTCCACCTCTCTCCAATTTCAAAACGGTGAACGTACTATTTCTGTTAGCTCTGGGGTGACTAGGTAGGAGCCACAGTCAGCAGTTTAACTCTAAGACTGAGCGTGCAGCATAGAAACTCTTTTCATTTAAGTTATAGTCAAATTGGCCATGCAGAGCATTGCACAGCCTGGAAACATCTCTCCTTATGGCAGCAGAAATCCGCCATGCTCTCCCGCCTGCCTAAGCTTGATCCCACCTCCTGTAGAGGTGCAGGTGGGGAGTGGTGAGCATTGGCATGATCTCAGAGTACTTTCTTCCTATCCTGAGTGGGCACACCAACATCCAGCCCATAAATGCTTCATACCCAGAGTTTGCACCGGCGGCACAGCCCAGGGAGCCGCGTTTTTAAAATGACGCGGCTTTTTTTGGCCACTATTGCTGAAACAGGAAATCTCTCTATGGCACAGCAGACAGCAAAAAGCTGTGTTAAATTCTTTTTCCCTTATTTTTAAGCCCTCTCAGGTTTTTAAGTGGATTTAGTTACCACGTTGGGCGCCACTCTGTTGCATAAGAAGCTGCGGGCTGCGTCCCCGCCATCCTGCTCCAGCTAGTTTTACCTGAAATAATTATACAGAAACTGTATTCTTTTAAACACCGCCTGGCCCATTGTCTCCAGCCCCTTATTGGATAACTCCCACATCTTGATTAACCCATATCTAATAATCTGTATGCCATCACGAGGTCGTGGTTTACCGGGAAGATTCTAACCCATGTCCATCTTGGGTAGGAGAAGTATGGTGTCTGCCTCACTTCCCTTCTTCCCAGCATTCTGTTCTGTCTACTCTGCCTACCTACATTCTGACCTATCAGGCCAAGCAGTTTCTTTATTAATTAACCAATGAAAGCAACAAATAGAAAGAAGACCCACCTACATCAATGTACAGTACATTCACTTTCAAAAATGATTCATTGGGGGCCTGAAAGGATGGCTCAGAGGTTAAGAGCACTGGTTGCTCTTCCAGATGTCCTGAGTTCAATTCCCAGCAAGCACATGGTGACTCACAACCATCTGCAATGAGTTCTGGTGCCCTCTTCTGGCATGCAGATATACATGCAGGTAGAACACTGCATACCTACTAAATAAATCTTTTTAAAAATGCTTCATTACATATCCTTTCCCAGAACTACTAAAGAATCACTTCCTTATCTTCTCACCCTTTGTGTTCAGAGTGTATCGCTAAAATATGTCAATAGAAACATCTCTACATATGCCTTCTACTGATTCCTTGGTATTCTGCTATCATCTGTTAAATCTATTGCTCTGTTAATGCTTAAAAAATTGTGCCCAATGGAACTAGAAAGTTATCCAAAGTAACCCAGACCCAGAAAGACAAACATATTTGTCCTGCCTGCAGAATGTTCTGTGACCAGAGCCTAGCAGAATTGTCATCAAAGAGACCAGAGAGAATTTATCTGGCAAAAGATGGGAACATATGTAGAGTCCCACAGTCAAACATTAGGTGAAGCCCCAAGAATCCTCCAGAAAAAGGAGAGGAAGGATTGGAGGAACCAGAGGGTCAGAACCACCATGAGAACATGGCCCATTAGGACTCATAGTAGTGGTCTGACCTAGGTTTTCTGCATATATGTTATAGTTGAGAAGTTTGGGGTTTTTGTGGGAGCAGGTATAGTCTCTGACTCCTTTGCCTGCTTGTGAGCCCTTTCTTCTCCTCCTGATTTGCCTCGTTCAGCCCTGGTGTGATGGTTTATACCTGGTCCTGTAACTTGGTTTGTTACGTTTGATTGATGTCCCTGGGTGCCTGTTCTTTTCTGAGGGGAAGCAGAGAAGGGTGTGTTGTAGGGGAGAGGCTTGGGAGAAGGGAGAGAAGGGAAATTACAATTGGAGTGTAATATATGAGAATAGAAATAAAAAATAAGGAAAAAATTGTGCCCTCTTCCACCCTCAGCCCCAGTCTTGCTATTTGGCTCAGGTTTGCCTCAAACTTGGAATATTCCAGCATCTATGCCCCAAGTCCTGGGATTATAGGCACGTACTACTTATTTACCCATGATTTCTTTAAATAAGGAAGATTTCATGAGTGTGGACTGGTGTGGGAGAATTGTCTGTATTCTGTCAATCATATTTTAATAAAACGCTGATTGGCCAGGTAGGCAGTATAGGCAGGAAAGCCAGACAGGAAGTAGGGGTGGAGCAAAGAGACTGGGAGTATTCTGGGACACAGGAAGCTCTCTCTCCACTCCTGTGCAGACCACCGAAGAGGCAGCATGTAAGTTGCCCAGCTGAGAAAGGTACAGAGCCATGTGGCTAATGTAGATAAGGATAACGGGGTACCATAAGTTATAAGAGCTAATAAGTAGCCTGACCTAATGGGCCAATCAGCTTTATAACTTATAGAGATCTCTGTGTGATTGATTTCTCTTTGGAATTTGCCGGCTGTGGGGTGCCGGGCGGCACGGAAGCCCCAACAAACCGGCCCCCTCATGCTACAGTGGACAGAATTAAAATGTCAACAGAATTTGCCTCTTTTCCATTTACCACTTTGCTCCAAGCCAAGAATTCCGATACCAATAGAGCCCTCACCTGTTTCCACCCTTTTTTGCCTATTACCAAAAACTCAAAACAAAAAAATAGTTAATGAAATATTACTCAGCAGCTCCAATTATTTGTGAACTAACAAATCATTAGTTGAATCTAAGAACAGTGATGACATGAAGTGCTTCCCAGTGTGCCAACAGTTCCTTCTTTGTTCCTAAGAATTTCTACAGTAGAAGTCCCAACTTTTCCCCACTTTCCATCCCCCCCCCCAAATATCTTTACTACATTTCCTACTTAGGAGCAATCTTCAGCAAAGTCATGGAACACAGAAAAAAGTTATTTTCTTTTCACATCCTACCAAGATTCACATTGACAGTCTAATTTTCTATAAATCAGAATGTGACCATACTTGGAAATAGGTAGCTTACAGAAGTAATCAAATTAAAATGAAGCCATGAGCACAGAACCTAATCAATATGGGTGGTGCCCTTAGAAAAAGGAAAAATTTGGACTCAGATTCAAACAGAAAGATGGGTCAATGAGGGAAGAAGGTAGCCACCAAGAAGAGGAAAGTCTGAAACAGTCTGTCACAGCTCTCAGGTGGAATCAACTTGACAATGTCTTGAATTTGAACTGCATCCTTCGGAACTGTGGAACAATGGATCTAGATGTTAAGTCATCCAGCTCATGGCACTTCTTTGTACATACCCAAAGGAGGTTTCCTCTAAAGCACTCTCGTGAAGAGATGTTCTGTACTCTATGGCTCTTTTGGTATTGTTCACTGTAATAGTTTGCTGGCTGTTGCAATAAACACCAGAGTCAAATGCAAATTGGTGAGGAAAGAGCGTATGTTAGGGATGAGGTACCCATCTCAGTCACCCTAGAAATCCTGGAGCAGGAGCTGAAGCAGAAGGAACAGTTTCCCTGTCTTACTCAGCCTGCTTCCTCGTATAACTCAGGTCCACTTCCCTACCCAGGAGTGACACTGCCCACAGTGAACTGGGCCCTCCCACTTCAATCATGAACCAAGAACAACTCTTACAGACATGCCCACAGGCAATCAGATGGGGGCAAAATCCTCAGTTAACATTCCTCTTCCCAAATGACTTCAGTTTAAGTCAAGACGACGAAAACTAACCAGCACATTCACAATATATACCCAAGTGTGGAGGTTTAGAATAAAATGGCCCCCAAAGGAAGTGGCACTATTAGGTAGGACCTTGTTAGAGGAAGTGTGTCACTGTGGGGGTGGGTTTTGTGGCCATCTTCTCAAGCTTCACTCAGTGTGACAGTCATTCTACTTCCTTCTGCCTTTTGGTCAAGATATAGCATTCTCCCCTTCATGATGATAATGGACTAAACCTCTGAACTGCAAGCCACCCCAAATAAATGTTTTATCTATCAGAGTTTCTGTGGTCCTGGTGCATCTTCACAGCAATAGAAACCCTAACTTAAGCCCCAAGAAACAGGGGAAATCTATCAATGGTAAGTGGCTAGAGAAATGGAGCAGATATATATTGTGGATGAAAATGATTTGATGCTTAAAAAGGAAAGAAAACTTTTCATCTACAACTACAACAATGAGCCTGGGGCACATGACAGCTAAACCAGCCACAGATAGATAAATACATGCAATCTCACTTGTATTTAGAATCATGAAAAGACCGAACTCACAAAAACAGAAAACAGAATGACAGTTACCAGGGGCTTAGAGAGTGACATAAAGTGGGAGAAATTGCAACCAAAGGGTAGAAGCTTTCAGCCAAAACGTTTCAGTTCTGAAACCAAGTGACTGTCACACACTATAATGAAATCTGCATTTCTTAAGAGTATAGACATGACCTGTTCTTTGCATGTATGTGACTTTTTAAAAACTAAAGTGTATAACTATACATTTTGCTAATATGTATATATATAAAACTATCAATTATGTTAACTAGCTTGAGTGTGATCATTGTTTCAAAATGTATACACTTATCAAAGCATCATTTGGCAAATGAAATTAAAAGAGCATTGCTTTGTATACCTTAACTTAAATATGTACAATTTTTATAAATCATAATTCAATAAATCTAGAAAAATAATTTTTAAGTACATGATCAGAGCTCTCAAAATGAGGCTGAATGGAAAAATGAGTGTGTATGCACGTTTTCACACACTGAACATGCAAATATTTAACCAAAGTGTCACCTTCAGAACTCAATAATGACCACAAAGGCGGCTCCGACACACACTCTACTGTACGGCATCCCAGTAGTTCCCACTGGAAACACTCATCTACCTGCAGGTGTGCATGCTTCACAAATAACAGACCCCAAGGGACAAAACGCCAAATGACACGGCAGAAGGTTGCAGTACGTGTGCCTTTGTGAGGTCCTATTCACATTAATTGCTCCTGTGCCCTGAAAATCTTTCAGTGCTCACATGAAATGCCTTCCACCCATCTCTTGGCCATGTGTCATAATCAGGAGACAGACAACCTCATTTCATCTACACCCACCCATTTCCCATGAGCTGCATTGATTTTTTTTATATATTCTTTCAACTTTTGGCTTTATTTGTTTGCTTGTTTCTTTGTTTTAAGATGAGGTCTAATGGGGCTGGAGAGATGGAGCACTTACTAAAAGCACTAACTGCTCTTCCAGAAGAAGAGTTCAGTTTCCAGCACCCACACAGGGCAGCTCACAACCTCTTGTAACTATGGCTCCAGGGTATTCAGTCCCATCTTCTGACCCCTGTGGGCACCTGTACACATGTGCATATCCCACACACAGACATACACAGATACATGATGGAAAGAAAATAAAATTTTTATTTAGAAAAAAAAAGACAACACCTCACTAAATAGTGCAGGTTGTCCTCAAACTTGCAAGCCTCCTGCCTCTGCCTTCAAGTGCTGGGTTTGCAAACGCTCCTTGTCAGACTAGGTTGCCCTGTCTTTGGTTATAAGATCCCAAGTCCTTCCATCAGGACCCCAGTTGTCTTTGGAGGCCTCTTTACTTTTAGTTGCAAGCTATTTCAAAGTCATCTTGCACGTTTACTGCCAAGAACCTGAACATAGCTGTTTTTTCAAGGACCCTGAAGTCCCTTGAGCAGCAGGAAGAGCTCTCTTAGCAACTAAGCCATCCCTGTGGCTGCAGCCTTTCTTTAGGTATATCTAGGACTATTCCTGAGTCCATGCTGAAATTTAGAGATTGTGTGTCCTTATTTGATTATATTTGATTGACGCTGGAAAACAAGGCTCTTCGTGACATTAACAAAGCCATGTATTTTAGCCAAGTCTCTATGTATTATATTTTCAAAATGAGCACCCTAGTGTTACCAATATCTTGACTCTGTGCACATATATATGGATACACAAGAAGACCCTTGTACTTCATTTTGTGTATTTGTGGATACTTTTATGTGCTAAGGTTTTCTGTGGGTGTTTTGTAATTTGTTCATTTGTTTGTAGGTCTTACTAGGTAACCCTATAACCCAGGCTGACCTGGAACTTGCTTTGTAGTCCAGATACCCCAAAATGTATTCTTTTCCCACCTTAGCTATTACAGGCGTGTGCCTCCACATCAGGTAATTTATGTACTCATTTGACTGGACAACAAGACTTGATATTTGGTCAGTTATTGAGAGGTTTCCACGTAGATATTTTTAGTGAGATTTACATTTAAGCCAGTAGGCATTAAGGAAAGCAGATTACTTTCCATGAGGTGTGTGGGCTTTATCCAGTCAGTTGGAGGTCTGGAGGAAATGCTAGGTTGACTATCCCTGAGCAAGAAGAAATTCTGTTAGCAGAGGTCCTTCAACCTTGACTTACAACATCGGCTCTTCCTGAATCCCCATCTGGTCAGCCATCCTAAAGATTTTTAATTCAAAGACTCTATATTGGTGTGGGCTCACTCCTTCATATGCATATTTGATTGGTTTGTTGTATGCTGTATACTGCATATATGTGAATATCACATATAAATATATAAACTGAATATTCTTAGATTCCTTATACATTCTAGAGTACTCTCCACAGCAAGACCTGGAGGGCCTTCCTCTTTTCTGCCTTTTCTTAGCAGATCATTACACCTATGTGTACACATTCTCTGTTGATGAAAATGTGGGTTGTTTCCAGTGTTTTCTGACACAAATTATAAGACAGCACACTGCACTGTGGATCAGTCATTCTGTTTTATCAGTGGGGTTCTCTCTCTCTCTCTCTCTGTCTCTCTCTCTCTCTCTCTCTCTCTCTTTCAGCTTTGGTTGTGAAGTTTTCTACTTATGTGTATGCTTGCTTCTGAGATCGGGTCTAGTTATATAACAGAGAATGCTCAACAACTGGCTGTTTAGCCTAAGATGACTTTGAATACAAGATCTTCCTACCTCAATCTCATGAGCGTTGGAATTAGAGGTGTGACACCCTACTGGCTCTTCCTAGTTAATTTCGATATATACTCAGAAGTAGAGTTGCTGATTCAAAGTACAAAGGCATGTATTCACAGTTTGGCTAGATGAGCTCTAACATACAACTATTGACCTGAAAAAAAATGCCTTTCCCCATTTCCTCTCTGTAAAGCCTGTTGGAAACAATTCTCTGTCTGCTGACAAGACCAGCAGTACACCTTGTCTTAACTCTGTAACTCTTGACCACCAAGTTGGTTAATATTGTCATCTTTACAAGATTTGGGATCAATCTAGAGGACAAACCTCTAGCTGCATCTGGAGACAATTCCCAGAAAGAATTAACTGAGAAAGAAAGACCCACTCTGCATTTGGACAACATCATCCCTGGGCTGAGGACTTAGACTGAACAAAAAACAGAAAGCAGATAGAGCACCAGCATTGATCTCTCTCTGATTCCTGATGGCAGACACAATGCCAGTCGTCACTCTCCTGCTGCTGTACAGTCTGTAACTCAAACTATGAGTCATGACAAACCTTTCTTTTCTTAGTTTCCTTTGTCACAGTGATGAGAGAATTACCTAGGACGGCTCCCTTTTCCTTCCACATGACATCACATTAGTTCATTACATTAATAACCCTGCGTGGATCAAGCCCAACAAGCAGGTAGCAGCAAGTGCTCTACCTGTATAGACAAGGTATTTAAAGGGCTATTTCAAAGTGGGAAATAAATTTGCTAAAAATTTCTATCCAGGCATGTTGGTGCATGCCTGCGAATGATCCCAGCACCTGGCTCTAAGCACTCAGGAGGTTAAGGTAGGAATATTGCATGTCTAAGACCAACCAGTGCTTTGTAGCAAATCTGAAGTATGCATGAGCTACCTGTGAAGTCTGAGGGCAGCTTGGACTATAGAGCAGGCCTCAAAAAACCCAATGAAATCCCTAAGAGTCCATGGGGATATGTTGTGAGGTCCTTCCAAGGTAAAAGACAAGTGGCCACATCTGACCCTTTCAAACACCAGAAGGGAAGCCTTTTGGTGATGGCCCCATGGGTTCTGGAAGCACCATACTCCTCACCTGTATAGCCCACAGAGATGCTAGTTTGGAATGATGTAGAAAGCTCTGAAATAACTACGGGCAGCTGTGCAAGCTTCTCTGTCAATGTAACTGGACCATGAGGAGGCCACACATTTGGTTAAATAGTATATTATCAGGGTGCATCTGTGCAGGTGCTGTTGGTTGAAATAAACATTTGAGCCAATAAACTGAGTAAAAGAGATTGGTCTCTCCAGTTCTAGTGAGCGTTATCCAGTCCTCTGAGGGAGTTACAAACAAAGGCAGGGTGAGGTAGGATTTATTTTTTCTGCCTTATCACTTTCAAGTTAGGATATCAGCTCTTATCTAAAAATGTTTTTTTTTATTTTTTATATAAGAAGTGTTTGCCTTACATGTGTCTGTGTGCCACTTGACTGCACTATCTATGGAGGCCAGAAGAGAACAACAGACACCCTGGAGTTACATGGAGGCTTTTGTTTTTGCTTTTTGAGTCTTTATGTGGGTATTTATAATTGAACTCAGACCTCCTTGAGAGAAAGAAGTACTCAGTAGCTAGACCATCTCTCCAGTCTCCGTCCTCTCTCTCTCTCTCTCTCTCTCTCTCTCTCTCTCTCTCTCTCTCAAATATCTTGTATATTCTGTAGTTAGTCATTTTATGCAATAGATACTTAATAAACTCTTCCCAACAGATTGGCAAGGGATAATGGAAAATGGAATATTTTTTTTATTTCCTCACCCCTAATAACTACTTTATATAATTGCCATTGGTACTAACAATATAGATGCTACTGAAATTGGATTACAAACACAGAGGGGAAAAAGCATAGGTCTTTGAGAGACTGTTTCCTTCTCTACTCCACCCAATTTCTGCTTTGGTCTTCTGTTCATCCATACCATACTGTAAGGGCTTGGTGTCAAATTCCAAATTGCTGCTGTAAAACAGAGCCTTTTGTCCTCCCTTGTCTCCTCGGGAAGACAGTGCCTCTTTCACTGAGACAAATAGTGATTCTGCCTAGACATCAGTCTCTGAAGATTTGGGCTCCGGAAAGAGGAAGGGCCACATTTGTCTTTTCTGAAAAGGTTAAACAGCATGCTACAGAGAGGATGATTTATTGGAAACGTTGATTCTGAATGAAACCGACTCAGGAAGTCAAGCCCAGGGCTCCAGGGAAGAGGCCAGCATAGGGCAGTGATGTCAACAGGGCATAATCTGATTCAGAAAAGGGAATGAGGGGAGCCGCAGAAACAACAGATGTGTGCACTGTGCCCAAGCATCACCGCATCACATCTTTTCTGGGGACTTTTACCAGGCCCTGAATACACTCAGGCACATTATCCAACTACAGTGGCAGGAAGGGTCATATTAAAATCAGTAGGGAAAAGTTATAAGGAAGGACCCCTTGATCTATCTAATGAGTGAATACAAACGGCAAGTTCTCCAATTGAGGGTGTTCTTAAAATTTGTTTCTAATTAGAACAAACCTTTTATTCTTCTACTAGAAAAAAGCAAGCAAGCAAACAAACAAACAACTTAAAAGTAAATACAAGCCAGCCTTGGTGAGGAAGTGGGAGGGGAGGGCAGGCCTTTACCCAGTACTTCCAGAGACTGAAACAGGTGGATTTCTCTGTAAGTTGAAGAGTAGTCAGGACAAAGATCCTAACTCACAAAAGGAAAAAGTCAATATTCTAAGAGACATAAGTCTGTGTGTGTTGGGGGAGGCTGCTTGTTTGTTCCAAGCTGCTCAGACCACAAAATAATCACACAGAAACTATATTATCTAAATCACTGCTTGGCCAATCACTTAAGAATACTTCTAGCTAGCTCCTATATCTTGGGTTAACCCATTTCTATTAATTTGTATCATCACATGACTGTGGCTTACCTGCAAGGCTCCAGCGCATCTGTCCCTGGTGGAGGTTACATGGCTCCTCTTTTACTCTGCCTTCTTTCTCCCAGAATTCAGTTTAGTTTTCCCCACCTAGCTCTATTCTGCCTTGCACAGGCCCAAAGAGTTTCTTTATTAACCAATGGCAATAAAACATATTCACAGTATATAGAGAGGAATCCCACATCACGTGTATCATTAATAGAAATTAATGATAATCTTTCCTAACAGCAAGGATAGATTTGTTTTGCTTTTGTGCTTCCCTTTGATTTTTGTTGATTTTGTTTGGTTTGGGTTTCATTTTGTTTTATGTTACCCAAATTTGTATTGAACTTCTTAGCTCAAGTGATCTTCCTGCTCAGTCTCCCACAGAGCTGGGACTACAGGTGCATTCCACAGGACCTTGCTCAAGAGCAACCCTGGATGGGCTCCCAGAAGAAATGGGTTATTAAATGAAACTCTAACTGCCAGGCACAGGTTACCTCCTTACGAATTATTGTTCAAGGACACCCCAGAAATACCTTAAACATTATAAGCTTTTACCATTGCTCTTGGTTTCACACACTAACTAGATGGTAAAGAGTCTATTGCTAAAGATACTGTGCGCTTTGGCTATAGAATCCAGGAAAAATAAATCTTGAACTAACCATGCTGGCTAGCTTTCACAGTGCTGGAAAGTGCCATGCAGGTTCCTGGAGGAGAAAAGATATCCACAGTTTTATCCAGCACTAGACCCTGCATATTGTAATATACAAGCCACAAGGCAAGAGACATCCACTGGTATGAAAGTATGAAGACTATGTGACCACCTACTCTCTTGATTGTTGAGGTATGCTCTATAGGTAGGAATTCATATATGGTATTATAAGTATAGTCAAAACTCATAGCCAGTCTCTAGGGAAGAACTTATGAATATTGTTTTCTAAGTCATCATGTTATCAAAGTGCCTTCTCAGTATTAGTTTATGTTCCAAGATTTGTGCGTCTCCTAACCTGAGAAGCTTCTTACTGAAGTGGGTAGTGGTTAATGCAGAGACTCTTTACTGCTTAAAGTGCTGAGAAAAAGGGGCAATGAATGTTCAGCCATAGATGAGACATTTGTATCAACAGAGACCTGTAAAATACTGTCATCTGGACATGGCATGACTGCTGCTCATGTAAACTCACAGCACATGAGTATTTCCCAAGGTCCAGTGTCAGAGACCAAAAAATACCCCTTACCAGAGTAGGGGCATGGGGATTAGAAAAACAGCAAGGAATGCAAAGACACGAGTAAAAATAATAAAACAGAAAACATAGGATAGTACCAAGAGGGCGTTCCATTGAATACTGAATCTGCCCACATTTAATTTTCCATACACTTTTATATTCCAATACAGCGGGGAGGGGAGGAGGAGACATAAGGCTGCTTTAACATGATACAAAGGACAACCAGAACAGTTATTTGCTTCAATACTTTGAGATATCAAGTCATTAGCATTCTGTTGTTTAGGCAGTGAACCCACCCTAGACCAAGTAACCTGTATTGGCAGTCACTCCCAAGGTCAAACCTCCTATTTCAAAAGAAGGAGCAGAAGTATGCTTGAATTTTCTGACCTCTTGTCAGGGTGGAGTAAATCTACCTATATGGTAGTTGGGTAGATGTACAGGCCATCTTTATGACAAAAACACCAAGTAACCATACCCTAGGTCAGGGTGTGTAGCCACACTTGTTGTCAACAACATTAAGCAAGCTAAAACTCTCTGACCTTCAGACAAGATGGAAATAGGCTCCCACTTTTGGGCCTCCACAATCCAGCCAGTTAAAAGTTCTAGCACAGAGCCTGCTGATCAGGAGTTGCTGAGACCTGACTCCTAGCAGTTGATGGCTGCAGGGGAAGGGATAGTCATTTTACTGTGAGGGTGTGCCCACTTTTATGGTCCCCATTTCCCCATGGATGACTCTACATCCATGAGCATACAGACAGCACTATTAGACTCAATAGGTTAATTAACTCATTAATATTTTTAAGATTTTGAAAGTTTTTCATTTTATTTATATGAATGGTTTTTGTCTGCATGTATGTAAGTGCACTACACACATGCAGTGCCCATTGAGGGCAGAAAGCACATTGGATCCCCTGGAATTGGAGCTACAGATGGGCTTACAGGTTCACCTCTAGTTAATTAATGTTAAGAGGACATGAAGTTTAGAGGGAGATGTGATTCTCCTGGAGAGGAAATTCCTAGGAGAATTTGGGAACAAGTAAAAGGTAGATATGGTCAAGATACTATTACTCCCTGATCACAGAGTCCCTCATATACAGGCTTCCCAGCTGTTGGTGTGGAGTTCATGAGCTCCCACAAGCTCAGGTCAGCTGTCCTTATGGGTTTCCCCATCATGATCTTGATCCCCTTGCTCATAATCCCTTCTCTGTCTCTTTGACTGAACTCCCAGAGTTCAGCCTGGTCCTTGGCTGAGGATCTCTGAATCTGCTTCCATCAGTTACTGGATGAAGTTCTATGTGACAGTTAGGGTAGTCACAAATAAAATTACAGGAGAAGATCAGTTCAGATACCCACTCCACCATTGCTAGGAGTCTTAGCTGGGGTTATCCTTGGGAATTCCTGGGAATTTCCCTAGTATCAGGCTTCTCCCTAAACCCATAATGAGTCCCTCTATTAAGATACCAACTGTGGTTGGTATGTAAAATGAATTTAAAAATCATAAAAAAGTACATTATATACATGTGTGACTGGTTGGAGGAGAAAAGAAAACCAGAAGACCTGACATGTTCACTCTCCGCGTGGAGGGCAGCTTAAATAGCCTGTGGGAGTGGTCTTGACCCTCTCTGGGGAGGGGTCACCATTTGGTGAGCTGTCTCAGAGGTGGAGTCTGGATTGAGGCAACTCCCAGAGGAGGGGGCCAGTAATAGAAAGTTCCACCCCAATATTTCAGACTCCTAGGACACATGGACGCCAGGGGTAGGGGTGAAACCTTCAACTAAACATCCCAGACTTTGGATAAGAATATTAGGGGCTAAGGTGATGCTTCCAACAAAACAGGGACATTTTCAAAAAATCAAAAGAAAACATATGTTCTGTCCTAGGTATAAACATTACTAAAAATCATCCTAGACACTTTTGGGGAAAAAAAGACTAGAGAAGGAAAAAAAACTGATAGAGATGAACAATATATGAAAAAGAGAAAAGTTGTCCTTAAAGTAGGAAGTGTATTTATTAATCTGTAGTAGGAGTTTTTGAATTTCATCCTGAACTGATCCATGAGGAGGAAGAAGCAGATAGTACTCAGTACATGCAGGAGGCAGGTGGTGATGAGGCTGATTATACTATGAGTACAAATGACATCCCAAGAGATGCAGACAAGACAGGTATCACAGGCAGTCACAAAATGATAGGCACACGTGCTTCAGATAATGATGAAGACCAACTGAGTGAAGGTTCTGGAGGTTAGGCAAAAAACGGCACAAGGACTGATGGAGAAGATGACAACAAAGAGGGAGGAAAAAAGGAACCCTCAGGCCAAGCCTGCTGGTGAACATCTTCTTACTGTGAAATATTTAGATTAACTAGAAAAAGAATGACACCCACTGGATTTAGAAGAATAACATTAACAAGTGGATGGGAAAATTCAACATGAGTTGAAACTAACATTAATCTTTTCCCCACTAATAATCAATAGGATGTTTTTCTTATGCCAGTTCCAAAATAGGAATCCTCTCTCTAAATCTTCTTTCTTGACTCATAGTAAGCCCAGGGTAGTTCATGACATATTAAAAATGGTCAAAACAGAAAATGATTGACTGATGCAATCATCACTCAATGATGATTACAGCTGCTTTTCCAGCTTTTGGGTTTTGGTGGGATTGTGTTGTTAAGCAGGAAAACATGTCTGGCCTCCATAGCTTTCCTTTATCACTTCTTGACTCTAAAGTCAGAACCACATGGTCAAAGCTGCCAAGTTCTGCTGCTTGCTGGGCTGGAACATGGCCCACTTGTTCAATTACATCTTTACCGCTTCCTGCTTTTGATAATTTCATTCACTGCCTGAGCTAGACTGTTTTGGAATTTGCTCCAAACTGAGAGATCTGCCAACCTTTGCCTCCCAAGTGCTGGGATTAAAATCAGGTGCCAATACACCTGTCTCTGAACTTCTTCTTAATTCTTTTCCACAACTTGAAAACTTAGCTGGGTGGGAGCCTGACCTGAGACTAACACTCCCTTTATTCCATTTCTTAATCTGATTCTTTTTTCTCCTTAAACACTCTAGTTTACTTTCAGGTGTCCCTTTTCTCCTCAAATTGCACATTTTGTGTTTTTCCTTGCTCAGCTTGCTCCTTTTCATTATAAATCTTCATTAGAGTTAACACAAATAACCACACAACAGAGTCTATACTAGGCTGTTTTGAGATTTCCTCTGTCATGGAATTAATTCAAAACTTTTAACTTTAGCCTCAGGCAGACTCTTTCGACAAGGGCAAAAAGCTGCCACATTCTTCACCAAAATATCACAAGAATGATTTCTAGTCCATATACTAAAATACTTCTCCTCTGAAACCTCTTGAGTCAGAGCCCACAGCTCAAATTGTCCATGCTCCTACTAGTATTGCCCATTAAGCTGTGCTTAAACCATTACACTAATTTCCTAACCCAAAGTTCCAAAGTCCAAATTCCTCCAAACAAAAACATGGTCAGGCCTATCACAACAATTACCCAGTTCCTGGTACCCACATTAGTTAGGGTTTCTATTGCTGTGAAGAGACACCATGACCATGGCAACTCTTATAAAGGAAACCATTTAATTAGGGCAGATTACAGTTTCAGAGAATTAGTTCATTATCATCATGGTGGGACATGGCAGTGTACAGGCAGACATGGTACTGGAGAAGGAGCTGAGAATTCTACATTTTAATCCAAAGGCAACAGGAAATGAACTAAAATACTGGGCATGGCTTCAGCATTTATGAGGCCTCATGAGCCAGTGAGGGCCATTTTCTTTCAAACCAGCACACCAAGGCAGCTTATAGAACAGTTTATTTTGACTTACTGTCTGAGAAGATCAAGAGTCCATCACAGCAGCAAGTGGCATGGCAGGAGGAAGGGAATTAGAGAGCTCACGCCCTCAACCCAAAGCAGAAAACAAATTAGAAGAAGGGTAAAGGCTTTTTAGCTCTCAAAGCCCACCACCAGTGGCATACTTACTCAACTCCCTCAAGTAACACCACCAACTAGGGACAACGTTTTCAAGTAATGTAGCCTATAGGGACACCACTCAGTTTGTAAGGGGAAGTGCAATACCATTCTTGTCCTTACTTGTCTAAGAATAAGGTACTTTTATTCTCTAGCTTCTTTCTAGAATATCCCTTCATCTTTGATTTTCTGCTCACTACTACATGCCTACATACAAATCTTTTAGTATTTATTCTGCTTTCTATTTTTTGTGTTCTGTGTGAATTTATACTTTTCTGTCTGTCACTAATTTTAGAGTATTTTTGGTTGTTATAACACATGAACTTTGGGGGTCATTTAAAAGAAGAATGGAGAACCCCCTGTACACAGTGAGAAAACCTTGTGAAATGCAAAACTGATTAAAAAAAACTTTGTGTCTAAAATACAAAGGGAAGTTCTAAACTACAGCATGGAGAAAACAACGTTGTGTTTCACATGGGTAAGAGGACTGAACATGCGTAAACTGTTGCCCCATAGTAGATGTCATGAAGGAAACTCATGACATCAGCCTTAAGATGTCATGATAAGGCTAAGAGGTGGCAGAATTCCAAATACTGAGACCACCAAGTGCTAGAGAAGACATAAGGCTACTGCCCCCATTGCTTCTGGAAGTGAAAAATGGATATACTCCTGTTGTATCCAGACAATGGAATGTTATCAGCAGCGAGAAGAAACAAAGTGGCAAGCCAGTAAAAGAAAGGGAGGAGCCTTCCATGCACCAAGTGAGAGAATCCAGCTAAAAAGGATTTATAATGTATGATTACCATCATACTCCCAGAATGGAATTCTGGGAAGGCAAAACTAAGTTAAGGGAAGAGCAAAAAAGATCCTCGACTTCCACAGGTCGAGAAGGGAGAAACACAGTGGAAGCATTCCGGACTGTAACAGAAAACATGTGTCATGCATCTGCCAAAATTCATAGAACAACAAAGTGAGAAACTAAACCATAGAGACTTAATTAGTAATAATATGTCAATATCAGGCCAACAAGAATGCCCAGCAGGTAACAGTGCTTACCGCACAAGACTGCTTACCTGGTTAGATCCCAAGATGAAGAGAGAGAACTGAAAAAGACCGACCCCCAAAAGATGTCCTCTATTTTACACACATGCAGAATTATAATAAATGACTTTACTGGCTCACTGATTGTAATAATGTACCACAGTAAGGCAACATGCTATGGAAGACTAAGGCAAGAGGAAGTCTGGGGCAACTACTTAGTTTCAGTGAGATTTTTTAGAAAATTTGAACTACTCTTTTAAAAAAAAGCTGATTAATTTTTTAAATCTCTGTATAAAGGCTGTTCTATAATGTTGAGTCTCAGAGCAAAACCATTTATCAAGCTGGATGCCATCTACGTGCATTTTTCCAGCAGTGGGTTTCACTAAATAGCCCTAAGCTGTCTTTTTCAGAATTGAGTAAATAAGTCGACTTTGGGCTATAGCCTGTGATTCATCCTGGCCTATTTTCTTCAGAGTAGAAAAATATCCCTGCCAGTTCCTTCTCTGCATTTCTTCTCATGTCTGTCCATCCCCAGCATCCTCTGAACCAGGTGTTTTTAATCTTTTCTAACCGGCATCCATCCCTCTATTATCCACGTTGTTGTGCTAGTTCATTGCCACTGCTTTCTTGCAAAAAATATAAACATAAAAAAAAACAGCTTCCATTGTTTTGGGCCCTGGATGTCCCTGTTTGTTCTCAGGGTATCACTAAATTTCATGCTGTCTTGCTACCCTAGCTTCCAGACATTACTTCTGTTTTCAAATCATCTGTTTCACAGCCCCTCTAATGAATCAGCTCATTGAGTAAAGTTGAGCTGGGATAATATGACTAACAAGTGTGTGTGTGTGTGTGTGTGTGTGTGTGTGTGTGTGTGTGTGCGTGTGTGTGTAGGCACATGTGTTTGGGGATCTCTAGAACACCTCTAGAGAAGGTTGAGTACTAATAAATAAATCAATATATCACAAGTAGTTTGTATATCATTAAGAAAATTTCCAAAGGCTGGAGAGATAGTTCAGAGGTTAAGAGTACTGGCTGTTCTTCCAGAGGTCCTGAGTTCAATTCTCAGCAACTGACTATAATGATGTGAGATGTGAGGTGGCTCACAACTGTCTATAATGATATCTGATGATATCTGATGCCCTCTTCGGGCCTTCAGATATACATGCAGGCATACATACATAAATGAATAAACCTTAAAATAAATAAATAAAAAGAAAAATTTCAAGACTATTTATTTAATGTGTAAAATATAGTGGTTTTTTAAAATTTTTATCCTTTTTTCCCTCTTATATATTTTTCTTTTTTACTATTTTAAATTCCATAAGGAGAAAACCTTTTTGCTTAAGTCTTACTGAGAACTTCTAATTGTTACCTTGGAAAGGTGCTGTTTCTTTAGATGCTGAATTACTGGTGTTGAAAATTTTTAAGGCTCCTAATCTAAATGACTAACTTGATTTCCAAACTTTTTGTTGAGACATAAACTCCTGGTCAAATGCAGGAGCCTGCTCCTGTGCCACATCTGCAAGAGGGATGCAAGGCAGCTTCCACGATTGTGCTCATCACTCTGCGTGAGCACTGTGAACCAGAACTAATTTCAGGTCACTGGTGATGAGTGAGAATGAGTAACGTTCTATTGTGTCAGCCATTTGTACTTCCTGCTCTGGGTAGCTCCTAATCACTCCCTTCACCCCCATTTCAGCTGGATTCTGATGGTTTTCTTAAGGTATATATGCTCTTTAAAATCAAGAATGTTGAACTTTATAGTATCTTAACAAGTATTTTTCTCAATATACCACTTTTTTTCCATTGGGGTTATATTTGGACAGAAATGAGGAAAGAACCAGGTTTGGCATTTATTAGATAAAGTCAGAAATCCATTGATAACTCTAAAATAATACACACAAAGTCAGGTGTAGTGGCATGCACCTGTGATCCCAGAAAGAGAAAGAGGAGAGGGAGAAAGGGAAGGGAATAAGGCTGAAAAGTAAAGTATATGCACATGAAAACACACATATTTGCAATTTTTTCAGGGCTCATAGGTTATTTAATATTCCATCTCTAGTCAGGTGGTGGTAGGGCACACCTTTAATCCCAGCACTCTCTGACCTCTGTGAGTTTGAAGCCAGCCTGGTATACATGGTATACAAACTTAGTTTCAGGACGGCCAAGGCTACACAGAGAAACCCTATCTCAAACACCAAAAAAAAAATTATAATAATAATAAAATAAAAAATTCAACTGTATCATATATTAATTACTAATTAATTATTATTTCCTCTGGACTTTCTACATCAAAACCTCCTCAGGGTGATTATACATTCATTACAGCTACTTACCAACTTCAATCTTTTTTTCTTTGAGACAAGATCTCACTGCATAGCTTTGGATAACCTGGAATTCTCTATATAGATGAAGGTGGCATCAAACTCATAGACATCTGCCTGCCTCTGCCTCCCAAGTACTGGGAATAAAAGTATGTCCTACCATGCTACTTTCCAATGTTGATGTATGAAAGAGATATACAATGTGTTCTGTGCCATACTGCATTTAAGGAAGGCATTATGCAATGTTAAGAAAAAATTGATTTGGGGTCAGGAACCTCAAGAATTTGTCCTAAGTCTGTCAGTAGCTAAATAAGATGGTAAAAACTATATAATTTGTCTCAAGCTCTTGATCTATAAAGTATGCCCATGTGCATATTTTTATCTACATACCTGTGTGTGTGTGTGTGTGTGTGTGTGTGTGTGTGTGTGTGTGTATGTGTGTGTAACGGGGGAAAATAGCATTCTCCAAAGTTCTGTCTATATCTAAAACATGCTTAGATTATATAGCAAAACAGTGTTCCATTATCCAACACACTTTTATTTTGGAGTCATTAAAAATAATCCTGTAGAAAATACAGGTGAAGGCCAAACAGCACAGCTGCTAGTATATAGCTCCCTTAGTTACAAGAAGCTGTACCACCATTTAATGATGTCATTAAAAATACATTGTCACCATAGTAACCACAACACTATAGATACCAAAATCTCTCCCTGCAAAGCTCATGCTGTTCGGCTTACATTGTTTACTGTGATGCTTGCTACACATTTGTTTTCTTTTCTAGCACGCACATCACTTCCCCACAACCCCTGGATTTCCTGTAATTAAGAAAAATCATCAAGCATCTGCTTTTTCAAAGCAAAAACTCTCTGATACCTTGAAACATGCATCAGTGGTGGTCAACAGTGCCTTATCTTACAGACTGAGATGTGGACATGATCCCACTGTAAACAACCTGCTGTCACTCTCCCGCCGTGACCTTTTCAGACCTTTCTCCCTTCCTGGTATTTTCTCTCCTGGGTGGCCCTTTGGTTCTGTTTTGTCACTCACTCACGACACCATATTGCTTTACATTTTCTATTTCTTTTTTAAGGAATAAATTCAAGAACTATTTGCACTTTGGGGATGTTGGAGGCTACACATTTTACAAGACCTGAAGAAGCCTGTGCTTTAATAGCCATTGTGTTGGAAAGAGGACCAACAGTTTGGAGTATAGCAGCTCAGCCCCAGGCCCTCCTCAGCTGACTCCAAACTCCCTTCAACACTTTGGAGGTCTCTCTGTTCTCCAGTAGGCAGGGTTTAGTAGGTAGGTGCCTACTAAATTTTGTCTTAGGCACAGAAGATATACCAGCCAGTGATTTTTTAAAAATAAATAAAATAAAAATAAAAACCTTTTAAGCACATCCCCCTTTTCTAGTTCAAGGAGAAACAACAACAAAGAAAAGGTATAGACGGAGGAGGAAATTCCTGCAGTGGCTGCTCTGTCTTCCAAGGACTGGGAAAACTTGACAGCCCACGACCCACTGGAACCAAGTTCTGAGACAGTGAAGAATACATACTTTCAAATCAGCAGAAAACCAGTGTGTCTGAAAGGCAGTGCATGAGGTAGAAATGTGTTCGGAAGAAGGTCAGAGAAGGAAGTATGTGTCTAATCAAGAAAGATCTTGAAGAGAAAAATGAGGAGTCGGGATTTTATTCTCAGTCTAATAAGAGAGTTGCAAGCCAAAAGCTGACCAGATTTGTTCTTTAAAAGGTTGTCTTGACTCCATGGTGAATGATCATACTGACAGACAACCAAAGAAAGGAGCCTGAAATCGCTACAGTGGCAGTTGTGATCAGCAGAAGAGTGACACATGGGTGCTAGAACTTTCTTCATAGTTAAAAAAATACCCTTTTACTGGAGGGTTAAACAGTTTTATTTGCTTTTATATCTCTCTAAAACATCAACGTGGCTGCTGTTATTATACCCAGATTCTGACAAACATG
Source organism: Myodes glareolus (assembly GCF_982192425.1). NCBI lineage: Eukaryota > Metazoa > Chordata > Mammalia > Rodentia > Cricetidae > Myodes > Myodes glareolus. The sequence continues at coordinate 17,773,580 of NC_142052.1, forward strand.
AAAAGAATCCAGTCATTTTTCTTCTATTGTGGGACTTCTGGACCTGGCCCTACTTTAACCAATTATTTGAGTAAAGCACAAATTGTGAGGAGTCTCAGAACTTTTAACAAGGCACAATGAGAGCAATAAATATGATGTTATGAAAGCACAGGGCGCGAGCAGGAGCAGAGACCCAGCATTCTCTCCTCCCACCTGCAGTCTTGCCTGGGAGCCTGTTGTTCCAGGATTCCAGATTTGCTCCACTTTCTCTCTCAAGACTTCCTCCAAAAGTACTGATTTGTGCAGCAGTCATCCAAAAAGAATGCAACAAACAAGTGAGGGAAATAATTAGTGGCTAATTAACCTAAGATGTTTCGAGAAACCTTAACAGAAGTTTGCCTTTTGTGCTAATAGAACCTATACCTCATTAGTGTCTGTGTTATGTGCTACTTTTTTGATGAATCATACATGAATAGACTATGGAATATTAGGGTAAGACCTTTGTAGAAACATGGGGTTTATTCCAATCTAACTCTCTAATTGCATAATCCATGGGCTTAGGTAATTTCCTCCATATCGCGTACCAGTATCTGGGACGAAGAACGACATTGCTGGTGTCTTTTCTCACAAGGCAACCTGGGGTGTATTTGTCTTAGCACTTTCCCCAAACCTTTGCCCTCCTCATGTCTATTTTCCACTTTGGGGCTCTTATTCTTGCACGCTGTCTTCATCTATTGCAACCACTCCCTTGCATGAGCGTTCAATTATCTTGATTCTCATTAACTCTATCATACACTACAGTATCTACCATGACTAAATTCAACCTTCTATCTCTGACACACCTGTATCCTAAGGCCTAATAATGACTGGAGAAAAGCACATGATTGACTAGCTTAGTTAAGTGTGGAAACACCAACCTCCAGGACCTCTGATTCTCTCCTGTGGCCCTACTAAATCACTCTCCCACTCCGAACCATCTCTACCTTTAGCCTCCACCTCTATAAGTCTCTAACATCATTGTATCTTCACACTAAGGAAACCGAAGAAACCAGAAGAAAATTTCAGAATTTTCCATCTTATCTGCCTTCCCACATTCCAATTTTATCTGTAATATACGTGAGGCTGGCAGGTGGTCTATTTAAACTTGTTGAAAGTAGATTCTGGGTGCAAGGAGGTCCTCCTTGGTCTCAGCCTCATGAATGCTTTTGCCAAGTGCTCTTCAAAATCTGCTGTCCTGATTCAGGCTGGCCCCTGCCTCTGTTACAGAGAGAAAGGCAGCTAAGAGGATTATAATCATTGTGTCCTTGGGAACAGCTAGAAGATATGCCATTCCCAATGGATAAAGCTATTGTTCATCCCATAATATAAAAATGCCTGTGGTGGGAACAGCAAGTCCAAAGTTCTCAATCAGGAACCCAAGCTGACTGGCTCATTGCAGTTCCCCAGCTAATTTCTGCAAGGTGTTATAAGCTTCTGTTTGATGATGTCATCTCTGCTTGCTCTCTCAATCAGACCCCTCAGTCATCTGTTGGTTTTTTTGTCAGTTCGTGGTTTGACAGCGTTGGTATCAATCTGCCGCTTCCCATCTACCTCTACTTACCATGTCTTCTTTTACCTTCGTTTGCTGCATGCAGAAAGAATTCACTTGAAACTGTAGGGTTATTTTAGATCATTCTCTAGAGCACACAAAGACATGCCCCATTGTTTATTTGCCTTCCTACAATTAAAGAGGGAGCCTATGTTTCTTTTTTTTTAACTAGACATCTCCATCACTTCTTTCTTATTATAAGGCATGGTTCTTGCATGACCCTCCCTTCCCCTAGTGCCCATCTTCTCTTTCTAGTCAATGTAAGTAGAAGGGAAATTTTGTTCATGATACTTGGATCTAGGCTGAATTCAGCGGACAATTTTTCAAGATGTTTTCTTATGAGATTATTCTTATGGCCACTGTCATCTGATAGTTCCCATGCCTTCATTGCAATAATCAAAGTTGTTGGCTAGTGTTCTCAGTTCTCTTCTGTACAGGCTTTTGGGCTAGAAAGACCCAATACTAATCTTGGTAGAAGACCATTGCAACCGGGAATGGCCAGAAACTACAAGATCTGTTAAGATGTTGTAGGAAAGCCTTATCATCATTTCCAATGTAAGATACAAAGCTAGCTCAGATTAAAAGAGAGGGAAGAGAGACTCCAAAATTTGTTTGAAGAAACTACAGATTGTGCCACTTTTTGTTTTGCATTTGAAAATAAATCTTATTGTGCATATTTTAAATCTCCCACACGATGTAATAAGATTACACATTTAGTCAGACGGTTTCGTGAACAAGTAAGCATACCCATTATCTTACTTTGTTACTATGGCCATATTTGGTCCATCACAGTAAAGAGAAATTGGGGGGGAATAATGCTTCATTTGTCTAAAATGAAAAGAATCCTACTTAAACTCTAAACCTATTTGTTTGTGGTGTTTATGTATCCAAAAAAAAAAAAAATAGAATGCTCAGAGGAAGAATCATGCCCCCCCCCCCGATTCTATAACTGTCTATACTAACCCACTTTCTCCAGAGTTCCCCTTCAGTAACACTGGAAATCATCTAAAAACGTCTCTGCCTTCCTGGCCTCCACCATTTCAGCCACACCTCCATTTTGACAGTAAAGCCCTGCCTGAGAATATCTGGGGAGGAAGGAAGAGGAGAACTGCGAAACACGAGCTGTGCACTTATTCTGAGCAAAACCACAGTCATTTCAAACACTCATTCAACTAAATCATAAAATATGTGGAGGTGGTAGAACTTCAAAAATTCTTTAATGAATATAAAAGACGATTTAGATTATCTTAGTTAACTTTGGAAGTAAGTGGTAGCAACTGATAGATAAGAGATGTGCCTAGGTTTGCCTAGGAAATTGGGTAGAAAAAGACAGTAATAGATATAAATTAAATATTTAGAATAAAAGGTGCTGAGACAGGGCCTTGAAAATGTCTGGAGGTGGCTTAGCTAATGAGGGAAAAGATCTAAAACATGGCAGGTATTCTAATGTGGAGAACGTTACACTCTCTCACCAACCAGTTCAAATGTCTCTTAGTAGAGAGAACATCACCTTCATTAAGATTCCATTGTAAACTCGTTAGCTAAATTATTAACTCGTTAGCTAAATTATTAACTCGTTAGCTAAATTATTGTTAGCTGGGCTTTGGTTCTTTAGGAAGAGGGAAAGTCCTCAGCATTCAGCAGTTTATTGAAATGAAAAACATTTTATATGAACAGAAGAGGAAAACACAGATTGCCGGAGCAGAGGAGACAGGGTGTGTCAGGAGGGAAGACACTGGGCTTTGAAGGAAGGGGAAACCATGGTAGAGGGACAGCATCATACACACATACACACATGCGTGTATGCATACAAAGACAGTCATGTATACATATCCATACATACATATATATATATATTCTCATGCATACATACACACAAAAATCTACCAAAGTCTACCATAATTTATGAAACCCTGCATATGAATGGACCTTCCTTTATAGATTGCTTATACTATATGTGAAAAAAATCTAAGTTATTTCAGAAGACTTAGAGAAGGTTTATTTAAACCAATCCCGGAAAAGGGCTAGAACCAAGAACTGTGGCTTCTTTGTGTTCTCCACCTCCCTAAACACCGTTCTTGGCACCTAAACTTGCTTGTGGCAGAGTACTGGGCACTAGCACTTCCATGCCTCACTGAGCTACAAGGAAACCTGCTGCAATCAGTATCTGCCTTTAAATGATGACGATTATGAGCAATGGCCATTGCTAAAAGGCAACCTTCCAGCTTCTAGCTTTATGGCCTCCATAACCCAGGATGCACTTCTACACACCATACTGTACAGGAAGAGAGGAACCAGCTGTCTTATAACCAAGAAATTCCCATTGCTTAGACTAGGAGGGGCTATAGCCACTGGTAGCTGTAGAGAGCTGTGTGATGCCACGCTTTAAAGGTGGCACTGGTTTCCGCCTTCCACCTTCCTTATGGTGAGTGCTCTCAGCTGTGAACAACTCCATATATGGCTAATGCTAAGGATCTGGCTTGTTTACAAGTTTCTGGACCTATCTGCATTTCCCACGTGGCTTGCTGGGGTTGGCTACCCAGAGGTTATTTAAGCTGTAGGCTGGCTTTGCCCCAGGGCGAGAGGGTGAAAAGATTGTTCAAAGGTCCTGAATAAACCACAGTTAGAAGAGTCTGATGTTGCGTCTTCCTTGCTGGCGAGAAGGACGCTACAGGTAGCATTTGTCTTTGCTGGAAGGTTATCAGAGAGGACCAAACTTAAAGTTACCTCTTTTATACTCTCCACGTTTAGGAGCAGGTAGGGTTGGGATTCTTCTTATCCTTGCCTTATTAGGTCTCAGTCCTCAGAAGAGCAAAGGAAACCATAGAGGAAATAAAAATCTTACTGTGAGAAATGAAGTACTACTTTTCTAAGTAGTTTTCTTCAGTTTCTCACAGTAAGATTTTCTACATTTTAAACAGGGATGGCCACATCCAGACTCATCTTGTCTCTGTCACATGAGCCTGTCACTCTTTTTCCCTCCCATCTGGCCAAGTTGTAGTTCTCAATTGGCTTGAGACACAGCATGTCCTAAGAAAGGAGTCTGTATGCCAGCAATCCTATTGTTATTGAAGTCTTGTTATTGTTGATCCATGTAAAAATGTCGTGATCCATCCAGCTGGAAAGTTGCCTAACATGGAAGCTATCCTGGAGGAAGCTGCATCCTATTCTGTCCACATTGAGAAACACAGATGTCAGGTGAGTTGAGATGACTCAGGGACATCCCTTGAATAACATCCTAAATTTTGAGAGTATTTAATCACTTGTCAGTGGCTCAGTGCATTACAAATACAACTAAAAGCAATGTTGATAGAGACACACCTGGTGGCGTAAATTACAAACAATGTAGGGGTACAGAGGAGTGTACGCACAACATTTATGAACCCCACAGCAAAAATCTAACCATGGAGGCCTCCTAGCACTGACCTTGGTAAAGTCAGTTACCAGCCAGAGCAACTGAGGGGCATGATACCCTACATAAAGCTATAACCTTCACATGCGTGCACATACATACATATGAAAACAAAAGTTTGCAAGTGTCCATGGGATACTTCCTAACTGTATTCTGGTCCATACAGACCTCTATTTCTGTCACTGTCCAGTTAACAGGACCTCTTAGCCCCTTTGGTGGTTACATAGAACCATGCTTTACTACCAGTCACGTCCCTGCACCAAAGCTTGTGATCAACTGCCAGTGATGATGCACCTCACCCATAGCACCCCACGTCACCTGCTTCCTTACCATAGCTGACCAGACCACCACTCCTCTCAGCAAAGAGCAAACATTTGCTAAGCTAACTCAATGCCTTCCTCTGGTGTAGGTGGGAAAACCAGACAGGAAGTGGAAATGATGCAAGGAGAGCAGGAGAATTCTGGGGAGGAGGAAGTTGATTCCTCGCACTCCTGCCCAGATCACTGAAGCTGCAGGATGTGAGCTGCCCCACTGAAAAAGGTACTGAGCCACATGGCTAAAATAGATCAGAAAAATGGGTTAATCAAGATGTGAGAGTTAGTCAGTAAGAAGCCTGACCTAATGGGTCAATCAGCATTATAACTTATAGAGATCTCTTGTGTGGTTGATTTTCTCTGGGACCTGCCGGCTGTGGGGTACCAGGCAGGGACAGAAAACACAAACAAGCAGGCCCAACATGTTACACTCCGAAGAAGAAAATACTCCTTAGGGTCTCTCTCTGCAAGCCCCTGACCCTTCACACTCCTTTTTAAACAAGTTCAGGTCCTTTAATGTCAGCATTTAATAAGAAATACAAGATGCAATAAACAACACAGAATATAATATGAAAACCTACAATTTTTTAGACTTGCTTTTTTCATTTATTCTTTGCATCCTTCACATCAGGCATCTCCATCCATTCATTTACCTGTCCCTTCATATCTGCCTTCTGCACTTGCAACCTCTCCACCCAAATAAAATAAAATAAAATTTAAGAGGAAAAAAATCAACCTTGTCATAGAAGTTGTAGTGTTACACAGTGAGTAAACCCTTTGGTCCATACATCTTTACTCTCAAGTGTTCATTGCAAAGAATCATTGGTCTGATTTGAGGCCTCTGGTTTCTGCTACACCATCAATGCTGGGCCCTCACTGAAACTCCTCTTGTTTATCCTGTTGCTGCCCTGTGTCATGGAGATCCTGCAGCTTTGGGTTTGCAGGACCGGTTCCTTCACATGCTCTAGCAGATCATGGAAGCAGTGAAAGTTGGGGTGGGTCAACTCATAAGCCTGGTTCTAGGCCTGTGTAGTTGCAGGATTGGTCAGCTCACCGGCTCTCCCTTGTCCTCATCACCAGGGCAAGCTCTCCTGCAATGCTCTGAGTAGTTAACCCCTTGCAGCATGAACAGGGAGTGGGGACCAGTTCTCTTGCTTTCAATCCTCAGGGTCAGTTCTCCCACACCTACATCTTCAGGTAGTGGTGTAGGGGCAACTTTCCTGAATGCTGCAGCTGATGGGGGACAATGAGAGTTCTGCAGCTCTTATGACCTCAGGATCAGCTTTCCTACCTGCCTTAGGCGTTGATGAGTAGGGGTTGGGTAGGGGAGGGCATCTCTCTTCCCCTCATATTGCCATATGACAGATTAGTAATGGGGACAGCACTCTCATGCTCATAATTTTAAAGCCGGCTCACCCAGACCTCTGTCAACAGGATTGGTTCTATTGTGCTGACCAGGGAAGGTGTAGGGCCTCCTCTCCCCCTGAGTGTTGCAGGTTTTGGGAGACAGTGGCAGCTGTGCCACTCTTATGGCCTCAGACATTGATGGGCAGGGGTGGTATGGGGGAGGGCATCTCTCTCCCATTCATGCTGCACATGAAGCCTACAATTCTTAAAGTCCTGATTATTTCATAAAAGTATTTTCTGTAGGATTTACTTAAAGAATGTTTAAGAATGTTTTCTTATCTGGGAAATGGGAGGTAGAGGCAGGCAGATTTCTGTGAGTTTGAAGCCAATCTGGTCTACAGAGTGACTTCCAGGACAGGCAGGACTGTTTTACAGGGAAACCCTGTCTTGAAATAAGACAAACAGCAGCCTAAAGAATGGGAAAAGATCTTTATCGATCCCACATCTGACAGAGGGCTGATCTCCAAAATAGATAAAGAACTCAAGAAACAAGATATCAAAAGACCAAATAATCCAATTTAAAAATGGGATACAGATCTAAACAGAGAATTCTCAACAGAAAAGTCTCAAATGGCCAAAAGACATTTAAAGAATTCCTCAACATCCTTAGTCATCAGGGAAATGCAAATCAAAGTGACACTGAGATACCTTAAACCTGTCAGGATGTCTAAAATCAAAAACACTGAGGACAGCTTGTTTTGGAGAGGATGTGGAGAAAGGGGAACACTCCTCTGTAACATGAAGAGGCCTGCTTGTTGGAGTATCTGTCCCACCCAGTACTCCAAAGTCCCAAAGAAAATCACACACAGGACTCCATAAGATTATAAACTGATTGGCCCATTAGCTTATTAACTAATTTTTACATCTTATGGTAACCCATAATTCTTATCTGTGTTAGCCATGTGGCTCAGTACCTTTTCCAGTGGGGCAGGTTACATCTTGCTTCTCTGTGGTCTGGGCAGGAATTGGAGGAATGGGCTTCCTCCTTCCTAGCCTTCTCCTGTTCTCATCGCCCCGCCTCTACTTCCTGTCTGGTTGACCCACCTATACTTCCTGCCTGGCCAATCAGCGTTTTATTAAAGTACATGATTGACAGAATACAGATAATTCTCCCACACCACACCTCCACTGCTGGTGAGAGTGCAAATTTGTATAACCACTTTGAACATCAGTATGGTAGTGTCTCAGAAAACTGGGAATCAGTCTACCTAAAGACCCAACAATACCAATACCACTACCTCAGTACTACTCTTAGGCATATACCCAAAGGATGCACAATCATACCACAGGACACCTGTTCAACTATGGTCATATGTTCATAACAGCATTATTTGTAATAGCCATAACCTGGAAACAACCTAGATGCCCCTATGTAGCATGACTTCTAATTGGTCTTAATAAATAAAATCTGGAATCAGACATTAGGTGGTTAAAGCTGAAGGATCAGAGAAGCAGAGCAGCTAGCACTAGAGATACCTTTTGCCTTTACCAATGCTCAGACTGAAGGGGCAAGCCTGTCCTCAAACTGCCTCCTCCGACTGCGGGGGCAATCCTCAGACTGCACTAAGTGCTTGTCTCCTCCTGCCTTATATTCCTCTCTTCTCCCAGTCATATCACTCCTGTCTCCACCTCCCTAGTGCTGGGATTAAAGGTGTGGGATCCCAACTGCTGGGATCTCTTTTGTGTGAACTCTGTTTCTCTTTTATACAGATTCAATCTCATGTAGCCCAAGATGCCCTTGGACTAACAGAGACTCCTCTGCCTCTGTCTTCTGAGTCCTAGGATTAAAGTGTGTACCACCACTTCCTGGATTCTAGTGGCTTAGTTCTGCACTCTGATCTTCAGGCAAACTTTATTTGTTAAGATACAAGCAAAATATCAGTACACCCCTCAAATGAAGAATGAATAAAGAAAATGTGATACATTTACACAATAGAGTATTACTCAGCTGTTAAAAAAATGACCTCATGAAATTTGCAGGAAAGTTGATGGAACTAGAAAAAAAATCATCCTGAGTAAGGGAACCCAGACCCAGAAAGACAAACATGATATGTACTCACTCATAAGTGGATACTAAATGCAAAGCAAAGGACAACCAGACCATAATCCACAGCTCCACAGAAGCTAGTTAACAAGGAGGACCCTAAGAGGGATACATGGATCACACTGAGAAGGGAAAATAGATGAGATCTTCTGGGTAAACTGGTAATGAGGGGGGTAGAGGGGAAGAGATGGGGAATGAGTATATGAAGGAATGGAATGGTCAGATTGGAAGAAGGGTGCAGTGGAGAGCAGTGAAAGACATATCTTGATGGAAACATTACAGGGTTAGGAAGAAACCTAGTGCTAGAGAAATTCCCAGGAATCCACAAGGATGACCCCAGATAAGATTCCTAGTAATAGCTTCCTGAGTAATGAGATTGGCAAATGTAAGCAGAGACTTCTTGTTCATTTCCCAACCACCCAGACCCAAATAATCACACAGAAACTATATTAATTACAACTCTGTTTGGCCAATGTCTCAGGCATATTTCTAACTAGCTCTTATATCTTAAATTAACCCATTTCTATTATTTTGCATTTTCCATGAGGCTTATGGTTTGTTACCACTTGTTTCCTTGGCAGCTACATAGCATCTGCCTCCTTAAGCAGCTACGTAGTATCTTTTTTACTCCACCTTCTTTCTCTACATATCTCTGTTCAGATTTCCTGCCTGTGTGGAGGCCCAAAAATATGAGCCTATTTCTGACAGTCAGAGAGTTGGAGGTTGCTCAAAGTGGCTGGCAAGTGTAGTTGTACATCCCAAATCAGGATGTGATTACTTAATTCTTTTGACGTTAAGATAGCCCATACAAGTAAATCCATTCAATTCTGAAAATAGTCAGGATATGCAAATGTACTTCTGCTCCTTCTTTTGTAACTATGAGGTCACCTAGGTAGTGGTTGCCTTTAGGGTATGTGGTCTATGTGCCTAAACAGAATGCTAATAATTTTGATGTCTCAAAGTGTTAAAGCAATTAATTGTTTGAGTTGTCCTTTGTATCATGTTAATAAAGCCTTTTGTTACAATCTCCCTCCCCCACCCTATTTGTAATGGGGTATAAAAACATATGGAAAAATAAATGTGGGACATTTCAGTAGTCACTGGAATGCCCTCCCGGTACTTTCCATGGTTTCTGTTCTTATTGTATTTCATGGGTCTTCATATTCTTTACTAATATTTCGAAAACCCTATGCCCCTCCCCTAGCAAGAGGTATTTTTGTTGAGGATAGTCCACGACAGCCTTGCTTTGCTCTGCCAAACCATTGACTGAAACAGCTTCTTTATTAACCAGTGGTAATTAAACATTCACAGCATACAGAGGGGAATACCAGATCAGGTGAATACATTAACTGTCATCATAGAACTTCATCCATGTAACTGGTGGGAAAAGATGCAGATATCCACAGTCAAGCACCAGGCCAAGCTCTGGGAGTCCATTTAAAGAGAGGAAGGAGAGATTATATGAGCAATGGTAGTCAAGATCAATACAGGAAACCCACAGGGACAGCTAAACCTAACTCGTGGGAACTCATGAACTGAGACCAACAGCTGTGGAGCCTCCATGGAACTAAACTAGGCCCTCTGCATGTGAGAGACAGTTGTGTAGTTTGGTCTATTTGAGAAACCCCTGACAGTGGGACCAGAATCTATCCCTGGTGCATGAGCAGGCTTTTTGGAACCCATTCCCTGTGGTGGGATGTCTTGCTCAGCCTTGATGCAGTGGGGAGGGGCTTGGTCCCACCTCAACTTAATGTTGTTGACTCCCCATGCTCCCTTACCCTTTCAGAGGAGTGGAAAGGGATGGGTTGGGGGGGGCAATGGGAGCTTTAAAATTTTAAATAAAAAATGAAAAGCTAAAAATAAATAAATATTTTTTTCCAGATTCTAGAATATTTTCTAATTATTTTATATGCCATAATTTAGAATTGCATAATTAAGTAAAATTGGCTTGCACTTTTCTGAAATATAGCTTCATTAATTTAAGTATGTTTCTACATACACACATGCACACACACACTAATCATTTACAAATATTCATTACCTTCAAGGTTTCTAGGGCTTTAAATGTGAAAATAAAGTAGTGGTGCCTACCACATCAAGCTACTGCTTTGATAACACAAAACTTTACATTTCCTCTTACAATGCCCCAAGCACTACACATAATTAATTTGTGAAAGTAATGTTTTCACAAAGTAATAGAATAAAGTTACTTCTAAGAAAGACTCTAGAACATTGGATGGTGACTTTGTACCTAACCATATGGCAGACTATGTAACCTGAAGGCTCTAACCAATGCTGACTTTGGTATGACCACATTTCAATTAAAAAGATACTGGGAGTGTGAGAGTGGGGAGACACACTCATCAAGGTCAAAAGCTTCAGAGCACTCACATCTTAGCTTACACGGAGGAGGAACATGGTATTTCAATAAATTAAAGCCATGAGTTCATTTGGTTAATTGGTTGGTTTGGGTTTTAATAATTTTTAAGACTGTCTCATTTAGCACAGACTGGTCTCAAACTTTCTATGTAGGCAGGAATGATCTTGAAACCCTAATCTTCCTGCCTTCCTCTCCCAAGTGCTGGGATAACAGGTGTACACCACCTACTAAAGCCATGAGTTTTATTAACAATGTGGAGGTAAAACGTAAGGTCTTGGAATCAGACAAAGAAAACCATTGAAATTCATGACAAGTCAGAAATCTTAAAGGAATAGAACTATTGATGGGGTAGAGGGAAGAGGATAAATGGCTTCTTGTAATAATCTGTTCTGTCTCTTTAAGAGACAAGCCACACTCACTCCCTCTCTGTCTGCTGAGACAGGCTGATCTTCAGCTTCCAGCCTGAGTTCTTTCTCTTTTCCATTTTCCTCTCGAAGAGGCAACTTCTGTCTCTTCCTTCTTCCTCTCCCTCCCTCCCTCTCTCTCTCTTTCTCTCTGTCCCTCTCTCTGCTCCTCTCCTTCTCCCCATTCCTTCCATAACCCACTCTCCATAATAAATATCCAATCTCACTCTGCATGGTGTGCCTATCCATGTCTGTGTCTCTTGCCTGCCACCGTATGTCTCCCTGCCCTGGACCAGTCACTGCTCAGGGGCCTGCAGTGGTCCTTGCCTGCGACTGACTGCTCTCAGGGCCTGCTGCCTGCCACCACATAGCCTGCTGCCACCTCTTGGGGACCTGCAGCATTTCTGCTGCCTGCTGCCGCTGGGGATCTTGCAGCATTTTTAATTTTTCCGTTACACTCCTCTCAACAGAGAAAGCAAAAATATCCATGTCCCATTTTGGTTCTATGTATCATTTTCTCTTGCATAACCATCACCCACAATTATGAGGCTTAAGACAATGAATTTGTATCTTTCACACTTTCTTACTGGCTCACTAAACAGTCTTTTGTTGTGACACTGAGGTCATTACTGCAATTACCAATAGAACTAAAGTTTTCATACTGATTGTTGGGTACCTTGTCCCCATGTGTGATCTTCATGCCCAAGCTCATGCATTAACACGCCATTTCAATATGAATTAGTTTTGTAAACCACATGTTGGGGTGACACCACTCACAGTCCAGCCATGATGGGTTTGTACTTTCCAGGATACCTGCATGTGGATTAGAAATGTTAGGCAGAATAGACAGAGATGCAAAAGAAATACAGAGACATAGGATAGTACCAAGAGGGTAACTCAATGTATACTAAATACTAAATCCACTCATATTCATTTTTTATATCATTTTATATCCCAATATAAAAAGGGGGAAGAAGGCAAAAGACTGCTTTAATGTGACACAAAGGACAACCAGAAAGAACAGTTACTTGCTTCAATACTTGAAACATCAAGTAATTATTTCCTGAGTAAAGCATTTGATACTTTGGGCAGAATGTGCAGAGAACACAACTTAGACCAAATAGCCTGTAGGCAGTCACTCCCTATGTCAAACTTCCTGTTTTAAAATGAAGGAGCAGAAGTAGGCTTGAATTCTTTTACCTTTGGTCAGGGTGGAGCAGATTCACCATCTTAATGTCCAAAATACCAAGTAACCATACCTTAGATCAGGATATTTCGTTTGTAGCCACACCTGTTGTCAGCAATTTTGAGACAATAAAAATAAGCTCAAACTCTCTGACTTTACTCAAGGTGGAACCGGCTCACCTCTGTGTGCCTCCACAAATTAGGAGACAAAAATTTGTTAAACAAAATGATCCTAACCAATAATGAATCTCCTTGGTACATTTTCCCCTTTTTTAATTTGAAATTTATTAAACTTCAGGAATAGAGAATAGACAATATAATAAATACTTTTACACCTGTAATGTACTAAATTTTTAACATAGTTTGTAAATTAAATGGACTTAAATTTTCAGGGCCATGCCTACCAAAGGCAGTGAGGCATGGTTGGGCCGATGTCTCTGAGAGATGCTCTACTCTCTTAAACTCCTCCAAATTCTAATACAACTTGGGAAAATTAGCTGTCTCAATTCCCAGTGTTTTAATAATGAAGCTGCTAGAGGGTTATAACCCGTACTGTCTATTTTTCCACTGGGGTCATTTGTTTCAGTTTCCTTTAGAGATTCTACTACAGGCCTCTCCTGGTAGCAGTGGTTCAGCAGCATCCTTGCTCATAAACCACCCATCAGGGAGGAAAACATAAGCCTCTATCTTCCCATTCATCACAGCTTATACTGACTTACCTGGTGGGGTACCTTGGCTGTTCCTCACACCCATTAATTCTGAGAACAGTTAAGATAGAAACGTTCCCAGAACCTAAATTTTAAAATAAAAAGGATATTTTATTTTAAAATAAAAAGGATTTTTTAAAATAAAAAGCATTTGGAAGCAATGCTTTGATTGCAAATCCCTTTCAGTGACAGAAGGAATCATAAAAACTTTTGGATTCTTTTTATAAATTGCATTTTTAGAAGGTTTTGGGGCCTCCTCTTTCAAAAGGAAATATGACCCACTGATATAGGTGGGCCTTCTGTCTATGTGTTACTTTCATTGGTTAATAAAGAGACTGCCTTGGCCCTTTTGATAGGCCAACCCTTAGGTGGTTGGAGTAGACAGAACAGAACGCTGGCAAGAAGACAATAAGGCAGACGCCATGGAACCAGCCGCCAGGTTAGACATACTGAATCTTTCCCCGTAAGCCACGACCTCGTGGTGGCATACAGATTATTAGATATGGGTTAGTCAAGATGTGAGAGTTAGTCAATAAGAGGCTGAAGATAATGGACCAGGGCAGTGTTTAATTTTTGTGTAATTATTTTGGGTAAAGCTAGCCAGGAGCCGGGCAGCGGGAAACAGCTCGCAACTCCTCACTACAACCCACTGTCTATATTGGTATAGCTTTATACTGCTCATGAAGATTTTTTTTCTTTTCTTGAAGTTCTTGTTGCTTTTTTAAAACTTCACTTTCGAAAAACACCAGGACACTCAGATGTAGTCATTTTTATGGACCATGAGACATCAGAAACCAAAATTTGATTCATATCTGTGTAGTTTAATATAGAAAAGGGATGGGGCTATAGCTCAGAGGTAGAGTGCTTGGTTGGAATATCCAAGGCCCATCATTCAATCCTCAGCTCCAAAAAAAGTGGAGAAAGTAAGCAAGAAACATTATTTTGTCTCCAAAAATCACACTTACCTAGCACAAGATGACCAAAGACAGTGTCAAAGAATGAAGATCAAACTACCAAGCAAACAGACATGTAAGCAAGGTGTTGCTAGTCTTTTATATGGTATAGTAAACTTCAAGCCAAAATGAATCAAAAGAGATAAAGACGGCACCACGTATTTAAAAAGGGAACAAGATAACAAGAAGACATTAACAGCTATGACCTTCTATGAATTAAATACCATAGTCCCAAATTTTGTAAGAAAAAAAAGCAACACTAAAAGTCATAAAAGACCACATAGGTTCTGACACAATTATACTGACAGACTTCAATCCCTCACTTTGATGTCAGAGTATGTCTTCCAAACTAAGAGTCAGCAAAGGAACTTCAAAATTAAGTTACACTGTAAACCAGCTAGACTTAACAGCTATATACAGAATATTCCAGCCAACAAATAAAGCATCCACATTCTTCCCAGAAAGAAGCACATAGAACCTTCACCAAAACTGATCACATTATGGGTTAAAAAGAAAATCCTGACAAATAAAAAACATCAAAAATCAAGATAATTTCTTGTTTCCTATCAGATTTTCTTGTATCCTATCAGATCATAACAGAAAAAAATAGAAATCAATAGTCAGAGAGACTGCTGAGAGTACAAAGACACGTGGAGACAAACAAAACACTTGAATGTTGAAAATGAAGGTAAAATCTACCAGAACCTCAGGAATACAGTAAAGATAGTTCAAAGAATAAAGGTTAAACCTATTTATTCATATTTTAAAAGAGCGATTGAGACTTCAAATAAAACAACCTAATAATATACCTTATGGTTCTAATGGATGGCAAGAAATAATAGGGTAGGAATTAATAAAATAGAGACTAAAAGAACAGTATATGGAATTAAACAAAGAGGAGGTACTTTGAAAAGGTTAACAATATTGGCAAACTTACACAAAAAAGAAAGAACACCTAAATTAACAAAATTTAAAGGTTAAATTACAATTATGAACTCCAATGAAATCTAAAACATCATCAAGGAATACTTTGAAAACATATATTCCAAAAATGTTAGAAAACCTAAAGGAAAAAAAAATGGGTGAGTTTCCAAATGCTTATGACCTACCAAAATTAAAGCCGGCAGAAATAAATAACTTAAAAAGATTCATTATAAGATTGAATTTATAATCAAAATCTCCCTATGAAGAAACAACAGGGCCAGAGAGATGGCTCAGCAGGTAAAAGTCACACACGTCTGTTGACCTAAGTGCAACCCCCGGGAACCATCTAAAGAGGTAGGAAGAAACAAACCCTGAAACGGTCTTTTGAGCTCCACACACATGCTATGGCATGTACACACACACTAAAACAACAACAACAACAAAAACCCTTAATACAGTCAGCCAGCTCTACCCTCCTGACCACACAGAGCTCAGCCAGGTCTACCCACCTGACCACACAGAGCTTCCAAGGTGTTAAAGTGTTGTGAGAGTGTTTCTGGTACCTAGCAGTAGACACCTTTGAGCTTTTCAGGCAACCCAGAGAACTCAAGGCAATAAAATAATAATAATAATAATACAACATCCCTGATTATCATGAGCTCTGTTCTCTCCTTTTAAGCACCAAGACCTAGGAATAGCATGAAGAACCTGGACTTTTCACTCCACACTCAAGACTCTAGTGTAGTGAGGAGCTGCGGGCAGGCCTGATTTTCATCCCACCCGGCTCCCACACAGCTAGCTTAGCCCTGGAAATAACAACACACAAATTGTATTCATTTAAACACTGCCTGGCCCATTATCTCTAGAGAGTTAGTTATTGGCTAACTCTCACATCTTGATTAATCCATTTCTAATAATCTGTGTAGCACCACGAGTTGGTGACTTACCGGGAAAGATTCAGCCGACCTGGTGGCTGGCTCCATGGCGTCTGCCTCATTGCCCTCTTCCTAGCATTCTGTTCTGTTTACTCCACCTACCTAATTTTCTGTTCTATCAAAGGGCCAAGGCAGTCCTTTTGAAACCAATGAAAATAACACATAGACAGAAGACCCACCTACATCATTTCCCCTTTTTCTATTTAAACAAAAAAGAAAGGCTTTCCCTTTAACATAGTAAAATTACATAAAACAAACCAGTTATCAAGTAAGAATTACAGTTACAATATTTATATCTATTTTATCTTTATCATAATAATGGAAACTATAACTATAACTAACCATTCTTCAACTCCATCAAAGACTCTAGAAGGATATAATATTACCTAAGTAAACAAGAAGTAAGCAACTTCCAAAACTCTAGAAATGACAGAGACTCTAGAAATGGGCCTGGACAGTCACCCAAAGTTCCTCTGTACCGTTGGGGCATCTATCTTCACCCTACAGGCCCATAGTATCCAGAGACACTTCCATGAAGCAGAAAATTTCAAAAGCAGTTCAGTCACTCTCTGCTGTGTCCTGCAGAATGTCTCACAGACTGTTTAATAAATCAGGAACCCCGAAAGATCATCTCACTTTTAGGCAAGTTCAGCAGTCCTCTCTCTGTGGGTTCTCTGTGTCCAGTTTATACAACAGTCCAGGCAAGAACAGTTTCTTGCCCAAATGGCTATCAAACTCCATAAGTAGCCTCTTTGATGCCCATCTTCCTCTTGAAGTAGATTGGTGCTGCCAGGAGCAGACGTGTCTCATTGTCATGAAAAGCACTAAGTTGTTAAAACATTAAATGTCATGTTCTGTAGTCTTTGAAAGATATGAAGAATACTTATCTGAAATATATCTATGCACATGTAGAAAATCAAACTAACTTTACTCCAAGCTTGACTATTATTGAGGATTATCCATTAACAACCTATATTTTTAATTATACATTGCATTTTAAAATGAACTACACAATCAAAATCAGAAATATATACACATATAACAAAATTGATCTTAAAATCCATACCAATGCAAATTATTCATATCTATATCATACCCCCCTTTAAATGTAAAAGAACATTTATAAACAATATTTGGGAATATGGACGTAGTTATTTCTCTCCAAACTGCTTCCTGCTGTATAGGGGCGCTGTTAATCAGGTCTTTCATGGTATAACCTGTCTGCCAGGTTCATCTCAGTTGGCAGTTGAATGAAGTAATTTTTTGAGGGTGTTCACAGCAACCATTCAGGAGGACGTGGTCTACATACCATATTGGGATAGAAGCAATCCACAGGGTCTCATCCTCTGTGAAAGCAAAAGAAGAACCTCCTTTCCAAAGCATCATATTCTTAGACCCAAATTCTGAAGTCAAGGTATTTTTAAACTATCTATCTTGGATTAGTTCAGCAGCATTTATAAACAAATATCTTTTAGCAGCTGATGCTCCTTCCTCAGCAGTCAAACAATTCAAAGAGAGCATAATAGCATACAATATCAATATTCTCTGTGTATTTTCCATCTTTAGGTGGCTTTACTTTAACCACTATTTCTTTTATTTTTACTTTTACTTTTTGAGACAGGTTCTCTGTATATCTTTGTCCTGGAATAACTCTGTAGACCAGACTGTCCTTGAACTCACAGAGATCCACCTGCCTCTGCCTCCCCAGTGCTAGGATTAAAGGTGTGTGCTACCACACCTTGAAGTCACAGAGGTCAATCTACCTCTGCCTCCCAGGCATTGGGATTAAAGGTGTGTACCACCACACCCACCTACTCTCTTTCTTTTTAACTTTAAGTCTGCATATATTTTTAACACACTGTAA
Source organism: Myodes glareolus (assembly GCF_982192425.1). Lineage (NCBI taxonomy): Eukaryota > Metazoa > Chordata > Mammalia > Rodentia > Cricetidae > Myodes > Myodes glareolus. The sequence goes on from NC_142052.1 coordinate 17,791,676, forward strand.
ACCATTTAGAGGTTTTCTTTGTCTTTGAATCTCTCTTTACTGTATATCTCTCTCTTTTTGACCACATGAGTCTTTAATTTACCAAGCATTATGGAGAGCTGTGGCTTTGACCACTGGATACAGCCCATTCCTTAGCTTTCCAGCATCAAGGCAAAAGTACTGGCTGTAGCCCCATCTCCACAACGCCAAGGCCTTTCAAGGTCCTTGCCAGCAAGCAAGCTGCAACAGTGTTAAGCAACACTCAAAACCTCTGTAGTCAGCACCGCTTGCTTGAAAGAGTCAGAGTTTGCCCTGGCAGGTTGGCCTAGAAAGCTGACATTTTAAAACAGCACAGCTTTTTTTTCCTGTTACGGCTGAAAACCCGAAAAGCATGCATTCAGCTTTTCATCAACACCGTTCAAGTGTTTCGCAGCAGGACCTCTTAAAGGAGCTACAAAGTTTTGCAGCTAGAGCTGAGTCAGGAAGCCTCTCTTAGATGAGAGCGCTTGCTTACCTCTAGCAAGCAGAGCAGACCTGAGAAATGGCTGCCACCAAGAAAACATGCTTTATTCTATTGTTTTCCAAGCTTTCTCAAGCTTTCTGTGGATTCAGTTATCCATGTGGGTGCCATATGTAGAAGGGGCTGCTGGCAGGCCTGCTTTTCATCCCACCCGGCTCCCACACAGCTAGCTTAGCCCTGGAAATAACAAATTGTATTCATTTAAACACTGCCTGGCCCATTATCTCTAGAGAGTTAGTTACTGGCTAACTCTCACATCTTGATTAACCCATTTCTAATAATCTGTGTAGCACCACGAGTTGGTGACTTACCGGGAAAGATTCAGCATGTCCGACCTGGTGGCTGGCTCCATGGCGTCTGCCTCATTGCCCTCTTCCTAGCATTCTGTTCTGTTTACTCCACCTATCTAATTTTCTGTTCTATCAAAGGGCCAAGGCAGTCTCTTTATTAACCAATGAAAATAACACATAGACAGAAGACCCATCTACATCACTCTAGGACTAAACAGTCCTAGACCCATCACTGAGCACAGGCAGAACCATCACATCAGTTACCTTACTAGATATGTTCGTCCATCTTTGAAATGGAGTGTAGCTTTTAACACAGAAGGTACGCAGTGACCTAGCCCACACTCTTTTGGAACCTTTTGGATTTTTGACCTAGCCATTACATGATAACTAAGTTTGTGCAATACAATCTGATAGCCCAAGATAGCTCCGTAATTTGGAGAATCTAGTGAATATATATAAACCAGTGCGTCTGGTTATAAAATCATCATTCAGAATTTCAAGACACAGAGCCTTGTGAAGCTGCACAGGATGTGTATCTGCCACCAGCTCCTCTCCCCACCCCACTGTGCCAAAATCACCTATTCATGCTTCGGTGCTTCTTTGACCTCACTAAAAGCATGAGTGATTACAACCTATGGGTCAAGGTTGGTGCAAGGAGGAAGGAAACCAGTGGGTAAATACCACCTTCCTCTGTCATGCTGACGGGCAATTTGGGGGCAGGATGGCGGTTCTACAGGGATCCTCAGTCAAGCAGGATCCAGCTTCAGCAGCCTGCTGATATCAAGAATCAGTTTTCCTCCTTTCTTTCTCTTACCTGCACACAAGGTTTGGTCTTAAATACCGTCTCAGGATTAGCTAGATAAACTATGGCAAACTGCATTAGATAGCCTTCCTTCTCAATCTCATCAGCATGCTCTTTGTCCTCTCGGGGTTGCAAGAGCCAGTGAAGAAAAGTAGGGGTCAAAATTCCACCACAACAGTGAAGAAGAAAACAAAAGTTTCATCCTCTCCTCAGACATCCTTTGCTTCAAAGTCCTGTATCCATTTTGTCTTTAAACTCTCTGCTATAAGATTCCAGACATTCCATTTATTAAAGTTCTGTTTTCTCTGACATCCACTTGGCCTTGATCCTATAATAATCTCACTGGAAGAGAAAGCGTGGTCATGACTTGGGCTCTGAATAGGGCAGGAAAGCAAGATTCATGGTCCTACCAATAACACAGTAAACTAATTTAAAGGAAGTGAAGTGCTCTCAAGACATCACTTTAAAAGAATAAAGGACGATTGGATCCTTGACCAGCTGAGAACCTCATTCTGATAGCTATTAAAAATTTATAAATCCTACTTGCTTTATATCCTTTGTTACAGGATTGTACTTTTCTTTCTCAAAATAGAATACTTTATCTTATATCTTTAATTCATCAACATGACTTTCCAACAACATGTCTCAGAAACAATATCACGGTAGGAAAAGCACATCAAACTCATTTGTCAGTTCAGATCCTGCCACCTGCTAGATGTCCACCCTTAGACATATTTTTCTGAAATTTCAATTCAGCACAGTCCAATCTAAGTCTCTACCAGATTATTGGAGTTTTTTTCTACACTATTGGATACAGGACTGATCACTTTGGGCACAGACAATATATCACAGGCTTGTCCCTGGAGAAAACTGACTCTCATTCAGCAACTCTTCAGCTAGAGCAGGGGCCTTGTGAACTCTGTCCAGTGAAGTATTCTGTAGCCACACAATTTAGTGAGAATTTTTGGTAACAATATATAATTTGATGGTTTAATTTTTTATAATTTTAAATGTTTAGTTTTTTAAAGTCACAACATGTTTTGAGGGGGAGTATTTTATTACCTGCCTGAAGAAGAAGACTATATCTGCACATGATTAGGCGATTCTGGAAGCAGGTTAACAAAACTAATAGCACAGTTTGTTCCTAAGGTAGAGAGCTTGATGTCTGAGAACAGAGTGGCATGTAGATTTTTCACTACATTCCTTTATAGCTTCTCAAGCATGGGACTATATGCTCTATTTCAAAATAAGAACAGGGCTGAGCAGATGGCTCAGTGTATAAGAGCACTTGCTGTGCAAACATGAAGACAGGAGTTCAAATCACCAGCACCCATATACAAAACCTGTAATCCCAATGCTGTTAGGAGATAAAGGCAGGAGGATCAAGTGGTTTGCTGGCTGACAACATTGCTCAGATTTGACAAGAGACCTTGTCTCACAGGTAAAGTGGAGAGGAACAAAACAGGGCATCAGCAAAACTGTGCACACTTAGGGGACACACACACACACACACACACACACACACACACACACACACACACACACTTTTTAAGACAGGGCCACATTGCATAGCCCCACCTGGCCTAGAACTCACTGTGTAGACCAGGCTGGCCTCAAACTCAGAGATACCCCGGCCTGTGTCTTACTAATACTAAGATTAAAGGTATGCACCACCATGCCTAGCAATATATTTTCTTTTAATAAGGAAGATGAATTAGCAAATCTTTAATGTCTTTTTTTTAGAATTTTGGAAATGTGCAAAACAATTATGAAGTTTTTGGCATTGTACAGATAAACATGAAGAGAATAAAAGCCAAAAGGGCCAGATAAAGGGTTAAACGACATGGTGTTGGCGAAAGTATCTGGAATCAATTGATATGGCTGTAATCAGCTCCTGAAGAACCATGAGAAAGCAGTAAATGTGTCTGTTATGTAAGTTGGTATTTAAACAGCCCTGGCAAATAAGACACTTCTGTATTTAATTCTCTTTAAAATGTCCTTGGGAGCAAGGGCACATTTGCCAGTGGCTCCTTGAATATTCTCCATCCCTAGCCCTTGAACTTGGCAGTGATGGCCTTGGTCCATACAGCTGTGAATCCATTTCTTTACAGTCGCATAGCAAAAGCCTGAATAGTGTTCAGATACTTCACTTTCCTCTCATGAGCACTTTAACACTAACATGGTTTTTATAAAATTGGACATGGCCTTGCACAGCGCTGTAACCACATGCCAAGCAAAGAAAACCCTGTAATTCCCCACTTCAGGACTCCTGAAGTCACTTCCCTGAAGCAGAGTTAAAGACCCCGAGACCTAATCAGCTCACCCACTCTCACTGCAGAGAAAGGTTGTCTGCTTCATCCATATACAAAAATGCTGAGGGGTGGGACTGGAAAGATGGCTCATTGGTTAAGAGCACTAGTGGCTCTTCCAGTGTACCTGGGTTCAATTCCCAGCACCCACCTGAAGGCTCTTATCTGTAACACCTAAGGGAGGAGTAGAGGATCTGATGCTATCTTCTGGCCTCCACTGGCACTGCATGCATATCGTACACAGACATTTGTAGGCAAAACACCAATACATACAAAACAAAACTAAAGGTTTACATTTTTAAAGAATATAAATAAAAGTATGGTGTGTTTTATCTCTCTGCATGTACAGTTCTGTAGTACACATACAACTTATTATCTAAGGAACTAGTGTACATACATCTTAAGGCTATTTGTATGTAATTAAAATGGTCAAGAATATAGTTTCTACACATAACACTAGAGCATAGACACTAGAAACTCACAACACTTTCATTTTCATTTATAATTATAAACAGAGGGTCAGTGATACAATAAAGCAGGAATAATGTGAGGATAGTTGTTCTTCCTTGACTGTGGGAGCACCACACTGATTTCACATGAACAAGAGTAATAGAGGCTTTTACACACCCTTTTTTTTTCTTTTTTGGTTTTTCGAGACAGGGTTTCTTTGTTTAAAGACCCTAACTGATCCTGGAGCTAGCTCTTATAGACCAGGCTGGCCTCGAACTCACAGAGATCCACCAGTGATTAAAGGCATGCACCAGCATCGCCTGGCTTTTTACACACTTCTTCAGAACTGTACAGTGCATAGCCCAACAATGGCAGCCCAACTCTTCAACCACAAATACACTGAGCTAAAAATCTTCTTAGCTAATTTTCATTTATGAAAACCCAAGTTTAGTTAACTTTAACACTTAAAAAACATAAGTAATAATCCTAATTTGCAATCTGACATTGAAGTATTTTGTCTCTACCTTCTGCATAAACCAGGCAGTGGTGGTGCACGCCTTTAATCCCAGCACTCCGGAGGTAGAGGTAGGTTGATCTCTGTGAGTTCAAGGCCAGCCTGGTCTACAGGAGCTAGCTCTAGGACAGAAACCAAAGCTACAGAGAAACCTTGTCTCGGAAAACAAACAAAAAAGACCTTCTGTATTTATTCTTACTCCATGGGGTCCTTTTGAGGATCAGATGATAGAATGTGTTGTAACAAAATTCTACAAACTGCAATTGGATCTATATATTCTTTTTTTTAATATTTTTTTTAATTAAATTATAAAAGTTTCCATTTCAGCCCCTCCTCCCAACACCCTCCCACTCCCCCCCACTCCCTCTCCTCCTCCCTCTCCATCCCCTAGAGCAGTCAGGGTTTCCTGCCCTGTGGGAAGTTCAAGTTCCTCCCCCCTCCCTCCAGGTCCAGGAAAGGTGAGAGTCCAAACAGACTGGAGCGCCAAAATCCAGTATATGCAGAGGAAGCAAGTCCCAGTGTCATTGTGAATGGCTTTTCAAAAAGGCTCCGGGCCAGCCACATTCAGAGAATCTGGTTGGATCACGACCTCGTTCAGTCCCAGTGGATCTATATATTCTTTAAATGTAAGATCTCCTTCTGAGGGGATCTTCCTTCAGTGCTCATGAGCCCGGTGCTCATGGGGCCTTGAGGACCCATGAGCAAAACTGTTGAACATGAAATATCTCAAAGGATCCTTATAAGACTGGGGAATGTTGGCAAATACCAAAATTTTGTGGGTAGTTACAATTAAAGCTATCATGAAATCCTGTTTTGAAATTAGTGTGTTGTGGAGCTGTAGATAGATTCACACAGTGTGGACAATGAAGAAAATTTCCTAGAAGAGGGGTCCGTTGGTACATGCAAACCACTAGCCCCTGGCAAGCAATTGTTGAGAAAGTGAAATAAGCCAAAGTCACACTCCCCCTGGGGAAATATGGCCTGCAGATATCTAATAACACACTCTGTTCAGTCATTATATTAGTAGATGCAAGCTCGCCTTCAGGATCTGTTTTAATTACAGGAGCATCATGCATAAAACATGGGAGTCATTGCAACATGTTCATTATCCTGTGCTTCAATTCACAAGGCAAGTTTACCCACAGTCTATTTATTGGTTCTTTGTCTTAAAATTTCTGTAGGTGTTAGTTCAGCCGAAATCAGAGGCAGGCACCCCTGATTGGGAGGATGCGGTTAGTCAAAGTACTAAAAAAAGCTCTGTGAAAATCAAGGCCACTCTAAGTCTCTGTTGCAACCTGTAGGGCTCTGACTATGGAAATAGATCACATGTTTTAGTAATATCAGTGGCCCCAGTACTTTTCTCTAATGAAACCAAACAAATCTGTGCAGGCTAGGACTGTTCTAACACTTCAAAGTTTTATTTTTTTTATTAGGCAGAGAAAATGATTGCCATCTTGCTATGCATTCTCCAAACTTCCATAAGGCAGCTCAGAATTTAGTCAGATATGTTGAAATTATTTAATCCTCCAAAGTCTCAGATTCTGCAAGTGTCAGATCATTAAATAATTTTAGGGGAAACATTTTCAAAAGCTCTTTTCTGAAATCAAAAGCAATTTAAGAAATCCGGAGATACCTGAGGCTGTAGGGATTGATATTAATTAGTTGATAGATGCACTGTTGTTTATTTGAGACAGTGGGACAGAAGTGGCTTCTCCGATGAGAAGCCAAGTAAAATGTCAGGGTAGAAATAAATGCGTAAATAAAGATAAAGAGCTTCAGAAGATAAAACAATAACAAGTTATTAGAATTGGGTAGTGGCACTAAGTATCAAGAAGAGCAACTTAGGCGCTGTTTTTTGTTTCATTTTGTTCTATAATAAAAGGTTGGTGCCCTGAGGAGAGAAAGTCTAATTGAATCGCTGTGCGGGTATCTGCAAGGAAAGCAATTGTGATCAGTCACCAAAAAGGAGATTTTGAAACCCAAACCAAAATAGAAAAAGAAAAAAAGTTAAAGACTTTCCCATTAAGGAAAGCTAAGTCCAGACACAGAACATGATATCTCCATTGAAGACACAAACTAAACAGGAGTGTGTAATGATTTGACACAATTCCTCCACTCAAGAATTACAACACACAACTGGACCATCAAGGCAGGACACAAACTCTTGAGTGTGAGAAAAGCTAATTGTTCATCATTTGAATTATACTTCACAAATATTTAGACAGCTCAAATTGTTCCTATATCCTTAGGGAGGTAAGCCCAGTTAGAAAGGGCAACTGGAAATGCCCCCAGAAAGCCCAAAATGTCTGTGGGCTTCTCTATAAACTCATGAATTCCCAAGGGTAAAAGAAATTAGACAATCCCCCCAAGTATCTTTTACCCTTCTGTGAGGACCAGCCTCCAGCAGCTTAGGGTTGTAGGAGGAATATCACTCAACCTGATTTTTCTATCATCACTCAACCTGATTTTTCTATCCGAGGGAGTAAAACTTAATTCTCAAGGGACCAGCCAGGGGTGCTAAACTTAACTCCCTGGGACCAGAACAAAAGGGAAAAATACACACACATAGAGGGTCTTTCTCTGTTTTCTCTATGTGTATTTCTTTTGTTTGTTTATCTGTTTTGTTTTGTTTGTTTTTTGAGACAGGGTTTCTCTGTAGCTTTGGAGCCTGTCCTGGAACTAGCTGGAACTAGGAACTAGGTCAGGCTGTCCTGGAACTAGGAACCTGGAACTAGGTCAGGCTGATCTCAAACTCACAAAGATCTGCCTGCCTCTGCCTCCTGAGTGCTGGAATTAAAGACATGAGCCACCAACTCCTGGCTTCTCTCTGTATTTCTTTCTTACCTCTTCCCAGATATATCCTTTCTATGTCTCTTGATGCCTTCATTCTCACTTGAATTTTATTTTTTTCTTACAGCTTATATATCCCAGCAAAGTGTTTCAAGCAATATAAAAATTACAATGTGAGGATGGAGAGTTGGCTCAGAGGTTAAGGGCACTGGCTGCTCTTCCAGAGGTCCTGAATTCAATCCCCAGCACCCACATGGTGACTCACAACCATCTGTAAAGAGATCTGGTGCCGTCTTCTGGTGTGCAGGCATACATGCAGGCACAATACTGTATATATAATAAATAAACCTTTAAAAAACTATAATGTGGCTGCATCCCACTTTTCAAGTGGATGATTACAATGAATACATGTAAAAAACAGCATGTTTCCATATCCCTTCATGATGAAACATTTTATGTATTGCATATGACAAACAAATTATTCCCAAGAATCTGCATGCATTCATGTCCAAGCAACTTGTTATAGATTAACAGAATATAAGCAAGCAAGGTGTTTATTACTTATCTAATAAAAGGTAATCTTATAAGGAATCTTAAAAGAATCACAAATCTGAACCTTTATATATGAAAAACAACCAGTCATCTCTACTTTAAATCCTTAGGGTGCACACCCATTCATCTGCAGGTTTTTGTATCAGGAAGCTGAGGGCAGAAACTGGCATAAGGAATTAACCATCATCTTTGATCACCAACCCATCCCAGCAGGAAAGACATGTTAGGTAATAATAATTGGACTGCTTTGTTCTTGTTTCTTGACCTTTCTAAACTTTAGATTGTTTCCCAAGTTTTGTTTTGTTTTTTATCCTCAAAGTTATCAATAAAAACCTCTTAAGCTAACCTTAAGTCAGATTTAAAGCTTTGTTTCAGCTGGGATGCACCAAAAACTATAAACAGAGCTTCCAACATTAAGATTAAAAGAACTTGAGCTAAGTTAGCTTCTGGGACTCAATCATTTCTTCTCAATTATTAACCTAAGCCACATCCTATATAGTTCCTAGCTATGTAATATTTCCTTGTTCTATTTTCTATCCTCTACAGCCCCTGCTTTATCAGGGCTGAGGGCAATACCATATCTAGCTTTTACCTGTTGCAAGGAGAGAGGTCCTGCTTTTAGTTCCTGCTGCCCAGCTAGTTTACACCCAAAATAATCACACAGAAACTGCATTCACTTAAATCACTGCCTGGTCCATTATTTCTAGCCTCTTACTGGCTAACTCACATCTTGATTTAACCCATTTCTAATAATCTGTGTTCACCACGAGGTCATGGCTTACCAGGAAAGATTCAGCATGTCTGACCTGTTGGCTTCATGGTGGCTCTCTGTCTGCCCTTCTTCCCAGCATTCTGCTCTGCATACCTAAGTGCTGCCCTATCAAAAGGCCAAGGCAGTTTCTTTATTAAACCAATGAAAGCAACACAAATACAGAAGGACCTCCTATACCATTTACCTATATTAGTTTTCCTACTAAACTAACCTCTATCATAATCCTTTACTATATTTATTAAAGACCCTTAATCATCAAAATCCTACATAAACTAACACTATTATTGAATAAAAGCTGCTTTGTTTAAACAGTGTAGTTTAGAAGGAAATCATCTTCATAATAATCTACAGGTAAAAGTGCCCAGTAGAATGGGATATTTCCAAGAGATAATCACACTGCATTAAGGGCAGTGGGGATCTTCCCACACCCATTCACATCATGCCAGAAACCAGAGAAAAATGGCAGAGGCAAAGACACAGCAGTACCAAGAGAAATTCTGAGGCCAAGGCTTTCAGGGGGCTTGCCTATCTGAGATTCACCCATAGGAGCTTTGCTTCCTGGTGGGCCGATCCCCTGAAGTCAATGACCACCTGTTACTCCTCAGACACAGCCACCAGCAGTCTCTGATGGTGTGAAGCCAAGATTCCTCTACTGAGCATACACAGCCTTCTATTACCAATCCAGTTCTTTAAAGATATAACCTGTATATTTTAAATTTTAGACATTTTAAGTAATATCAGGCCACTCCCTGGTGTGGAAAGTCCTTCTGTATTGTTGCTTTTATTGGTTAATAAAGAAGCTGCTTTCAGTCAATGGCTTAACAGAATATAGTCAGGATGGAAGATCTATATATATATATATATATATATATATATATATAGAGAGAGAGAGAGAGAGAGAGAGAGAGTAGGTGGAGTGAGCAAGAAGCCATATAGCCACCACAAGGTACAGACATGATTGAACCTTGCCAGTAAGCCACAGTCACGTGGCGATACACAGATTAAGGGAGATGGGTTAGTTTAGGATGTAAGGACTAACCAATAAGAAACTAGAGCTAATAGGCCAAGCAGTGATTTAATTAATACAGTTTCTGTGTGATTATTTCGTGGTCTAGGTAGCCGGGAAGAAAAAAGCAACCTCCAACTACAACTCCCCAATAAATAACTTTCTAAATAATCTTGCAAAAAAGGAAAAAGCTGCTTTTGACAGAGTCTTATCAAAACTCTAAAACTAAAATCCTAACAGAGTGTCTTAAAGCAGACATAGGCCAAATAGTCTTTCTCATTGCATGTCTTTTACCTGCTTTTTCTATGTGCCTCTTGTCTGGGTTGAGGGGTTATTACCACTCGGAGGGGCATTTAGCCACAAACTTGCTACTTACTTTACTTTTCTATGTCTTGATACAGATTGATTTTTTTTTATGTCCTATCTCCCAAGTGGATAATAAACTTCTGGTGATCAGTTATTGAATCCTCCTCTGCCTTGAGGCACAAAGAAGGTGATCTGCTAAATACTTGTATGATTAAATAATTAAACAAATTAATTTCTATATTTATCCATGCTTCCTGCTATCCTTCCCTACGTTACTTTAATTTTATTATAATCAAAGTGAAATAGCTACATTTATGCATATAAAAAGCTAAAGTGAAATGATAGGTCTCAAACTGTGTATGAAGATAAATATGTCCAGGATTGGAAAGAGAGCTCAGAAGTTTACAGTGCAGACTGCTCCATCAGTGGCTCACAACAGCCTACAACTTTAGCTCGAGAAGACCCAACACCTTCTTCTGTCTTCCATAGGAACCTACACTCATATGCACAAACCCTACATGCATAGAAATTTAACAAAATAATATATTTAAAGAAAAATATGTCTGTCTCTAATTGGGTATATCATCAAAATCTATACAAGTTTTTGATCTTGACTCGAAACTGTTTTTACTATAGAAATATTGGTTTAACAAAAACAGACCAAAGCACACATTTGACTGTAAAGCAACCTTTTGTTTCACAGTTAAACTCCTGGAGTTAGGGGTATAGGAGAGTGGTAGGGTATTGACCTAGCAAATGCATAGACAAGACACTAGGTTCAGTCCCTGAGTACAGGAGGGGAACTGACGAAGGGGAGGGAAATGAGGACTGTGATGATTAAGGTTGTCCTTGACCAAGTCACTTGGGAGATCGCCTCTGAATATGTCTGTTTTTCATATTGACACATTAAATAAGGTGGGGTGAAAAGTCTGTCTCCAGGGGGAAGACCCAGCAGCATAGGTGGCACCATTCCATAAGCAGGGAATCCTTGACTGTTCTGCATGAAGAAAGCAAGCTGAGCACCAGCATGCATTCACTGCTCTCTTTTGAATGTGGATGTAGTATAAGCAGCTATTTCAGGCTCCTGATACCTTGACCTCTCAGCCAGGGTGGACTATATGTAGCATTGTGAGCTAAATTAAACCTCCTTTTCATTAAATTAGTGTTGCTTTTATCACAGCAACAGGAAAATACATAAGACAACTTCAAAATCAGAATAAAATACTAAGAGTGTTTGTTTTGATGTATCATTCTAAGTGCTTTCTTTTCCATCAGCTTTACTATTGAAATTATCTCTTAGGCCCAAGCTGCCCTCTAAGATTAAATCTCTACTCCCACACATCGATCAATGCAGCTCATCTCAGACCTCATCAGAGAAGTCTCTGTGCAATGGGCAGTGGGGAATGATGAAAGGGCAAAGATGAGTGTCAATGGATAGCTCAGCCACGATGGGGCATCCCTACTACACACAAACGTGCGCGCGTGCACACACACACACACACGCACGCACACGCACGCACACAGGACTCAGGGATGGGCCTTCACGGAAAAGGATGCAGAATGATTATAAGATCCACAAGTCAGGGAGGACTGGGCTGAACCATGTCTTCTGCATATAACAGGACTGCTACACTTGGGAACTCACAGAGCAGTGGTTACCTGGACCAAATCGAGGCAGTCAATAGTTTAGTTTACTAGATCCCACCCCTAGCTGAGGAGCAATTGACAGCTAATGGTGTAGGGTGGGGAGAATCAGGGTTTTTTTTTTTAAGTGTACAGCCCCTGCTGAGTCAACTAAAACAACAATAACAACAACAACAACAACAAAAAGAGTATGCAAAGTTGAGAGGAGGTAAGAGTGGATCTGGAAGAGTTAGGGGAAGAGTCAGGGGTGAACATAATGTATGAAATGTTCCAATTAATAAAATGTCATATTTTAGCAGAAATTATCTTCTTACTTGTAGTGTCACTTCTTTCAGGAAAAATCTTATCAAGATAAATCTGAGAAAATATCTATATACCCAAGAAAAATTATGAATTAACATGAAAATTGACATTACTATTTTAAGAATCAAGGGAAAGTCAAGAGTTGTGGCAAACATCTTTAATCACAGCACTCAGAGGCAGAAGCAGGCAGATCTCTGTGAGTTCAAGGGTAACCTAGTCTACACAGCAAGTTTTAGGACAGCCAGTGTTGCATAATGAGACCCTGTCTAAAATAATAATAACAACAATAATGATAATAATAATAATCAAGGAATACAGAGCTTATTTCTGATCATATTTCTGGCCAGTTTCACAAAAATTAATGCCAATCCAGACAATAAATAGCATGAAAACAAACAGCAGCTTGGTGGCTAGTGTTGAGCTAGCTGCAGGGAATTAGGTTCAGGGAGAGGTCAGCAAAATGTCATGTGTGGGTAACCTGAATTCCTCAAAGTGCATATAGGATGGACCAGTGCTTCTCAGTCTTTGCTATACTAGTTATTTTTCCTTTTGCTGTGACAGAATGTCTGACGAAAAAGACCTTTATGAAGAAGGGTTTGCTTGTGCTCACAGTTTCAGGGTACAGTCAGTCCTTCATGATAGGGAGGGTGATGAAGCCAGTTATATTGTATCTGTAATCAAGAAGTCAAGAGAGATAAATATTGATACTCAATGTCCTTTCTCCTATAGATAGTCTGAAAGCAGGGGAAGTGCCACCCACAATTAGAGTAAGTTTTCTTACCTTTATTAACCCAATCTTGAATCTCCCTCAAAAACATGCCCAAACTGATTAGATGGTTCACTTGGTAAGAGTACTTGACAGGCAAGCCTGACTAATTGAGTTTGCTCCCTGGAGTGTACATAAAAAGTCAGATATGGAGGTATCCATCTGTAGTCCCAGCACTCCTATGGTGAGATGGGTTGCAGAGAAAGGAGAATTGCCTTGAAGCTAAGGGACCAGCTAGCTGAAGCATGCAGTGTAAAAAAAATATCAAGAGAGATCTCACCTTAAAACACGGTGGAAGAAGAAAACACCTCCCAAAAGTTTTCGTCTGACTTCCATACATGCACCAGGGCATGCACATGGACTCACACATACACATTATATATACCTACTATTATTATTACACATCAAACACACAAACTTATTATTATTATTATTAAAACTAAAGACCTGCTCAGAGGTTCATTTCCTAGGTGATTCTAGATCTTTGAAGTTGACAATCTCACACATGCTAAAAGTAGACATTGGGGACACTTTGAACACTACCAACACTTGTCACTTAAGACTGTTATGTCCAAGTTTCTGGTCCCCAAATGAAATCACAGAGCCAGATTCTGATGCAAACTACATGAGGGTTTTTAATGTGCAAACTCAAGTTTGGACCAATACCTTTCCAGCACCCCAGCATGGTGAGTGTGGAAAGTGTGGCAGCGAGCCCTGGGAGGGTAGAACTTTTAAAAGGGAAATGCAATAATCAGGGAAGGGTCATGTCTTGGGATTGGGTAAGGAGTGCATAGGGTAAGGTAGTTCCTGAAACCCTTGGTCAGTTTGGGGATAAGAAAACCTAACAGAGAGCCATTAATAACTGACAAAGTGTCTTTAAGGACAGGATGACCCCTAGGAATACCTGAACCTCATTAAATTTTATGACCCTGCTCTCTTGCTCCTTAACTGGCTATCTTCAGGGTATCCATTCAAATTCTGCTATTGCAGCACATTTCTGGAGCTGAGATCAGCCCCCACCCATTATATGGCTTAAGATGAAGCCCCTTCTTTAAAATGGCATTTGCGAAGTCAGGTCCTCACTCCCTCCTCCCCGCCCAGAAAGATTCTGGTTCGCTTTGTCTGGAATGTTCCTAGGCAACAGTCATTCTATAAGTTCTCTAGATGACTTCATTGTGTATCCATAGTGTTGCAAGGGGAAGGCCTGCTTGTTCTTTCCAGCCACCCAGATAGCTTAGCCCTGAAATAATCACACAGAAACTGTATTCATTAAAACATTATATATACCTACTATTATTATTACTATTATTATTATTATTAGAAACCATTAGCTCTAGTTTCTTATTGGCTAATTCTTACATCTTAATTTAACCCATTTTTTATTATTCCATGTATCGCCACACGACTGTGTCTTACCGGCAAGATTCTAACCAGCATCCATTTCAGGCAGAAGATTCATGGCATCTCTTATTCTGCCCTTCTTCCCAGCATTCAGTTCTGTCTTCACCACCTACCAAAGTTCTGCCCTATCAGGCCCAAAGCAGTTTCTTTATTCATTAACCAATGAAAGCAACACACGAACAGAAGAACCTCCTACAGCACCAGAGTTAAGAACCGTTTGGCTAAATGTTATAAAATTACAAATAAGCTTTCAAAGAACATGCTTACATTTCACTGTGTGTGTTCCAGTGCTAATTAAGACATTTGAACTGCTCATAACTATGCCATTCTTTATGTAAACTTAAATGTTAACAACTACAGTGCACAAGTCTGTAAAGTCCCAATGAAATCAATCTGTCAATTTTATACTGTGTCATCAGAGCCCAAACCATAAGCATCATGTCAATAACACTAGATTTTTGAAACTAGTGCATCTTCTTGGACTGTTAAGACCTAATGTGAAAAGAGCTAAATCAATCTAATTTACTGGGGAGAAAAAATCAGGAGAAGCTGTTATGTGGCCCAGGGCTACAGCACTTACCTAGCTTTTGAGATACTCTGGGTTTTATCCTCAGCACCACAGAAATGAAGAAGTGAAGGTAGTGTATTGAATCAGCTGATAATTGAAAATGAGCAGAAAAGATTCAATATCAAGCATAAGTCAGGACCCAGTGTCACCAAGACTTGTTTGCCCCTCCTGTGGGTCCCCTTGCTGCACTCTTTATTCTTACTTTCTTCTGATGCTGATGACACTTTCTCTACCAGCACGCATCCTAAGTGGTAGAAACTCCAGTTTCACATCCTCACAGCTTTTGACCTGAAAGGCAACAGGGGATTTTCATACCTTTCAGGATAAAGAGCCCAGACAATGGCCTTAAAGACACTGATTAGATCACAAGCAAGTCCTTAGAAACAACTGAAGGTAGCATCTACCCATAAATATAACACCAGAAAGTCAAGCCTAGTTCTCAAAGGTTGCTATGAGCGAACACTTGAAGAAGCAGAGAGATTACCAACTGAGATAATTCTATGTATCTCCTAATCAGAGAGGCAATGGTTGAATTAGACAAAGACGACATCAATAGAAGACTTTTGTGCTGCATTTTGAAAGCTAAAAGGACCTCAGAATGACATCAGCAAAGGAAAGAAGATATGCTCCTAACAGGGATCTCAACCTTGGTAGGCCTAGTCCTTAGCACAACTGACTCCATAATGAAAGTACCATTTAGGCTGCAAAAAAAAAAAAAAATCATCACCTACACAGCACCACCAGTCAAAACTAAAATAAATATCTTATCCATCAAAGTCCATAGTTCTGGGACTTTTTCATAGTCTCTAAATGTATTGAGCTTGCTTTTTGGCTTCTGTAGTTCTAATCCTGGCTAATTGTTCTTGTTAACTGAAGTATGTCAACCCAAAATATGGTTTGTCGTGCGTAAGATATCACTACCAGATATCACTTGGGACTACACTGGGATCCTGAATACCCAGTATAATCACTAGTAAGATAATAAAGACTTGCAATTGGCTTAAACCCATGTCCAGCCAATCTTCTCTGGTGACTACCCACAGTGATTGTCACATTTGTTTTAGAAAGATTATTTTGGTGAGCGGAGATATACTGAAGAGAATGAGTTTTAAAATTAGAAACAATTAAGAAGGAGATAGGAGTTCTCTATATCTAAACCTGTGATAAAGCAAGAAAAGAAACTCAGAATGCACTGAAGGGAATTGAAGAGTGTGTTGTACAATGACTGAATTGGGTATGGAGTGTCCCAAATGGGAGATGATTCAGGATGACTCACTGTTTCCTGACTTGGAAGCTAAGAGTAAATAAGTGACATTATTAACTAAGAGAATGTGGAACTAGAAGCAAGCTTGGAAAGAGTAGGTTATAAATTCAGTCCAACATATTATAGTCATCTTTGTAATAAAAAAGGAGACCGGTTCATTCACACTGCAAAGTTAAGACCAACCTAACTCTGAAGTCATGGCATTGAACAGCTATTACATAAAGGGTCAGAACTGAAGACAAAATACAAGTAGGAGAGTGAAAGGGGAACAAACCATTTCAAGTAAATAAGAAATGGCCCATTCACAAATAGTTTCCAGTAGGACAGTGTAAAGGGTGTTTTGCCCATCTGGCATGAGCCCCTAGAAGTCTAGCATGAGGGAGAATAAAGGCTTTCACGAGGTGTTAAGACAAAATGGGTGCTAAACTCACCCCTTCCCAGATCTACCTAAGGGCCCTGGAGAAGTGCTCTAGTCAGTTGTTGAGGACACATGGAGAGGGGGCCTTGGAGCTTCAAGGTATCAATCAGGGTGTCCTATTGTTCTACTGCCCAACTTCTTAAACTCCTAACTCAACGTGAGAGTTTGGGAAATAGTGGATACATATGACCATGATTTCATTTTCCATTCCTCTGTTGATAGACATCCAGTCTGGTTCCATTTCTCTGCTGTTGTGAATAGAGCAACAAACATGGATGAGCAGGTATCTGTGTGGTGGAAGATGGAATCCTTTGGGTCTGTGACCGGGGGGGGGGGGGGGGGGGGGAGGCGGGGGGGGGAAGGATAACTGGATAGCATGGACATCCTGGTTTTAAGCTGTTAGCATGTCCTCCTTGCAAGATTTAGGAAAGGGAAGTGTTTCTTCTTTGGCTTCCGTTGTCCTGCTAAGGGAAAGCCTCCTCTCACCTGCACTAGAAACTGCTACAGTGGAAAAGGGATCGGGATCGTAGAGAAGCAAAATAGAAGAAAGTTCAGCAAAGAAAGACTTCTTAAACTGCTACCACTTGCTGTCCCTTAGCCCCTCAGAAGTCTTTGTGAAACTATATGTGTACGTATTTGAAATAGGCACACAAATAAAACATCTACTGATAATAAATAATAAATAAAATTATTTTAAAACAATTCTTTGCTAAATATATATTCATTATATAATTAAGATTAAAGAAAATTTGTACAATAATATAATTTTTTAACAAAGAATTAAATCTTGGGTGACTATTCGATACCATAGTACCCAGAATATCTTCAATATTTTTCAGGGTTGATAAATAATCTGATTTTATAATTGTTACTATCAAGAAGGCTCCTTTATGTAAAAATATGTTATAAAATTACAAAATATATCTAGGAAAACTTCAGAATTTGTTGGAAATTCTGTCCTAATTCCATTTAGTAATTTTTCTTAATGAAACTCAAGTCAGCAATTCAAACAGTAACCTTTTTTTTAAAAAAAGAAAACAAACTATCTTTTTAAATTTTACATACCAATTCCAATTGCCCCTCTCTCCCCTCCTCCCATCCCTTCCACCTACTCCCCCACCTCCCATCCACTCTTCAGAGAGGGTAAGGCACATTGCATTGGGGAAGGTCCAAGGTCCTCCATACTATATCTAGACTTGGCAAGATACTCATTCAAAGAGTATAAGTTCCAAAAAAGCTAGTACAAGCAGTAGGGATAAACACTGCCAGTGGCCCACATTCTGCCCCAGCCATACAACTGTCACCAACATTCAGAGGGACTAGTTTGGTCCTATGCTCGTTCATTCCCTGTCCAAATGGAGTTGGTGAGCTCCCATTAGCTCAGGCAAACTGTTTCAGTGGGTATACCCATCATATTCTCACTCCTCCCACTCTTCAACTGGACATTGGGAACTCAGTCCAGTGCTCTGATGCAGGTCTCTGCCTCTGTTTCCATCAGTTGCTGGATGAAGGTTCTATGGTGGTATTTAAGATATATTCATCAGTCTGACTATAGGGCAAGGCCAGTTCAGGCACCCTCTCCTCTTGCTTAGCTGGGGTCATCCTTGTGGATTCCTGGGAATTTCTCTAGTGCCAGGTTTCTTGCTAGCCCCATAATGGCTCCCTCAATCAAAATATCTCTTCTTTTGCCCTCATGTCTGTCCTTTCTCCATCTCAACTATCCCATTCGCTCAAGCTCTCCCCCACTTCCCCTTAGGCCCTCATCTCTCCATTCTGCCCTCCCTACTCCCACCACCCTCATGATCCCGATCTTGTTTATTTCCCCTTTCCAGGTGAATCTATGTATGTTTTTCTTAGGGTTCACCTTGTTACTTAGCTTCCCTAGGATCATAAACTATAGTCTCAATATCCTTTGTTTTACAGCTAGTGCCCACTTATGAGTGAGTGCCTACCATATTCTTCTTTCTGGGTCTGGGTTACCTCACTCAGGATGATTTTTTTCTAGTTCCATCCATTTGCATGCAAATTTCAAGGTATTATTGCTTTCTACCCCCAAGTAGTACTTGAATGTGTAAATGCACCACATTTTCTTTATCCATTCTTTGGTTGAGGGGCATCTAGGTTGTTTCTGGCTATTACAAATAATGGTGCTATGAACATAGTTAAACAAATGTCCTTGTAGTATGATTGAACATCTTTTGGGTATTTGCCCACAAGTGGTATTGCTGGGTCCTGAGGTAGATTGATTCACAATTTTCAGAGAAACCGTCATACTAATTTCCAAAGTCATACTAATTTTTACAAGTTTGCATTCCCACTAGCAATGGAGGAGTGTTCCCCTTACTCCACATCCTGTCCAGCATAAGCTATCATTGGTGGTTTTAATCTTAGCCATTCTGATTGTTGTAAGATGGTATCTCAAGGTTGTTTTGATTTGCATTTCCCTGGTGGCTAAGGATGTTGGACCTTTCCTTAAGTGTCTTTCGTCCATTTGAGATTCTTCTGTTGAAAATTTTATTTAGTTCTGTACCCCATTTTTGTTGGGTTATTTGGAATTTTGATTTCCAATTTCTTGAGTTCTTTATATATTTTGAATATCAGTCCTATGTCTGGTTTGGGGTTGGTGAAGATCTTGTCTCATTTAGTAGTTGCCTTTTTGTCTTATTGACTGTGTCCTTTGCTTTATAGAAGCGTCTCAGTTTTAGAAGGTCCCATTTATTTATTGTTGCTCTTATTGTTTGTGCTACTGGGGTTATCATTAGGAAGTATTCTTCTGTGTCCTTGCATTAATGGTTGCTTCCCACTTTCTCTTCTAGCAGGTTCATTGTGGTTGGATTTATATTGAGGTCTTTAATTCACTTGGACTTGAGTTTTGTGCATGGTGATAGATATGGATCTATTTTCATTCTTCTACATGTTGACATCCAGTTATGCCAGCACCATTTGTTGAAGATGCTTTCTTTTTTTTCAATTATATATTTTTAGCTCCTTTGTCAAAAATCAGGTGTTCATAGGTGTGTGGATTAATATCTGCGTCTTCAATGTTATTCCATTGGTCAAATTGTCTGTTTTTATGCCAATACCAAGCTGTTTTCATTACTGTAGCTCTAAAATAGAGCTTAATGTCAGGAATGGTAATGCCTCTGGAAGTTCCTTTATTGTATAGGATTGTTTTGGCTATCCTGGGTTTTTTCTTTTTCCATATGAAGTTGAGTATTGTTCTTTCAAGATCTGTGAAGAACTGCGTTGGGATTTTGATGGGAATTGCGTTGAATCTATAGATTGCTTTTAATAGGATTTTCATTTTTATTATGTTGATCCTACCTATCCAAGAGAATGGGAGATTGTTCCATTTTCTAGTATCTTCTTCATTTCTTTCTTCAAAGACTTTAAGTTAATGTCAAACAGGTCTTTCACTTCTTTGGTTAGTGGTACCCCAAGAAATTTTATGTGATTTGTGACTATTGTGAAGAGTGATGTTTCTGTGATTTCTTTCTCAGCTTCTTTGTCATTTGTATATAGGAGGGCTACTGACTTTTTTTGAGTTGATCTTATATCCTGGCACATTACTGAAGGTATTTACCAGCTTTAGGAGTTCCCTGAAAGGATTTCTGGGGTCACTTATCCCACCTAGTGATCAAAGTTTGGTGAGGCTTTCCAACTAATGAGTTCCTGGGTCAGGATCCCTACCTGCAGCATAATGGATGTTTTTAACATGACTAAAGGAAAACAGTATTATAAAATATTCAGGGAAATGTATATGGCTCTTGAAAGTATCATAATAAAGGAGGTGTGATGTTTTGGATGAGAAAGGGCCACAGAGGCTCATGCACTTGAAAACTTGGTCCCAATTTGATGACACTGTTTGAGAAGAATTAGGAGATATAGCCTTGTTGGATGAGGTGTGGACATAAAGGTTTCAATAGCCTACACCATTCCAGGTTAGCTCTCTCTCTGCTTATGGATCAATATGTGAGCTCCCAGCTACTATATCAGTACCATGCCTTCCTGCCTGCTGTCATGATCCCCACCATGATGGCCATGGCCATATCCCTCTGATACAGTATGACAACAAATAAACACTTTCTTCTATACATTGCTTTGGTCATGGTGTCTTATCAGAAAAATAGAAAAGTAAGACAGAAGGTGACCCAAATTTTAAAAAGAGAAAAAAAACGTGTTCTCTCTCATATTTAGATTCTAGCTTGTAATGTGTATATACGTGTGTATAAAAGGGTGTAAACATAGGTAAATCCTTAAAAAACACTAGAAAGGAGATCAAAAGAGGTAAAAGAGATAGTGAGGAAGGGAGGAGGGCAAACAGAGATTAGAATTGTCAAGACATCCAGTCTCATGGACTGAGTAAATCCGGATTCTCAATCTGTGTAAACAACCATTATTAGAATATCCACACAGTATTGTACAAATTCCCTCTACACGCACACACACACACACACACAATCAGCTCTATTTGCCTAGAAAACCCCTACAAATATATACCTCATACCTTGTATGCTATTTTTTAATTAATTTAATTTAAATAAGAAAGAAAGTATGAGTACCCATTGGCTCTGGGCCCTGTCCATCTGTCCCTGTCTTCCAGCTTTTCTCTTACATTATTCATGTTCATTCTAATGAAAACAGTGAATTTATCTTCTGTCTTTTTCAATCTTTCAGCATCTCTGAATACTCCTTATAGAAAACTCTTTTTGCATTTGGGAAAAAGCACTGGATTTGAGACCTGACTGCCACTACAGCTAAAACAGCAGACAAATCTCCTCACCTCCGTAGATCTGGAGTGAAAGGACTGAGAGTTTCTCTGCTCTGAGAACGGTGAGGAAATGATCGACGCTGCACACAGCCAAGAGCCATAAGCCACGGAGCTTCATCAGCACTAAAGCGTTACCCTTGGTGACTAAAGTCTCCATTGACTCCATCACAGACCCCCTTTCCCACATTAACCTTCAACTTTTAATCAGATGTTTCCAGTCTAACAGCACAGGCTTCCTGAGTTCCTATTATGTGTGAAGCACTGTGCTAGGAGCTAAAGAACCTGGAGAGAAGGAGCTGGAACTGCATGAGCTCAGCTGTCCTATTGAACACAACAGAATAGAACAACCTTGAGATATGTTGTGCACAGTAATGTATGGCATTCTTATCATCTGAGATTTTTCCTTCCCCTTTTCTCTTTGTATTCTTTTACTTACTAAATCTCATGAATACCAAGAGGGTAAACATGTTCTCCATTACTGAAATGGCCATAGAACACTGTCCTCAGAGACAAAAGCTCTTCCTGCTTATCAGTACATTTAAAGTTATATCGTATATAATAACAAATTAAGCAAATTGTATTGTTTAGTTATAAAGGGAAAAGTTGACAGAGTTTCAAGACCCTAGTTCTTCTCTTAATTACACAGCTCCATTCCTACCCACAAGAGCCTGGTATGCACCCTAAAGTACTAAGATTTCCCTACAGTGGTGAGTGTGTAGAACAAAGCTTTTTTGCCTAGACTGGGGTTAAACTCTGTGTTTCCTCTGGATTCCCAATATTTTCTGCTGGGTTTACCAAATATCCCCTGCCCAAGTGAAAGAGTAAATAGAGCTGGTCCTTTTTTCCTAGTCATGTTGGAGAAAGAGGAGAATAGAAAGAAAAGGGAAAGAAGCAGAGCAGGAGAGGGAGCCATCCAATATAGACCCCACCTCAGAAACCGCCATGTGAAGTGACCACTTCTAATCTCTTTACAGCCCTCTGAAACTTTCCCCTTCATGCCTGCTTTAGCCTTGTGATTTAGTTATGTGTCCCCAAGGACTACCATGTAGACTGAGTTCCTTTTTCTCTGGAAGAAGAGAAGGAGAGACAAAAGTTCCCTGAGTCATATAGTCTAATCCTCCTACCCAAATGAGAATTGAACAAGCTGCCGTGTTCAAGCTGCCTCGTTTGGCCTCATGTTTCCTTATTGGATAAATAAAGGAAGCTGGATTGTTTGTCAGCTTTCCATTGCTATGAAAATAAAACAACTGATAAAATCAGCTGAAATGAGGAAGAATTTTGTCTCATGGCTTCAGAGATGTCAGTATGTAATTCCCTTGGTCCTATCACTTTGCTCCTGAGGCCAAACATCATGGTGAAAAGCAAATAGTTAATCATAGGTGCTCAGATCATGGCAGACGGAAGAGAGGAAAGGGAGAAATGATGAGCCTATCAACAATTCTTATAAGGTCAAGAACCCTCATAAATCAATCACTTCATGGTGTAGGTGATCCTTCTGTCCATGTGTTGCTTTCATTGGTAAATGAATAAAGAAACTGCCTTGGCCTAGTTGATAGGACAGAACTTAGGTAGGCAGGGAAGACAGAACTGAATGCTGGAAGAAAGACAGAGAAAAGAGATGCCATGGAGGCACCAGAGACAGAGATGCTTAATCTTTCCCGGTAAGCCACTGCCACATGGGGATATGCAGATTAATAGAAATGGGTTAAATCAAGATGTGAGAGTTAGCCAATAAGAGGCTAGAGATAATGGGCCAAGCATTAATTAAATTAATACAGTTTCTGTGTGGTTATTTTGGGTATAAGCTAGCTGGGGAGCCAGGACAACAAGCAGGCCCTCTCCCTACAACAACTTCCCAGGGGCCCAACCCCTAAACAGTGCCATATTTAGAACTATGCCTTCAACCCCTAAGTCAACTATAGTTGACTAAATGGTTGAACTAAATGGTTGAACTACAGTTGAACTAAATGGTTCCCATGTTCCTCTCCATTCTAAAATAAATTTCTAAGATATCCTGAATTAAGCTTTGTATTTTCAGTGACATTAGGAACTGATAAATTAGTTTTTTAATCAATAATATGAATTATGTATAGTCATTCTTCATTTGTCATTATATTTCAGGAGTTGATTCCAAGCCAGAGCTAGGATGCATGCCAGGAACAGTGACGCGTGGAGAAAGGGCTTCTAGATAAGAAATATGACCACACTTGAACAAAACAGAATGGATAGATTCTATAGTTCATTTTAATACTGCTCACAAACTTTCTTCCCTCTTTACAAGAGGGTCCCATAGGATTTTCCTTGTCATGCAGGATGTTCTTCCAACCGCACTGGCATTGAACTTCGCTATGTTGCTTACTTAGCCAACGGTATATGTAAAAATACAGCCTAGCTCATATCTAAGTGAAAATAATGAATTTGTTTGATCCAGTCAAGTCTCTTTCTGCCATGACCTTGTGCCACAAGATGGGCACATCTCATTGGTGGCTATTTCTTCAGCCAGAGTCACAGAATCAAATGGCCCACATGGTGACTGAATTTGACATACAATCTGAACCAGAACCATAACTACGAAGTCACAGCTGCAAACATGTAAAGTAAGAAATAAATCTTGTTAGTCTAAGTCAGATATACTGAGGTGGCTTACTGTTACACAGGAGTAATGGCTATTGCAGTTCCATAATAAAGCATGTTAAAGATGTGTTTGTGACTTAGCAGCTGACCCCTTCACTCATTAGCTCTTTGCTTCTGGCCTCGCTTCTCTGCTGTTCTTTACAAAATATTCCACTAAAACACTATCTGGTTACCCTCTTCACCTTCTTCCCCTTCATCAAATCTTTAGCTCACTGCTGTTAGGCTTTTATACCAGCCAGCATATTGAGCCGTAAGTTATCCTTTGCCAAATCTGATAGTGGAGGTAGCAATCATCTACCTCCACTGATGTGCAGAGTTGGCCATCTCCTTGTTTAGCATGGGTTCCACAGTCTCCCTATTGAGTCCAGGTTGACCCCGGAACTTGAAACTCTTTGACCACACTTTCCCAAGTGATAGGATTACAGGTGTGTGCCATCATGCCGGGCTTCTGCATTTTCTTTACACGACTTCAGAAATGTCAGCCTCTTTTTCTCCCCGTATCCCCTTTTTATCCTGTTTTCCTGCTGTTTTCCTTTCTGCCCTCTTTCTAAGGTAGAGGGATTTACAGCAGGCAGGTAGGGTGACAAAGAGACATGTGAGTCATCTCAGCATGCTACTGCCACTCAGGGTGTGCCATATAAGTGAGAACTCCGCTAGGCAAGCTATCAACATACTTGAGTGTCCAGGACATTTACCACCAAACCTGCCAACCTCAGTTCGGCACCTGGAACTCACATAATAGAAAGAGAACAAACTCCTGCAAGTTGGTCTCTGACCTCCAGATGCCCACTGTGGCACACACACACACACACACACACATTAAATAAATAATTTTTTAAAAAGAATAAATTTGCAGACTGATATTATGATATTATATGATTTCAAGATCTATAAAATTACAATAACCAAGACTATGAAAATGGCACAAATGAATAAGGTCAATTCAGTAGAAAACAACTGAGCACCCACAAGTAGACTTGTGTACCTCTGTCAGTAGCTTCTTTAACAAAGCGGCTCAATATCACAAAAAAATAAAATTTATCAATTTTCAGTGCTATTATCAACTGTTTAGGACTTGAAAAAAATGAACATTGATCTTTCCATTACACCATATACAAACAAATGGTTAAAATGGATAACAAACGATACTTCAGAGTCAAGCTACCAAAACTTGAGAATAAGGAAAAATTATATTTACCTGAAGTTTATTATCATCTGTACATGAACATGGAACTTTATGGAAGCTCTTAAATGACAGATTCAATTTAGTAGTCAGGTCATTCTTTGAGTTTTCTGTTTTATTCTGGAACACTTTGATAATTTGTGGTTTAGAAGAACAGAACTCCCTCCCTTCTTCCCTCTCTCTCCTTTTCTCTCTTTCAGTACCTAGGATGGAACTCAGGGCCTGCTGCATGCCAAGCAAGCACTCTATTCTAAAACAAATCTACTGTAGATTTTTTTGAAGATATAAAAATCACAAACTACAGCAGAAAAAGAAACCCTAGACTTCAACATTTTAAAGCTTTTCTCTTTAAAAAAAATACTCTACGAGTTAAAAGAAATGAATTATGTCTAGTAGAGTGTGCTTGCCTAGCATGGCAGTGGGGGAGGTCTGTTCTTCTAAACCACAAGTTATCAAAATGTTCCAAAACAGAAAACTAAAAGAACCCCTTAACTACTAAATTGAATTTGTCATTGAAGAACTTTCAAAAAGTTCATGGTCCAAGCACAGATTGCCCTAACAAATTCCACCAAATACTTGAAGACTCAATAGACATCAACTTCACATGAGGTCCTCAAGAAACCTGAACAGAAAGGAACATTTCTGCACTCGGGGCTTGAGGCAGTATTACCCTGGAACCAAAAAACAACAACAAAAAAAATGTACAGGCAGTCCAGAGAGAACCAGAGGCTCATGTGTCTCAACCAGGGGATGGCTAGATATGTAAAGGTGATTGCTGACAAGCCTGATGACCTGAATTTTATCCCCAGGACCCACATGGTGGGAGGAGACAAGTTGTCCTCTGACCTCTACATGCCTGTTCTGGCATATCCACACACTACATACATAAGTAAACAAACAAATATTAAAATCTTTAACCAAGAGGAAACTCTTATATACTGTTGATAGATGAAATATAAACTGGCACAGTTTTAGTTTTACTTATTTCCAAAGTAGTATTTAGCTACTTTGGAAATAAGGGTGGAGATGTTTCCAAAATTAGAAATAGAAATGCCATATAGACCAGTTGTGGAAGCGCATGCCTGTAATTTGCTGAAGGAGGCAGGAGAGTCAAAGTTCAAGGCCAGCCTGGGCTACACATTAAAGAAAAAAAGAAAAGAAAAGAAAAGAAAAGAAAAGAAAAGAAAAGAAAAGAAAAGCAATTCTGTACGGCCCAACTATACCACTGCTGGGCATAGAGCAAATCGATTTTATATCCTGCTTGTCTTAGTTAGAGCTCTGGTTGCTGTGAGGGAACACCCTGACCAAAAGCAGCTCGGAGAGGAATGGGTGTGTTTCCCTCACAGTTCACCATCAAAGCAGTGAGGGCTTGAACTCAAGCAGGGTGGGAACCTGGAGACAGGAGCTGATACAGAGGCCATGCAGGAACTAGCTTTCCCATGCTCAGCCTGATTTCTTATAGAACGCAGGACCACCAGCCTAGGGATGGCCCCACCCACAGTGAACTGGGCCTCCTTATCAATTGTTAATTAAGATAATGCCCTACAGGCTTGACTACAGCCTGAATTTATGCAGACATGTTTTTAACTGAGGTTCCTGTCTCTCAGACAACTCTAGCTTATGTCAAGTTGACATAAAACCAGTCAGCACACTACTACAGAGATGCTTACACATACGTGTTCATTGCTGCTCTATTCATAGGAATTTATAAATGAAAACAATATGAAACCCATCAACAGATGAATGGACAAGAAAAATGTGGTAAATAAACACAATGGAATATCCCTCAGCTGTAAATAAAAATTAAATCACAAAATTTGCAGGTAAATGGATAGAACTGGACAAAATTATACTGAGACAACCCAGGCCCAGAAATACTGACACTTTATGTTGTCTCTCATATGTGGATCCCAGCTCTAAATCTTTTCTTTTGTGTCTTTTGTGTTTAATGTGGAGCACAAGGGAACCCAGGAAACTAAAAATGGGCCTTTTAAGGGGGGAAATCGTTATATCTTTGGTTGTAAGTCTAGCCTTTAATGGATGAGCCATCTCTCCAGCCCTAGTGGGGGGAACATTGCTAAAGGCGGGGAACAGCCACAGTAGAGTGGCAGACCACTGGCAGTGGAAAGGCTTCTGCAAAGAGGGACATGGGAATATGGAGAATATCAGGTGATGAAAAGAAGAGTTGAGACAAAGTAAGGAGCTGTAAAAGCCACACGGAAGCCTGCTGTTTCACAGTGTAAATTAAAAAAAAAATTGGGGTCCAGTAGAACAAGTGTGCAATGAAAAGATGAGGGAATGCTGGGGAGTTAAGGATTCAGCAGGCAGAGATGGGGTGGGCGCGACTGGAAAGAGGAAGTGGTAGGATGTGAGTTCACCAAAACCGAGGATGCACAAAGAAGCCTTATGGGAGTTCACTAGCGAGTAAGGTAATTTCAATGTCCAACTTTAGACAAAGTAAAGCTTAAGTGGAATTCCTAGAATATATGGGTTATTGAGGGGAAATTGCAGTACAAGACATAGGCTGCCTTATGAGTTATTGGTCAGAGAGGTCCCAGAGGTCCCCAAAGCAACACAGGCTATTGCTATCACCCTTAGTTAGCCACTGTAACTATGCCAAAAGACCCGTTACACTCTGCTGCAGGACATAAAGTGATCAATCTCAAGCTGTCTGTTAGCTCACTTCCAGAGTGCTGAAAGGCATTATGGAGGTTACTATTCATGTTGCAAAACTGACTTGGCAAGCCCCCTGGTTCAAAGCGTTATGGAATAACCAACCTCATTCTGGTCAGATTTGAGGTCTACTGCACAAGAGGAAACTCCATGCCTGGTACTGTAACTGTGGTTGAAAGCTCCGGGGTGGGGAGGTCATAGGAATAGAGCCTACTGCTGTTATGTTAAATGGTGTTCTCGATTGCTTTCGAGTTCCTGTGATACACACCATGACCAAAAGCAACATGGGGAAGAAGTGTTGCTTTATTTGTCTTATAGATTACAGTCCACCATCAAGTGAAGCCAAGGCAGGAATCTGAAAGCAATCACCAGGAGGCAGAAATTGAAGCAGTGACCACATTAAGCATGATTAATAAAAACCCAGACACAGATATTGGGGTTCAACCTGAAGGTCAGAAAACCAAAACAGTCAGCCCCTGGCTCTTTTACCTCTACCTCAATCCAAAACAGCAATTCTGCCTCTAGGAATCTCAGAATGAGACTGTGTCTGAGAGCTGTCTCCTCTCTAGTGCTGGGATTAAAGGCGTGCACCACTGTCGCCTGGTTTCTATGATGAACTATTGTGGCTACTGGGATTAAAGGTGTGTGCCACCACTGCCTGGTCTGTAAGGCTGACCAGTGGGGCTGTTTTACTCTCTGATCTTCAGACAAGCTTTATGTATTAAAATACAAATGAAATATCACTACAGCAGAGGAACACTAATTACTGGTTTATCTCCCCCTGGCTTGCTTAGTAAGCTATCTTACACAAAATAGAGTGCTTGCCCAGGGATGACAAGGGTCAGTAGTGCCATTCCACATTAATTTTAGTCAAGACAATGTCCCACAACCATGCCACAGGCCAATCTCATAGAGGCAATTCAATTCGGGCTCCCTCTTCCCTGATGTGCCAGGTTGGAAAGCAGGATTAGCCAACCCGCGTGGTTATGCTGTCAAACTGCCATCTAAGTATTTGTGTTCACAGTCATAGACCAGGGCTGCTCCCAGCCTTGGTCAGAGCAGCTGTGCAGTAGGCAGCCCTCAGTGGAGCAATGTGAAACTGGTCAATGTGCTGAGAGTGAGATACTGAGCACTTGGCCCTAACTGAGAAGTGTAAATTAAGCTTCCCGCTCCCAACACTTGGAAATATCACAGAAGTGGCGGTAAGAACGCGAGAACAGGTGGATGGGAGGAAATATCAGGAAATGCTGTCTTCTGAACACGTGGCCCTTGCACTCAGGAATTCACAGCAGCCGTGTTTACCTGCACAAGACTATCACAAGCTCAAACCAGTCAAATTCTTAGGATAGCTTAAGTAGAGCTCTAGGCCTACCCCTTACTGAGTAGCCACTGGCTGGAAGACAAATTATCTTTTTTTTTTTTTAGGGATATTCCTACTGGTAGATTTCCCATGTTCCAGTGGATGGCCCCACACTCATGAACACATGGGCAGCACTAACTGGACTTAGTAGATTATCAAAAAAAGAGATGAAGTTGAGATGGAGGGACCAAGGGGGATTAGGGGTTGGGGAGTATGAGAACTACAAATGATCATATTTCATTACCTACATGCGTGACATTCTCAAAAAAATTTTAAAATAAAATATTACCAAATAAAAATCTAAGATATACTTAAAAAGAGATTATTTGGGTGGCTCAAATGTAATCACAGCCACACGAAAAAGTGGTGATTTTTTTTTAAGGTGTCCTAAAGAAATACCAGATTTAAAGAAAAAAGGATGGCTGGCGTGTCAACCTGTAGAAGAATGAAAATAGATCCATATCTATCACCATGCACAAAACTCAGGTCCAAATGGATTAAAGGCATCAACATTAATCCGACCACTTTGAACCTGATAGAAGAGAAAGTGGGAAGTAGTCTACAAGATATAGACACAGGAGACCACTTCCTAAGCAGAACCCCAGGAGCGCAGACAATAAGAGAAACAATGAATAAATGGGACGTCCTGAAACTGAGAAGCTTCTGCAAAGCAAAGGACACTGTCAGTAAGACAAAAAGGCTACCTTCGGACTGGGAGAAGATCTTCACAAACCCCTCATCAGACAAAGGTCTGATCTCCAAATATACAAAGAACTCAAGAAACTAGACACTAAAACTCTAATTAACCCAATTAAAAAATGGGGTACTGAACTGAACAGAGAATTCACAACAGATGAACTTCGAATGGCCAAAAGGCACTTAAGGTCATGCTCAACCTCCTTAGCGATCAGGGAAATGCAAATCAAAACAACTTTGAGATATCATCTTACACCTGTCAGAATAGCCAAACTCAAAAACACCAATGATAGCTTATGCTGGAGAGGATGTGGAATGAGGGGAACACTCATCCATTGTTGGTGGGAATGCAAACTTGTGCAGCCACTGGGGAAATCAGTGTGGCGGTTTCTCAGGAAACTGGGAGTCAACCTCCCTCAGGACCCAGAAATTCCACTCTTGGGAATATACCCAAGAGATGCCCTAACATACTACAAAAGCATTTATTCAACTATGTTCATAGCTGCACTATTTGTAATAGCCAGAACCTGGAAACAACCTAGGTGCCCCTCAATAGAAGAATGGTTAAAAAAGGTGTGGAACATATACACATTAGAGTTTTACTAAGTGGTAAAAAACAATGACATCTTGAATTTTGCATGCAAATGGATGGAAATAGAAAACGCTTTACTGAGTGAGGTAAGCCAGACCCAAAAAGAGGAATATGGTATGTATTCACTCATATGTGGATTCTAACCATAATTAAAGGTCTTTGAGCTTATTATTCGTGATCCTAGAGAAGCTAAATAAGAAGGTGAACCTGATAAAAATCATGTAGCTATCCGCCTGGAGATTGGAAATAGACAAGAGTCCCAGAACCTTCATCTGGCGATGGATGGAGATAGAGACCCACATCGGAACACTGGACTTAACTCCCTAGGTCCAAACGAGAAGCAGAAGGAAAGAGAACGTGAGCAAAGAAGGCAAGACCAGAGAGAACCTTCATCCGACAATGGATGGCGATACAGACGGAGACCCACATTGGAGCACCGGACTGAGCCCCTCAAGGTCCAAATGAGAAGCAGAAGGATGAAGAAAATGAAAAAGGAAATAAGGACTGCGAGGGATGCGATCACCCACTGATACAAGGGGACGGATCTAATGAGAGTTTACCAAGGCCAGTTGGACTGGGACTGAACGAGGACGCGATCCAACCATTCTCTGAATGTGGCTGGATTCTCTGAATGTGGCTGGCCCGGAGTCTTTCTGAAAAGCCATTGACAATGACACTGGGACTTGTTTCCTCTGCATATACTGGATTTTGCGGATCCAGTCTGTCCGGACACTCACCTTCCTGGACCTGGAGGGAGGGGGGAGGAACTTGAACTTCCCACAGGGCAGGAAACCCTGACTGCTCTTAGGGATGGAGAGGGAGGAGGAGAGGGAGTGGGGGGAGTGGGAGAGTGGTGGGAGGAGGGGCGGAAACTTTTATAATTTAATAAAATTACTTTCAAAAAAAATAAAGAAAAAAGGAGCAAGCCTGCTAATGCAGACCTTTAATTTCAGCTACTCAGGAGGTTGAGGCAGGAGGATTGCAAAATCAAGGCCTACCTGAGCATCTCAGTGAAACTCTCTCAATTTTGTTTTCCTTTCTTTTAAGGAGTGGATGTGGTTCAGTGGTGGAGTGTTTGCCTAACAAGCTCAGTCTCCAGCTTTTAAAGAAAAACAAAAAAGACTGTGTGCTATTGCGGCTTTGAAGCTGATGACCAAGTGCAGACTAGACAGTAACTTTTAGGTACAATGAGAGACTTTCAGGCAACTGCCAAGTCGACAGGCAGCATGGAACAGTGCTGAATTCTGTTTCACCAGAGTGAGGTTTGTAACTGGCATTCCTCCCTACAGTCTTCGGGTAAAGCCCAGCCCAGGTACGACCAGAAACAATAAACCAGTTCTGATTGTTTGACGTTGACCTAAGAAAATTGAACAATGGGGGCTTGTTTGAGTCATTGTGGTTGTGGTTATTATAGCAGCAACAGAAAACTACCAATAAATAAATAAAATCTGGTTTACCCATATAATCAAATACTGTTCACCAAACCACACAATGAAAAAAAAAATCTCAAAACAATTACACTGAGTGATTAAAGATCAAAAAAGATGTATGGGATATATGACTTCATCTCTGCAAAGTTCTTAAAAGGTATACAAGGAAAAGAAACATATGCCAGGTCTGAGGATGGAATGGGAGTGGTTTGGGAAAGATGGCTTATAAAGGTCCATTAGAAAATTCAGGTTGTAATGAGCACTATAGAACTGAATTAAGTTGTTTATTATCTTTTATGAAACGGTGACTTCATAAACACATAAATTAAAAATCAAAAAAACAATATTTTAAATACTGCAATTTGTTTTAAATGAATAATCTTGAAAAATGAGACTTTAATTCACCAGTAAATTTAATATCATTTTATTAAATTGATAAAATCATGTGCATCCACATCTAAGTGTTTTAAAGTTTGCAATCGAGAGGATGGTATGACTTTGTAACTCTCTGAACCAGCACATTCTAGCTATCTATTGTCCTTAGTAACAGTACAACCACTAGCATGAGCTGGAAAATAAACAGAAATTTAATCAAGGTGAAGCCATGACCCCCCCTTCCCATCTTATGTAGTGATCTCTAAACTTTGTTCCACAACTCTGAGTTTGACTATCCTGTGGTGTGAGATGTACTTGAAATTTTCTTTGGGCCACCAACCAGCTCACAAATAAAGACATGGAGACATTGTTAAGTATGAATGCTTGGCCTTAGTTTGGGCTTGTCCCACTAGCTCTTTTAACTTAATTTAATCTATTTCTGTTGACCTACATTTTGCCTGAAGGCTTTTTACCTTTCTTTCATTCTGTATGCCCTACTTTTCTGCTTCCCCTGTGTCTGTCTGTCTGTCTGGCCCCTGACATCTACCTATTATTTCCTTTTCTTTCTCCCTCAAGCCTAAATTCTTCCTCCTATTTACTCTCTGCCCAGAAGTCCCGCCTATATCTCTTGCCTCACTATTGGCCATTCAGCTTTTTATTAGACCAATCAGTTGCTTAGGCAGATGAGGTAAAACAGCAATACATCTTTACATAATTAAACAAATGCAACACATCTTGTAAACAGAAGGTTTCTTTCTCCCACCCTGTCCAGCAGCCTTTTCTAAATAATAATCACTCAGAGTCTTAATATTAATTACAAAACTTCTTGGCCTATAGTTCAGGCTTATTACTAACTAGCTCCTACATTTAAATTAACCCATTTCTACTAATCTGTGCATTGTCACATGGCTATGGGTTTTACCAGTCTGCTGGCATCTTGTTTCTTGGGCAGTTGGCTTGAGTCTCTCCCGACTCTGCCCTTCTTTCTTCCTATATTCAGTTTGGCTTCCCCACCTAGCTATATTCTGCCTTGCTATAGGCCAAAGCAGCTTCTTTATTAACCAATGAGAACAACATATATTCACAATATGCAAAAGGGTTATCCCACAGCACATCTTTATATAGCTAAACAAATATTTCAAAACAGTGAGATATTCTAATTTCTTGCATGAGTCACGCCTATTCAGTTAAGTTTAAGGATATGGTAAGGCCAAAGGTCTGCTCGTTCAGTCATTATATATTGGCAGTTTCAATGTGGTATGAGGGAGGAAAAAAATGATCCCTCTATCTGTATAAAATCTTAGCTGGGGCCTCTGGGGGAATAAAAAGACAGTTTAACAAGAGACAAACAAGCAGAAACTTATTAACATGTGTATTTCAAATGCATATGAGAGTTACCAGGGAATAAGGAATTCCCACAGTGGCTTAGTAATCTGGGTTAGAACAATATCTTCCAGAGAAAAATAAACCAGAGAAAAGCTAAAACAAAGGAAAAGAACCCAAGTCATCAACCCCAGGACATGAGAAGCCAGAGCTGAGGGTAGAAAGGTAGATTCCAGTTTTGTTTTGTGGTTCGTCTGGTGTTCGCAGGCTGATTCGGATAGAGAGAACCCTCGGGTTGGTGATGAACTCCAATCCTCACTCTTTTCCTGGAGAGAAGGGACTACTCTCTTTGAGAACTCGTGTCCTGCTTTTTGACAAATGAAGTCAAGGCAAGGAGCTTTTTATATTTCTGCCTCTCAGCCTCCGGCTTAAAAATAACTCCAATCCAAAGCATACTTTGGCATGGCAGACTGGGCTGTCAGGCATCGGGATGAGAGGTTACTGAAAAGTGGCCCTACCTCACGCATACTGGGGAGAGAAAGATGGCCTAGTTTGAGCCACCCTTGAAAATTCCAAAAGCGGCCCAACTGAGACCTGCCAGTACCCTATCAGATGTGAGCGGTGATGACCAAGGAAAACAGCAATTCACCAAATGCAGATAAACAGACTCAAAAATGAGTGCAAAGACCGGGCAGAAGCAAGGCAATGCCAGGAACATCAAAGTAAACTGGTACTGGGAAAGGCAAGGACAGGATGCTAAAACGGAGAAACAGCCTTTCCTGATGCGGACAGCTTTTCCTGATGCGGCTCTTTCTCCGCAGCAGGAAAAGCGCACCTGTGAAGTGGTCTGTTGATGCTACTGTCACAGTCACAAATGACAACTTAGAGCACCAGCTCCCAGCCCCTGAAGGTACTAGGAAATCATTGTCACTTTCTCATAGCTGTGACAGCATGTCTGACATAAACAACTGAAGGGGAGGAACGTTTGGATTTGCTCAGTTTTCAGAAGTTTAGTCCATTATGGTGGGGTGGGAACGGCAGGGCAAAGCTGTACAGTTTGCATCAAGACAGCCGAAGAGCTAACTGGCTTTTTCCTCTTTCCCCTGCTATTTCACCTGAGCCCCTAACATGTCAGATGGAGCCACCCACATGCAGGGAGAGTTTCCTCACTAGGTTAATGCTCCCTGGAAACATTCTCAGGCATGCCAGATGTGTGGTTTACTACTCTCTTAAGAAGCTCTCAGTCCAATGAAGTATATCATCAAAAATAAGCATCCAAGGGCTGGTGAGACAGCCTCTGCAATTAAACACATGTGCTGCTCTTGCAGAGGACCCAGCACTCACATAGAGAAATTCACAAGTCTGTAATTACAGCTCCAGGGGCTCTCAGGCCTCTTTTGACCTCCAAAGGTACCTACCTACCCTGGTTCACACACAGCCATGGAATATGCCCTAAAATGAAAAGGCATCGTGATGTTCAGATTGCAGGACTGGTTGCAGTGCTGATGCACTCACATCCCTTCTGCCACACCAGAACAGACCAAGATGGCAGTGGATGGAGGCACTTTCCCGGCATTCACTTCTGCCAGTTTCTGCTCACAACAGTGAACAGCTGTGTGCAAACTGGGAAACACTGTACACGATGGGTCAGTTTTTGGGGAGTGGATGGGTGGGTGTCAAGTGGGAGAGCACAGGTGGAAGGAGCTAGAGGAGGGGAGGCAGTGGGAACTGAAATAGGTATGTAAATTTTCAATTAAATAATTTAAAAAATGCAAAAAAAAAACCCACCTCTGGTTCAGGGATAAAGAGAAGGCTCCGCAGTGAAGAGCACTTGCTGTTCAACTTCGAGTACCCAGGGGACAGCTCACAACCACTTGTAACTCCAGTTCCAGGGGACCCAACATCCTCTGCTGGCCTTTCCTGGCACCAAGCACACATGTGGTGCACATACATACATACATACATACATATATGCAAGCAAGACACTCAAACAAAAATTTTAAAAACTGAAACTGGAGATGAATAGGCATCCAGGTTCATTAGCAAATGTATAACACAAAGTACCTTCAGTAAGAAGAACAAACAGAACAGAGTCTGTCTCAAAAGATAAACTGTCTCAAGTGGAAAGCTTGAGAAGATTTGGGAGCCTAGGGGCCAAGCAGATAAAGCCAGCAGTGAGGGTGGAGCAAGGGCAACAACAAGCCAAGTGTGGCCTTTGTTTTGTTTTTAAGGCAGAGCCATAGTGGAAATGGATTTCAAAGAGTCCTCTGTAGGAAGTCAGGTACGATGCAGACTATCAAGTGCACAGGAACAAACAAACAACGAAGGATTTGGACAGGAAAACTCCATAGAAAGAACAAACCTTCAACCTCCATCAAGTTCCTCCTGAGTTTCAGTCGAGATCATAATAGCCCTTTAGGCTTAATGAAGAGAAACACGTAAGGGGTGCTCACTGCAGAGCACTCAACAATGCTCCAAGCACTATCGCAAGGGCCTTTTCCATCTCTTACTCAACCTTAGAGCTGCTCTGAGGTAACACTGTTGTTCATGTCTATGGATGGGGAGACCTAGGCCTAACTTGCTGTGGTTAAATGCCAACTGGTATTCACATCTAGTCAGGCTGTCCTCAGACAGAGCTGATGTGCTTGCTGGAAAGACTTTTATGTACAAAGCGCAACTGACGACAGTGCCCAAGATAATCTTAACAACTTAGTGGAGATAGAGACAAAGGGAGGGGAAAGAAGGTAAAAATGAGTGAAATAAGAGATCATGTTAAAGAGGATCGAAGCTGGCCATGGGGGTGCACACTTGCGATATCTTAGCACTCAGGAGGCAGAGCCAGAAGCTTGTCAGAAATTGGAAACTAACCTGGACTACAGAGTAAGATCCAGCCTCAAAAAAACAAAACAACCAAGCAAGTAAAATGCTTGCCTTATAGGCATGAAGGCATGAGCTCTATACCCCAAACTCACATTAAAAATGCTGGGCAGAGTGGCATGTGTTTGTGATCCAAACACAACAGTGACTCCACAATGATTCCACGGCTATGAATTCCTAAAAAAGAAAACTGATGTGAGAAAACAAATTCCTGTTTGCCAGGGATCGGGAATTGGAGAAGGGACTCACTGTAAAGGCCATGATGTGGATCAGGGATGGAGGAGGCACTCACTGCAAAGGCCATGATGTGCATTGGCAACGAAAGAGGGACTCACTGCAAAGGCCATGGCATGGACAACTCACTGTGCAATGGAATCTGGTGAGTTCTATTGTTCATTTTCTAAAAAGAAAAAAAGGGGGGGCTGGGGAGGTGGGGAGGATCTGAGAGGAGTTGGAGAGGGGAAACCATGATTAGAATAGATTAAATGAAACTTTTTAATTATAAAAATGCATAAATTTTGAGTACCTATTTTCAACAAGCTTTTCAAAGAATCCTTTCAATTAAAACATTTTTGAAGCCAGGCAGTGGTGGTGCACACCTTTAATCTCAGAACTTGAGAGGCAGAGCAGATGGATCTCTGTAAGTTTAAGGCCAGCCTGATCTACAGAACAGTCTGCAGAGATGCAGAACAGTCAGAGCTGTTATACAGAGAAACCCTATCTTGAAAACACAAGATAAATAGATAAACACAGACAGACAGACAGACAGACAGATAGAAAGAGAGATAGGTAAAAGACATTTTAGTCTAGAGGTTTAGCTCAATGGCACATCACCTGCCTATTGTGAGTGAATCCCTGGATTCAGTCCTGGATTTAGTCCTTAGCACTAAAGGAAAAAAGAAGAAAGAAAGAAAGAAAGAAAGAAAGAAAGAAAGAAAGAAAGGAAGGAAGGAAGGAAGGAAGGAAGGAAGGAAGGAAGGAAGGAAGGAAGGAAGGAAGGAAGGAAAGAAGGAAGGAAGGAAGCAAAAGAGAGGGAGAGAAAAGGGGGGAGGGAGAGAGAAAGAGAAAAAAGAGAAAAAGGAAAACACCTTGGTAGAAAAATATTTATTTGTGTAAACAGCTTTTCACAGCTATAAGCAGTGTTTACCTCTTGACTCCTATAAGAGACATCTTTAAGTTGTCTTCTAGAAAAAGGCAAAATAAAGAAGAGCTTAAACAGTGACCCTAAATGCAATGGAAAGATTCCCAAATTGTTCAGCACATACACACACCAACTACCTAGCCAGCACTTTTTCTGAGATAGCAGAGGCTGCAAATTCAGGCCAAACAGGAGCCACAGAGATAACACAAAGAAGCAGCATGGCAGAAGTTGCACACTGGGAGACTGAAGAGCACATGGCCCTTCCCAATTAAACTGCCACCATTGGGTACTGCTAACTGATGCCACCCAAAGACACTGGCTCCAAGGGAGCTGGAGACTCTGATGTTTAAACACATGCAGACATCTGGACTCAGGTAATATTTTCTGATTCTTTCTAGAATAAGGCTTCCATTTATTTTCTAATACCACCAAATAAACAATCTCCACAGGTGAGCCCATGACCTGGAGTCCACAGTACATGCTTTCTGAATTTGTTCAGCAGCAGAGGCAGGTCTTTCTACTAATTGCTTACCTCTTTAATTGTAGAGAATCTAGAATGGTGTGGGATATCAGTGCAACTGAATTAGAATTCATCTCAAAATTACAGAAAGGATGGCCACTTGTTGGAAAGCGCATTTCTAAGCACACTGATTGGTATAAAAGTTGATATGTCTGAGCGTACTGACTGGTCCAAGGAGAGATGAGTCTGAAGAAGCTGGGGTAGAGGCAGCACAACTTTTACAGTCAGTGTCCAGACTCCAGAGCAATGAAATAATCCACGTGCTGAAACTTGAGGACTTCGTTGCCCCAACTCATCCAGCCTGGCTGTAAATTTCGAGCAAACAGTTCCAAACACTGCCCACCTGGCTTGATGTAGTCTTTCAGTACTTCTGTACAAAAAGAAAAGAAAAAATCAGCAGTAAGGAAGAAATCAGGTTACTTTTTAAAAGCAGAGAAGAATAGAAGAGGCAGATATTTCAGCTTTTAAGACAGACAGCAAATTAGAGTCAAGCATGCCATGGTCAGCTCTGCCATTCGTGTCAGAAATGTGAAGGAGAAAGCACCTGCAGGCTTGGAAGCAGCACCACTGCGACCACACTAGTTCTGATTCACTGCTCTGCATTTACAGATGAGAAAGGAGGCGTTCACGTTTCTTTCCAGTTTTCCAATAATGCTCACACCTCTCCTGAGAACTAATTTACTTTATTGCTTAATAAATACAATCTATAAATTCAAAAAACTGTAGAAACAATATAAAGACAACCTGCTTGAAACTGAAGATGAACTATAAGTCTAGTTTTAGTACATCCTTTAGTGAAATAATTAAGCAAAGAGTTGTATACAGACAGACGTATTTAACCATCATAACTACATCCCATGTCTGGAATTTGCATGTTCTAAGATTACTCCAACACTATAGTTCTTTGCCTAAATTTCACCACGCTATTTCTAGTTAAGGAGTCCTTATTTATATAGTCATAACTACAACATGGAAAATCACCTTTTGTTGGAGAGAAAACACTTCATTTAGATTAGTTAAGTAACTGCGGTCTGCAGTGCCTGAGAGAAAGGAAAGCCACAGCAATATGTTTTAAAAAGCACTCACTCCCTTCGAGGACAAAAGAATCATCCTAACCCTGACCAGGTTCTGGCTGCTCTGCTAACCACATAACAGGAATGGGTATAAAAGCAGTTCCAAGAAGGAAGAACTTTAGCAAGCAGAATGCAGTTCACAGTTGCTATATTAGATTGGCCTTAGAAGAATGACAAACAAGACTTCTTCAGGATTTTTCGTTTTTCCTTGGAAATAAGGATCCAGCCCAGGGCCTGTACATGCTAGGCAGGGACTCCATTTCTGAGCTACACCTCCATTCTCAGATTTCCTTGGGAACAACTGAAGGTTTAAGAGATAACCATTGTAAAGTTAGAAACACAATACAGCAGGGTGGATCTGGGGGGATCTGTGGGAGAGGAAGTAAAAATGGTCAAAATATAAGAAACTCTCAAAAAAAATTAAAAACATTTTGAGTTTCAGATTGTTCTTTGTCCAAGAGTAATATTCTTACTTACCAAAAATCAAAGAGAAATTAAAAGCTGTTATCGCCTGCAATTGACTAACTCAAACTTAGGCTTTGGTAAGTTTCTAGATGTTGACATAAAAGACTCTATTCATTTCAAAAATATGGAGCTAAACACAGGGCAACTCAAAAGAGAAAACTTTTCTTGAGACCTAACCGAGAAAACCGTAACTCCCCATCTGTTTTCTAGAAGTTAACATAAGCTAAGGTATAGTGGTTTTACTTAGGTTCTGCAGTCTTTCGGGAAAGATGTTCTCTTGATGATAGGGCCAGAGAGACAGCTCAGCCATTAACAGCCCTTGCTGCAACTGTGAGAATGAGTGAGTCTCTCTCTCTTGCCTGTTCCTGAGACTCTTTTCCTCCTGCTGGGTTTTATGTCCAATTTCAATGCAAGAATTTTTGCTTTGCATTGTTGTATTTATTTTGTCATGTTTTGTTGTTATCTGCAAGAGGTCTATTATTTTCTAATGGGAATATTGAGAAGGAGTGGATCTGGAGGGGAAAGGAGGAAATGAGGAACTGGAAGGAGTTGAGGGAGGGGAAATTATGATTGAACTGTATTGTATGAGAAGGGAATCTACTTTCAATAAAAGGGGGGAAAACACTTGCTGCTCTTAACAGAGGAGCAGGATTTGATTCCCAGCACCCACATGGTGGTTCAGAAGCATCTGTAACTCTAGTTACAGGGGATTCAGTGTTCTTTTCTGGCATCTGCAGGCATCTGGGATGCATATGGTGTAGAGACAAACATGTAAACCAAACACATATACATGTAAAATAATTTTTTAATTTAAAAGATATATCTTGAGGTTTTGGAGCAAGAGAGAACAGTTCATGTTTTGAGTATCCATAAAGCAGTTTAATAAGATTCACAGGAAACGTTCTCAGTGTATGTAGACACCACATATCGTGCCAACCCCCAGAGTTAGGATTTCACTGTAAAACTAACAACAGGAATCCTTATGTTACTTTCAAGGTATTTATTTGTACCTCTCTATAGCTAAAACGCATGTACTAACCTAATATGAACTCAAAACCAAGGCACCATATATACTTCATGTATATGACTAGGTAAAAAGCTTGGAAGTTAACTCTATTAAGTCATTCAGATTTTCCCCACAATACAACTTTGAGTTGAAATGTTTTCAATTTTAAATGTGTTTGTGCTGCTCTCTACTGGCAGTACGCAGAACTGCACTTTATAGACTATTCAGGGCAAGACTAATTTTAAGCCACAGTCTTTAAATATTTTCTCTTCAGAATAATCTTTACATGTATTTGTATTCTATTGATAGGAAATGGCAAATAAATTAAAATTATATCAGAATGAAAGGCTTGGAATATTAGATTTTTTTGTAATTTTTTAATAACAAACTATAAACCCTAAAACAAAAGACTTATAAATTAAGCTTTGGTACATACCAAATGATAAACAAAATTCAAGTATACAAATTAGATTCCATTAAAGTACAACTGGTATTAAATCATTTTTTCAAGAAACAATAGAGTTCACTTTCATCTAGGTCACAAACTAACGCATTAGCATTTATAGAGTCTCAGGTATGAGATTTCAGGGTATCCTTCTAAGCCAAAGAACAGTCAAACACATCGGCGTATTTCTCAAATTAAAGGTATAGTAAGGACTCCTTTGCAAAGTTATTCAAGGTAACAGAAATCCTGAGTTCACTATCTTATGTTGGTTGTATGTCTGTGTGTGTATCTGTATTTTCAGGTGTGGTATAAGACTGAGTTCCAGAGTGCACTTGCCAAGGTCAGAGTAGATGTGCTCCTTCATGGCTCCCTGCCTTACTCCTTGGGGCAGGTTCTCATTGAACTTGAAGCACAACCTCTGGCTAGACTGGCTGGCCAGTGAGCTCTCTGTGAAGTGCCTGTCTCTGTCCCAGTGTGCTTTAGGCACACGTGTGCTTTAGGCACACAAACACAGCCATGCCCAGTTTTTTACACGAATGCTGAGGACTTTAACTCATTCTTGACGAGCAAGCACTCTTACCCACTGTGCCATCTCCCCAGCTTCCCTAAGTTTACTTTCTTATGTCTTTATTTCCTAGCTCATATTGTGCAAAAGTAAAACTGATAATCAGCCCATAGATTTTAAGTAGTAATGATCAAAATAGTAAAATATCTTCCTGAAGAAATTTTCAAAAAATAAACTTGGAATATCAAAGTTAGGCTCTCAAGAACTTCCATGAGCAAGTCTTTAAACTTTCACTTGAAAAAACAACGAGTATTTATTGCCTTTTAAATACACCGTAAACAATGTAATCACTACTTATGCGGTATAAGACATCATTACTCACTCTGGGAATGAGGGTGGCAAGGAAAAGACTGAAGTAACCTGCCAGAGCAGCAGAGCCAGGACTCACATGCACGTGAGCCAATGCCCATGGCTAACACTGAACGAGGAGCACCACGCTCAGCACTCCAGCTTGAGGGAACAGAAGCCTCAGCAGC
Source organism: Myodes glareolus (assembly GCF_982192425.1). Classification (NCBI taxonomy): domain Eukaryota; kingdom Metazoa; phylum Chordata; class Mammalia; order Rodentia; family Cricetidae; genus Myodes; species Myodes glareolus. Next base: position 17,833,935 of record NC_142052.1, read on the forward strand.
TTCCTTCCCCTGTTGCAATGGTAGCCTCCCTTCAGGAGATATAAAACTACCATGTTCAGGGGATCTTAGACATCTCTTCTATTAGGCTGGGTCTGAACCCTAACCCTGAGGGCAAACAAGGCCACTCACTGAACTACATCCTCTGAACCCCAACAGCCTTCATCGGCCCAGGCTACTACTGGAGGGACAAGGACAGTAAGAACACCTGAGAGATGATGCTGAGGGACAGCTGAGGGACACACTAACATGTGCTCTATTTCATACGTTCTACAAGAAGTTTTCTACACGCTTCAGAATATTAAACATCCAACTCACAAACCTACAGACCATTCAAATACGAAATTCAATCCCCCTGGGAATATTTTCCAAGTCCTCACAGCCGGATTTCACAGACACGTACCAGCAAGAGGCGGCTTGTGTGAGTGAAGAAGGCAGGGCACACTGACAATAAGTTTCTGATCTGGAACCGGGGGCACTTTCACATCCGGGCTCCTCAATGAAACAGAACAAGATAACAAGCTATTACTTAAAGGATCATTTTTAATTATATGCTACAGTTGCATCATTTTTCCTCTTTTAAATAGTAATTAATTCTAATAATACAGGAATTTAAAGATGGAATCAATGAGGAAAATCAATTTAAAGATTCAAACATGTTTAGAAGGTCATTTTTCATATTAACTACTATATTTTGGATAAAACAAAAGTTAATAGAAATTTGTAATTATTATATAACTTATGTTTTTCATCTCTAGGCCATTTTTAAGATTTCAAAAGTATAAAAATTAAGAAAATCACTGATCACTGTATTAACTTTAAAAGTCTGTATTTATATAATTTTGAAAAAATCACTTGGCTTACCTTAACACTAAAGCAGTTTTTTCTCGAAATCTCCCCAGTACAAGACACTCATAAGGTTTTTTGTGTGGAGAATCCAATGGGAACACAAATTCCCCTGAATGGGTGATCTGAAAGGAAGGAACCAAGGAACGCCAATTTTTTTTACTGTCATTATACAGTTTCCAACAAAAAGGAGAAGTTATTAAACTTCCTGTGTAGTCCAATAAAAAATACAGTATGAGCCACGAGTGTGAGTCATATATATAATTTTAAATTCTCTAGTATTAACATCGGAAAGAAGTAAAAAAAGAATGCAAGGTAATTAATTTTAATTGCATTCAATCTAGCATGTCTGAAACAGTATTTCCACACGCGACCAATTGTAAAGGTATCATAAGATATGACATTTTTTCCTCTACTGTGGATCTTTCATGCCAACAGACATTTACCACTCAATAGTACCTCTCCACTTGCAGGGCACAAGTCAAGCGCTAGAGAGCTGCATGGCACAGTGGCTACCACACTGGACACATGTAGTGTCCATACCACAGTGGACAATGTAGCTATAAGAAATTTTTAAAAGCTCACATACCATGGGAATTTTAAATATATTGTACTATCATCTCACATAAACAGTCTCTACTTTTTATGATCACTTGTTCCTGGAAACAAGGCCAATGTCATTAATTCATTCAAATAACATTCATTGATTACTACACATGACCAAGTAGTTAAAATAAAGCCTTCTATACTCAAGATGGCAGAACGTCAGAGGCACAGTTTAGTAGGGAAGAAAGTGGGGCAGGCGATGATGAAGAAAAAACCTGGTGCTGAGACTGGCTCTTGGCATTATAAATTCCAGGATAGCAACTTACTATCTCCAAAATAAAATAAAATAGACTGATAGCAAAGAAGGTAGTCCAACGCCATCCTCAGCTACATAGCAAATTCAAGGCTGTAGAGATTACAGGAAACCCTGTCTCAACGGGAAAACAAACAAACAAAACCCAGGAGAACAAAAGATTCCAGAATCTTCTCATAACTCTCCAGTAGTCTTGTTCTCTGCTGTCAGCCCCACACACAGAGGGAAGAGATGAGGCATGCAAAGGGCAATGGAGCTGTTGATGAATGGAGAAGACAGTGGAGGTAAGACAGTCCCCGAATTCTTGCTAATTCATTAACTAGAGATATCACATGGGTGCACACATACATGCGTGCATGCACACACATGCATTCAATGCTCACCAATTTTTTTTTTTAACAAACTAGAGCTTTTTATAACTTTATTCTGATCTCTCCTTGATTTCCAAAACCAGCCGTTTGGGGCCCTACTTCAAAGACACAGGCTAAAGAAACAAACATCTTGAGAATAGGAAGATTCGTCCGGGCACAAAGCATAAAAAGCTCTCATCAGAGCCTGATGAAGGCACCAGTGATGCGGATGCAGTGAGGACATTCAGTGTCTTCCCGTGAGCAGTATGTGATGTTGTGCTAACAAATGAGCTAATTTCTGAACTCACTTTTACCCAGTACCATTCTGCAATGACTTCCACAGACCACAAAGGATAAAGTTCCTCCTTCACAAAACACAGGTGCTTCTGTCTGTTGGTCACCCAAGTAACAACAAGACAGTCAGCAGCAGCCAGCTTAGGAATAGGCATGCGCTTTATCTGCTGCGGTGATAAACAACTGTACCTAAAAAAGAGCAGGAAAAACATGAGAAAATTAACTTCAAGAAAGAAATAAAAGCAGAGAAAAGCGCTGTAGGGCACCAACCCCACTAATACAAAGTTCCAGGAGCTGCTCGTGTGTGGCAACTATGGAGTCACACTGACACCTGGTGGACCCACTGGCATGCACACGTGCACTGATTTTTTTATTTTACTAGTTTTAAATTGCCAGACTGTTTGTTTTTGTTTTTTAAATTACTATCAAATGACTTATATTTTAGTGATTTTCTCACATGTACTATGCTTTTCCTCCCATTCAGACTTACACAAATATTGTCCAGATTCCATCATGGTGTGTTTCACAGGAGCCCCATCAGAGCGAGTCTTGCAACTAGTGACCCAAATGGTGACATCTCTTGGTACAAAGAAGCACTGGTTATGAGCCCAGTGATACAGAAGCCAGTTGACTTCAGTGAGGGGCCGTACCCCACAGTAAGCCTCAGTCTCGCACACACTGCTGACCCTTTAGATCTCCTACCACCTTGCCCGACCTCATCCTCCCATTGCAGCTTCAAGCCTGCCGACCACCCTGCCTTGTCTTCCCATTTTCTCTCCCTCCGCACGCACTCATTTTAAAGGCCCACTGTCTTATACCTCCTGACCATGAACAATACAAAGTCAACTTGTTTTGCCAGAAAATTAATTGTTTTACAAATATCCAAATAAATACAAGTCTTTCTCCAGCATTCCACATACAACTGGAGATAATATGTTGGTATTCTAGACTCCATCAACTTTTACAAAACCTCCCTTCTCTTTAAGCATTACCCAGTCACACTAGCCCCAAACTTTCCTCAATGAACACATTTTGTCCTCACTCTCAATATTCAATGTGCTAAAGCTCTGAGATCCCTCTATCTCAACAAGGACATCTTAACACTATCCTGGGCAACTTCCAAGCACAAACCATGTAATGTGTACACAACTGTTAATTCATCTATTCAAATAATATATGCACTCACCCTCCAGCAACCCATTCCAATGACATAACTGGGCCTTGTCATTGTGCACACATGTGGATGTATGCATGCACATATACATGCACACAAGAGGGACTGGACCTAGGGCCCTGTGCATGCAAAGCACACACTCCATCACTAAAGCATGACCGCACACACACACAGCCAATGCCACAACGCATTCAACTTCTCCATACACATAAATGAGGTGAAGAAAAACATGGAACAAAAGAATTAGACCACTGAAGGGCTCAGTCTATTCTCAGGTTCTCAAACCAGTCGTGGATTCTTTCATTTACCCATGGTTACCACACCTTGGTAACCTTGTCCATTATTTCCCTTGGCATATGAAGTTATCCCATACTTCAGTTAAAATAAGCCACCAAGCCTCTTCAGCTACCACACTATCTCCTCCCTCCTTTATATACTTTATTTATCTACTTCCACACACCTTCTCTTTGGGGAAATGTATGACAGCATCTATGAAGTTTATCCTTTCAACTCTGTCTTTTCAGTCATACATTCTAACATCCTGCAATATCAATTATTATTCCCTTGCTTCTGCATTTTCATCCTCTCTGGTAGTTCATCATCATACTTGGATTATGCTATTTGAAAAGAAAAGGAAAGAATGAAGAGAAGAAATGAAAGAGATGGAGAGAGAAGGAAAAAGGGAGGACATATGAGGCTTTAGTAACATTTATTATGTATTTGTTTGCTTGTTTATTGGCATGTGTCTGTTTTAGGGTGGGGGGGTCAAAGAACAACTTGAGGGGTCAGTTCTTTCTACCATCATGTGAATTCCAGGGACTAAACTCAGGTCATCAGGCTTGGCAGCGAGTGCATTTTCCCAGTGAGCCACCTTGAAGGCCCAAGTATTATTTTAGCCTGGAATGTCTCCATAGGCTCATGCGGTGAGTGTTCAATCTGGATTATTGTGCTGTGCTGGCTGAAGTAGATCCCTAGGAGAGGTGGGGATCTTTGAAGGTCATGCCCAGTGCTGGTTGCCATCTAGTGCTCTCTACTTCCTGTCTGTTGCTATGTGCTCCTGCATCTGACTGGGGTCATGCCTTTCCTAATGTGATGGACCGAGATTTCTAAAAGCATGAGCCAAAAACCATTTCCTTCCTTAAGTTGCTCCTGATGGGGATAATGTCAGCTTCCTCTCATCACTAACTAAGCTAGGGATGCCATGGACTTAAGTCTCTCTACATCCTCTCCTTTGCTTCATTCCTCTGTCCATGCCAAAGACACTTCTACAATCTACTCACGCAGACAAAACTAAGGAGTCTCCCAAGGGGCAGGCACAGGCATCTGGTTCTGATGGAAAGCAACATAGCATTAGAGGGGTCAGGAATGCTGGCAAACTTTCCTTAGGCAGATAAACTTGGTGAAGGAACTGAAGATAAAAAAGTAACAGAACTCACATGGCAAGCAACCTGGGCGCTTGCATCCAGACCATCCCATTCCCAGAACACAAGGTTTCCCATTCTCATGGGGATGCTTTTCAGAGACTATTTGTCATGGTAGAAAATGTACTAGGTCAAAACCCTGCAGTGACAAGTTTTCAATAGCTGCGGATTCCCGACTGTCTTAACTAGCCTGGAGTGTTTGGAGGTAAGGAAACAGTCACACTCCTTCTGGTACCTCGAAACTCACAGAAATCACTGAGCAAATTCTAAATGATGCATCCTATGCCTTACAATGCTATTCAAAGCACCTACTTCTCATACATCTTTTTAATGAGAATACAGTCTTTCTTACACAACTTTCACACATGCTAAGTTTTACTTGACTCTCCTTCTGTACTCTTCTCCCTCATCTCCTTGCCCCTACTCATATCCTCCACCCTAACGTTACCTTTTGAACACCCTTAAAGGTCAACTTCCATATCATATATGTTCTATTACCTTCCCCACCCACCTCCCTTGAAGTGTCTTATGACTTTGTTCCATGTCAAAAGAAAAAAATGCTTGGCTTTTCTAAGGCAGGATCTCATTGTGTAGCCTTGGCTAGCATGGAACTTGCTCTTTGACTAGTCTGGCCTCAAAGTCATAGATATCAGTCCAATTCTGCCTCCTAAGTGCTAGGATTAAAAATATGCACCACCATGCCTAGCCTGACAAAAGACTTTCTAAATACGACACTAAAAGTATAAGCAACATTTAAAAACTAACAAACTCCTGGGCAGTGGTGGTATACACCTTTAATCCCAGCACCGGGAGGCAGAAGCAGGAGGATTTCTGTGAATACGAGACCAGCCTAGTCTATAGAATGAGTTCAGGACAGCCAGAGCTACTCAGAGAAACCCTGTCTCCCTGTCTCCAAAAACAAAACAAACAAACAAAAAACAAATCAAACTTCATGCTTTACATAATGCTGAAGAAAGCAAACAAAAAGGTAGAAGAAAATATTTGCTAATCATGTAAGAATACTAGATAAGAATCTAGTATCCAAATTATATAAAGAACTCTTACAAACCAACAATTTTAAAGATGTCACCCTAAAATATATGTAGAAGCTTTTCTACAGATCATAGAAGAACTGATAAGAATGTGAAACTATCAAGTATTGTTGGTCTTTAGAGAAACACAGATCAAAACCATAAGATACAGCTTCATAGCAACATAATTATAATTTGAATTACAAATAACAAGCATTGGTAAAGACGTTAGGAGATGCCACACACATTCTTGGTAGAAATGTAGCTACTATGCAAAATTGTTTGGTGGGGCCTCAAAGTTTTAAAGATGGACTCATCACAAGGCACTAGCAGCGTTAGACCCAGGTAAGTGTCCAAGAGCACGGAAATGTATTCCCAGAACTAGTCAAACTGCAGAGTTTGAAGGCACAGTCTTCGCAACTAATCCCACTTTTAAAACCAACCATAATTCTCTACAATCACCTCAGACTCAACAATCTGTCAGAGAATTTCACAAACTTACTCATGTTCTTACAGTCGGTTCTGGGGAGCCACACATCTCAGTACAGACAAGATCTACAGTTAGTGTGCTACAGAGGCCATCTGGGACAACTGGTGAATCGGAATAAATGAATGCATGACACTAATGTGTCCATAGGAGTTTTATATTAACGTTAGCTATCTACTCAATATCTAATGTGTCCATAGGAGTTTTATATTAACGTTAGCTATCTACTCAATATTTAATGTGTCTATAAAAATTTTATATTAATGTTAGCTATCTACTCGATATCTAATGTGTCCATAGGAGTTTTATCTTAATGTTAGCTGTCTACTCGATATCTAATGTGTCCATAGAAGTTTTATATTAACGTTAGCTGTCTACTCGATAACTGCATTATGGTCATATAACAGCACCTCTGCTTTTTTCACAAATATACTTCAAATTTTAAGAATAACTGTCTTTTATTTCTTTCTCAAATAGTTTCAAAAATATATAGACACAGATACACTTACAAACATAGATATCTATACACTCAAGAACAGATAGATGAACTCTCTGCACAACTCATACAACTTAAAAGGAAAATTATCACACACCTTGTAGACAAAAATCAAAAGTAAGTTAAAGATAATTGATGAGAGGAAGACCTTCAGTCTAAGTTTATAACAAAACAGGAACTGTTAGATCTGGAAAGCTAAGGGTGAGAAGAAGAGAAAGCATGCATCAGAAGTACAAGTTCAAGTCATAAAGCGGTTAGTAAAAGTAAACACCATCTCAGTAACTAACTGCGCTTATCTAATGAGATGACATAAACTAAAATATGATCAAATACATGACCTAGATGATTCACTCCTAGCACATTCCTATAAACTACAAGTTCGGCACATGTCTGAGTTTCCGAACATGACAGGGAAGAAGGCAAAAGGATGACGTTCAGTGCTGCTGAGGGAACCGTGAATGGTTCAGGCCTCGGTTAAAGCAGCAGACACTGCTCCACAGATTTAGAAGTTTCAGTTCAAGTATCTAGAATTAAGGAAAGCAATTTTTTTATGAAAGTATCGTTAGTAGCTTCAGATAACAGCTATCATGTTTACAGTATACTAAACTAGAATGCACAAAGTACTGAGGCTTCCAGAAAGCAACCTAACAAACACGTTGTCCCCACTTACCTGTTACTTCTTTTAGCCGATTTGTTCTGCCATGGTGGATCAATTACAATGACATCAAACCTCTTATTACCTGAAATCAAAGACATATTTTCAAAAAACATCCTCTGTTTGAGTTTCAGAGCTAAACACTAGGTTTGAGGAGATGCCATAGAGCCCACACTCTCATAATCAAGCTCTGAGCTAAATCCCCAGACCCTTAAGAGATAAAAGCTGAAAAAATAAAGTGCACGTGCACAAACATGCATACACACACTAATGACTAAAAATAAAATTAAGACAAAAAAATTAAAGAGGGTCCAGCAGATGCTCTGCTGATCTGAGCTGGTTCTCAAACCCACACAAGGGTAGAAGAGGAGAAGAGTCCCCAGAACTGTCTTCTGACCTCCACACACAACACAGACATACATAATAGTCATAAGAAATTAATACATTTCTAAAGTAAATGTACTGGTTTTTTTTAAAGATTTATTTATTTATCATGTATACAACATTCCTTCCATGTATGCTTACATGCCAGAAGAGGGTGCCAGATCTCACTATAGATGGCTGTGAGCCACCATGTGGTTGCTGGGAATTGAACTCAGGACCTCTGGAAGAGCAGTCAGTGCTCTTAACCTCTGAGTCATCTCTCCAGCTCCCAAAGTACTGATTTTTGAATCGAGGATGTTGGGCATGTTCAGCAAGCTGTGTAACTGAGCTATAGCTCCAGTCCAAGGAGGGTCTTTCATTATAGACACAAACACAATGGAATACAACAAAAGCATTTATGGCTTTTATTCAGATACTGTAATTCTGGCTCTTTGAGACAACAGCAATTGCAATTGTGTGCACACTGACTTGTGCAGAGTCATCCACGGAAGGTTACAGCCCACTAAGCTAGGTCCTAAGAACATGAAAATCCCCTTACAAATCGGGCAGCCTCATTAATGGTCCTCTGTTCATTACTTTTTAACTTTCTCTTTTTTAAACGTTTTTATTTTGAAATTTCAGTTTTATAGCTGATATGGTAACCATAAGAAAACTTCTCCAGTTATCAAAAAATTCTTAAGACTTTTTCTTTCTTATCCAGACCAAAATCAGAATCACATATTGCTTTTAGTTACCACATCTCCTATTTCAGATTATTTCAAATGTTCCAAATTGGGTTTGGTATTTCCTCATCACTAAATTTAGATCGTAGATTTCTGGCAAGGCTATTACCAAAGAAAGTCTACGGCACTATACCAGAGAAGCAGGTGACTTAGGATATCACACTGGGGCACAGTATCACTCTGCTAAAGTGCTAGCTGCTGGGTCTGGACAGCTTATTTTGCTCTTAAACAATTAGCTGTGACAAGATACTTTAAAAGCATGAGGACACTCTCTCCCCGTCTCAACCACTACTTTGCCACTCAGTGGTTTGTAAAATGGAAATTTTCTGGATCCAATATTCCATTCATATTAGTCAATTAGAATTTATTCTAAGGAGGAGTTATTCCTTCCCCATTGATATATTTGATAAATGTGCAAACTCATAGGTAATGTAAAGGACACAAATTAAAATAAGGATATAGGGAAGCAGGTAGGCTGACAGCTGGTCTTCACCTGTCCCCCAGTCTCATCCCCAGCTCTGGAACAGACCACCTGCTGCAGACTCCCCTCCCTCACGGCCCTCATCTTCAATGGATCACACAGATCTTCAACTCTCCTCGTCCCACTCACTGCTTTATCCCAGCCCCTAATTCCAGCAGGCATTTCCTGAGACTAATGGACCAAGCAGGCCAGAAAGTCAGATCGGCCACCAGAGCAAGTGGATGAGCTTCAACTCTTCTGTCTTCCTCCTCTCCTCCAAATCCAATCCCCCAGTCTCATTCCAGCTCTGCAGCAGACTACCTATTATGGCCTCTCCCCACTCTTAGTTCCCATTCTCAGGGAACTAAGCAGAACCTGGGGAAATACCACACTTTCCTCCCTCCTGTGGACCTCGTCAGGACGCTCCAAGTCCACCCCGATTTCCAAGTGTCAGCTTCCAATATTGGAATCCTGCCCATACCAATTCGAGGGTCCAATCTGAGAAGAATTCCCTGCCAGGCAACACACAGGTACCATATTCTCTTAAAAAGAGGGGGCGGGGGACAGAAACCAAGGAACAATATACCCACCCAACAAAAACAAGACCAAATATTAGCACGTAGAATTAGAATGTTCCCAACCCCTGATGCCAGACACCAGTGTAAAAACACAATCAATAACAGCCAGGACAGTATGTCTAGAGAGCCCAGCAACCCTAGCACAGAAGGCTCTCAATCTTCTGACATTGATGAAGTACATGTAAAAGACATTAAAACAGCCATAATGAAATGATAGAGGTCCTTAAAGAAAAACAAAAAAAATCTCTTAAACAGTTCTATGAAATCACAAACAGTGGACGGAAATGAATAAAACCATTCAAGACCTAACACTAAGAAAATCCCATAGCCACAAACTAGTCAAAACACTAAATGTATAGAATAAAGAAAGAGTGTTAAATAAAAACTTCAAGAAAATAAGACCTAGTAACATATAAATACAGACCTATTAGAATTATACCCAAATTCTCATGGAGACTCTAAAAGCCAGTAGGGACTGCACAGATGTTATACAGACTCTAAGAGATCACACATGCCAGCCACACACTACTATACACAGAAAAATTCTCAATAACATTAGATGGACAAAGTAAGACATCTACTATAAAACCAAATTTAAGCAATATCTATCTACAAATCTAGCCCTACAGAAGGCACTAGAAGGAAAAATTCAGCCTAAAGAGGTCTACCATACCAAAGAAAAGACAAGAAATAAATAATCCCAAAGCAGCAAATCAAAACAGAGAAAACGCAAACGTACACCCCACCACAACAAAATAACAGGAATCAACAGGCGCTGCTCACTGATATCCCTCAACATCGGTGGTCTCGATTTCCACTAACAAGACACAGACTAAAAGAATGGATGCAAAAGCAGGATCCATACTTCTGCTGCATCCAAGAAACACAGCTTAACATCAAGAATAGACATCACCTCAAGTAAAATTAAAAATGGAAAGGACCCAAAAAAGTAAGCCATTTTAATATTTGACAAAATAGCCTCCAAACTAAAACTAATCAGAAGAGATCGAGGACATTACATATTTAAAGGAAAAATTCACCAACAGGACATTGCAGTTCTAAAGAAGATTAATACACCATATACCATGGCACCCAACTTCATAAAAGAAACACTACTATAGCTTCTATACTATATAGAATCACATATTGGCCCTCACACATTTTTGTGGGTAACTTCAATACTCCACTCTCACCAATAGACAGGTCACACAGACAAAAACTAAAGATAGAACGGTTCAAGCTAACTGGTGTCATAAACAAAATGGACTTACCTGATATTTACAGAATATTTCACCCAAACACCAAAGAATAATACCTTCATCTCAGCACTTCATGGAACATTCTCCAAAAATGACCACATACCCAGGCACAAAGCCAGTCTCAACAGATACAAGAAAACCAAAACAATACCATGCATCCTACCTGACCACCCTGGATTAAAACTAGGTATCATTTTTGCTTGTTTGGTTGGTTGGTTGGTTGGTTTGGGTTTAGTTTGGTTTGGTTTTTCAAGTCAGAGTTTCTCTGTGTAGCAGTCCTGGCTGTCCTGGAACTGACTTTGTAGATCAGGTTGGCCTCAAACTCACTGAGATCTACATGTTCCTACCTCCCAAAGTACTGGGATTAAAGGTATGCACCACCACTGCCTGGCTTAAATCAATGACAGAAACAACACAAAGTTTACAAACTCATGGAAACTGAACTCACTAATGAGTGAAAAAAATGGCTCAAGATAGAAATAAGAAATTAAAAACTTTTTGGAATTGAAAGAAAATGAAACACAACATAGCCAAACTATGGGACACAACAAAAGTAGTTAGTTCTAAGAGGCAAGTATGTAATACCAAGGGCTTACATTAAAAAAAAATTGAAGATGTCTTATTCTAGTAATTTAATAGCATACCTGAAGGTCCAGAACAAAAAGGAGAAATCACACCCAAAATGGATAGCAAGAAATAATCAAACTCAAGGATTAAATCAATAAAATAAAATAAAACTACAAAAATCAATGAGACAAAAATTTGTGTTTTTGAGAAAATCAATAAGATTGACAAACCTTATCTAAATTAACTAAAAGGTGGAAAGAGAATATCAAAATTAACAAAATTAGAAATGAAAAGAGGGACATAAAAGCAGACACGGAGAGAATCCAGAGAATCATAAGGACATGCTTTAGAAACCTGTACTCCATTAAACTGGAAAATCTAAAAGAAATGGGTAATTTTCTCTATACCACTTACCAAAGTTAAATCAAAATCAGATAAACAATTTAATTAGACCTATAACCCCTACTGAATAGAAGCAGTCATTAAAAGTCTAGCAATCAAAAAGAAAGCCCAGGGTCTTTATTCTTTTGTTATTTTAACACAAAAATCTACCAAACTTTCAAAGAAAAGTTAATGTCAATATTCTTCAAATTACTCCACAAAATAAAAACATAAGGAAATCGCCCAATTTGTTTTATGAGGACACAGTTACCCCCATCCCTAAACCACACAAAGACACAACAAGAAAGAGGATTACAGACCAATTTTCCTTATGAATGTAGGTGTAAAAATTCTCAATAAAAATGCTTGTAAACTGAATCCAAACACAAATTTAAAAGTAGGCTTCATCCCAGAGATGCAGGATGGTTCAACATATAAAAACCAGTAAATGAGCCACGTGGTGGTGCTGAATGCCTTTAGTCCCAGCACTTGGAAGGCAGAGGCAGGCAGGTCTCTGTGAGTTTGAGGCCAGCCTGGTCTACAAGAGCTAGCTCTAGGGCAGACTCCAAAGCTACAGAGAAACCCTGCCTCAAAAAAACAAAACAAAATAAAACAAAAAATCAGCAAATGTATCTATCAAATAAACAAACTTGAAAGTCAAAACTACATGATCGTCTCATTAGATACAGAAAAGACCTTTGACAAAACCCAACACTCTTCATGAAAAAAGTTCTGGAGAGATTAAGGATATATACCTCAACCTAAAAAGGGTAGTTTACAGAAAGCCCATAACCAATATCAACTTAAATGAAGAGAAACTCAAAACAATTCCACTAAACTCAGTAAAAAGACAAGGTTGTCCACTCTATAACCATTCAATATAGTAAAAAGTTCTACCTAGAGCAGTAAGACAACTAACAAGGGGATAAAATTGGAAAGGAAGAAGTCAAAGTATCTTTATTTACAGATGATATAATAGTACACATAACTGGCCCTAAATTTTTTTCTGGGAAACTCCTACAGCTAATAAACACTTTCAGCAAAGTAGCCAGATACGAAATTAACTAACAAAAATCAATAGCCTTTCTGTATACAAATGACAAATGGACTGAGAAAGAAATCAGGGAAGCAACACCTTCCTTAATAGCCTCAAATAACATAAAATATCTTGGCATAACTAACTAAGCAAGTGAAAGACTTGTACGATAAAAATTTTAAGGCACTGTCAGGTGGAGATGGCACACACCTTTAATCCCAGTGCTTGGGAGGCAGAGGCAGGCGGATCTATGTGAGTTCGAGGCACAGAGAGAGTTCCAGGACTGGCTCCATAGTGACTGAGAAACCCTGTCTCGAAAAACCAAACCCAAACAAAACCTTTAAGACACTAAAGAAATAAAATGGTGAATGAATGTATCAGAAGATGGAAAGATCTGCCATGCTCATGGATCAGTAAGAATAACATGGTAAAAATGCCCATCCTGTCATGAGCAATCCACAGTTGCAATGTACTCCCCAGCAAAATTTCAACACATTTCTTCATGGATCTTGAAAGGACAATTTTCAGCTTCATATGAAAACACATACAAAATACACATACAAAAAATAGGTTAGTTAAAGTAATCCTGAATGGTAAAACTACTGGATGCATCACATTCCCTTATTTAAAATTGCACTACAGAGCTATAGCAATAAAACAGCAAGGAACTGAAATAAGCACAAACATGTTGATATACAGAATTAAATTGAGGATCCAGACATAAATTTACATACCTACGGACACCTGATCTTTGATAAAGAAACCAGAAATACATGGGGGGAAAGACAGGATCTTCATCAAAAAGTGGTGGTTAAACTGGATGATTGTATGTAGAGGATTCCAAGTAGATCCATACTTATCACCCTGCACAAAACTCAACTCCAAATTGATCAAAGAGCTCAGTCAAGTAGAGCATGACACTCTTACATTCAGAGATGTGAGTTTATGTCCCACACTGGGCCCCAGGAGTAGGCGAGGGTAACTGAGTCCATGAGAGCCCAAAATAAAAGAATATCAAATATTTATTGGGGAACACTCATGAAAACAATAAGGTGAAGAGTCATCACTGTCCTCTGCCCTGGAAGCAATGGAAGCTGCAACCAGATCTCCAACCACCATACAAGAGAGTAAGAGAGACCGTTCCTCTCCCTTACAAGAGATCATGTTGGGACACAGAAGTCACCCTAAAGCTGAGAATCCTCACCCAAAAAAAGAATTTTAGTGGAAAGGAATTTCCACACAGACTTCAACCTAAAAACAGATATCTTGAACCTAACAGAAGAAAAGTAGAGAACAATCTTGAACTCAACACAGGAAAGGACTTTCTGAACAGAACACTATTAACACAGACACTAATATCAACAATTAATAAATGGGATCTCATGAAACTGAAAAGCTTCTGCATGGCAAAAGATCCCATCATTCAGACAAAGCGGCAGCTTACAGAATGGTAAAATAATTTTTACCAACTGCACATCTAATAGAGGGCGAATATCTGTTGTGGGAGAATTGTCTGTATTCTGTCAATCATGTTTTAAATAAATGCTGATTGGCCAGGAAGGAGGTGTAGGCAGGAAAACTAGATAGAAAGTGGAAATGATGCAAGGAGAGCAGGAGAATTCTGGGGAGGAGGAAGTTGATTCTTCCCACTCCTGCCCAGACCACCGAAGCAGCAGGATGTGAGCTGCCCCACTGAAAAAGGTACTGAGCCACATGGCTAACATAGATCAGAACAAGGGGTTAATCAAGATGTGAGAGTTAGCTAATAAGAAGCCTGACCTAAAGGGCCAATCAGTTTTATAACTTACAGAGATCTGTGTGGTTGATTTTCTCTGGGGTCTGCTGGTTGTGGGGTACCATGTGGGGACAGAAACACAAACAAGCAGGCCCGCCTTATCATGTTACAAATATCCAAAATTATATAAAAAATACTCAAACAAAATGTATAAAGAACTCAAAAGACTAGATATCAAAAAAATGGCTCAATTAAAAAATGGGGTATAGCTGTGAAAAGAGAATTTTCAATAGGGGAATCATAAGTGGCTGAGAAACACTTACATATTCAACATTCTCAGTCATTAGTGAAATGCAAACCAAGTCTGCTTTGAGAGTCCATTTCACACCTGTCAGAATCTCTAGGATTAATAACACAAGTGATAGTTCCTGCTGGCAAGGATATAGAATAAGGGGGACATTCATCCACTGCTGGTGGGAGTGCAGACTCACAGCCACTATGGAAATGAATGTGGGGGTTCCTCAGAAAGATGGGAACTGATCTACCTCACGATCCAGCTATATCACTCTTGGGCATTTACCCAAAGGACACTTCATCCTACAACAAAGACACTTGCTCAACCATGTTATTGCAGCTGTATTAATAATACCCAGAAATTGGATAACATATTCAAGACATAAGTGAATAATGAAAATGTGGTACATTTACACAAATGAATATTACTCAGCCACTAAAAAAGAATTAAATTCACAGCAAATGGATAAAACTAGGGGGCAAAATCACCCTGAGTGAGGTACCCAGACACAGAAAGCCAAATGTGATATGTATTAGCTTACATGTGGATATACAGAATCACTGAGGTTAAACATAGAGGAATGGACTAGGAAGCATCTCATCTGGGAAGAGAAAATAGAATAGAAAATTGCAGACTGGTGAGGGGATGTACAAGGAGGGAAAAGAGGGGGACGAGGGAGTGAAAACAGGGAAAAACAACTAAAACTGAGACCACTGAACTAGCGAGCAGTAGCGCGGGTAATATTACAATAGATGCTTCCTGAAATAAATACATATGTGAAGGCAATCTAATTGAAAAGTCAGATAACAGGGTGATGAGACTGTGTCTGAGAGCTTTCTCCTTACGACTTGCACTCTTCTCTTTAGGTTGGGATTAAAGATGTGCACCACTGGGATTAAAGGCGTGCACCACCTGGTTTCTATGGCAAACTAATGTGGCTACTGAGATTAAAAGTGTGTGCCACCACTTACTCTCTGATCTTCAGCAAGCTATCTTTATTAAAATACAAATGAAATATCACTACATGTAAGGCTCAGGAAACATTGTAAAGGAGGGGACACATAGATTTTAAGAGTCAGAGGATCAGGAAGTTTGCTGTGAAATTGTATACACCCATATACACCCATAAAATCTCATTAACATGACTACTTAAATATGAGCTGAATATGGACAACAGGCATGCTATAGGGGACAAGGGGCCAATCAGCCCTACACAAAGAACTATAGGGAACTCACAAATGCTGGAAGTGGGAGAAACAGTTTTAGTCTTACTGAGGGAAGAGAACACCAACTGCTTATCCAATAACAAACAATGATCCCTGAAAATATACATACAAATAACATTATACTAAGTTAAAGTATGTGTGTGTTACAGTTTCTTAGGTAGTTGACAGTATGATTCCTTATGATTTTTATCAGATATCCATATTATTATTTTGCTCTCCTTTCTCCCTGTGTATTTATCTCCCTTGAACCTAATTATAACCCTGATAGTATACAGACAAGTAACACACAGACTGAGCAGGTTACATACATATAGGCATGTAACAAAATTAATGAAAAATCCATGAATTTGAAAGGGAATAAGGAGGCATATATGAGAGGGTTTGAAGAAAAAACAGTAAAAGGAGAAATGATGTTTAATTGTCGCAAAATATTTGTTTAACTATGTAAAGATGTGTTGCATTTGTTTAATCATATGTAAAAATGTGTTGCTGTTTTACCCTGCATGCCTAAGGCACCTGATTAGTCTGACAAAAAGTTAAATGTCCCATAGCGAGGAAGAGGTATAGACAGGACTTGCAGGCAGGGAGACTAAGTAGGAGTAGGCTTAGAAAGAAAGAAAGAAAGAAAGAAAAAGAGATACCAGGGAGAAACCATAGGCCAGCCAGACACACATGGAGGAAGCAGGAAAGCAGGACACACAGAATGAAAGAAAGGTAAAAAGCCCCAAGGAAAAAAATGTAAATGAATAGAAACAGGTTAAATTAAGTTAAAAGAACTAGCAGGACAAGACTGAGCACTCATAATTAATAATAAGCATACATAATAAATTATTTGGGAGTTAGTTGGTGACCTAAGGAAAATTCCAACTAAACATAGTACAATAAATAAAATACAGAAGTAGTTGTTTTTAAAGCATTAACATAAAAGATAAAAAAGGGACACAGCAAAAACTGTTAAATAGAGAACCTTGTCTCAGAACACCAAAAAAAAAAAAAAGATAAGAAGATATGAAAACAATGACATTCTCAGTAAATTTTCCCTGTTACCTACTCTGAAGAATTTTTGACAGATCCTATCACTGGATAACCACATGGGCATAAGGTAGCCTGCCGGTAATTAAAAGCTTTTCAATAGTAAAGTATGTTGCAGTTGCTTATAACTTAAAATGTCATTATAAAATATCCAACAAATTAAATTCAACTTGATTACATTATCACCTCTTCCTAATACATTCCTTTGGATAAATTATAATTTATTAACAACATGTATCACTAAGCTAAAATCCTGATACAATTATCTCACTTAATCCTCAGTGGCATAGAAGTAGGCATAGAAAGCAAGCTTGTTAGGTTTTTGTGTGTCTACGACTACCAGCCTGGTGACTGTAGACTTCAACTTTTTAATCTTTGTACAAAAAATGTTTGAATAAGTTCTTTGATAAGAATGACATTAGAAGGACTAGTAACTGAAAACCTGGTTTGTTTGTTTTTGTGTTTTTTGTTTTTTTTTTAAAGTAAATTTTATTAAATTATAAAAGTTTCCATTTCCGCCCCTCTTCCCAACACCCTCCCACTCCCCCCACTCCCTCTCCTCCTCCCTCTTCGTCCCTTAGGGCAGTCAGGGTTTCCTGCCCTGTGGGAAGTTCAAGTTCCTCCCCCCTCCCTCCAGGTCCAGGAAGGTGAGTGTCCAAACAGACTGGATCCCCAAAATCCAGTATAGCACCTGTAGAACACTGACCCTTTCTCACTTCAGTCTTCTATAAAAAAGAATCCAGGAATAGTTAATGCATAAGCAATAGCTATTATAATAGTCTTACTGATTGACCTTATAATGACAAAATACAGGAGATCTTGGCCAATCAGAGATAATACTTCCAGTTCAAATTTCTTAGCTAAGGTGATTTTGTATTTCTTCTGTAGACTTTTCTCAAACTCACAGAGATCCCCCTGCTTCTACCTCCTGAGTCCTGGGATTAAAGGAGTGCACCACCACCACCTGGCAAATCTTATCTTTCTTAAGGTATCTAGAAACTAAAATGGGTGTAAGTTCACAGTGGTTGAAAAGAGTTTTAAGCACTTTTAGTCATGACAAAACTGCATAGAAATAGTTTTTGTTTGTCTTTTGAAAAAAATATTTTTTTTTATGTGTAAAGTGTTTTGCCTACATGTATACCACATGTATGTCTGGTGCCCACCAAGGCCAGAAGAGGGCATCAGACCTCCTGAAATTGGAGTTATAGTTGTAGGTCCTGGGGATTTAACACAGTTGTTTGGAAGAGCAGGCAGTGCTCTTAACCACTGTGTCATCTCTCCAGCCCAAAGGATATTTTAAAAAACAAAACAACAACAACAAACTCTAGAAAAAACAACTGGGCAGTGCTGTTTGGTTGTATTGAACACACATGAGTTAATCCATCTCCCAGTAGGAAACCATGTACTTTCGCATGATGTTTGTACTTAACATTTCTTTTTCTTAAAAGAATGATATTAAAACTTAAAAAGTAATACAGAAAGCAAGAAGTGAAAATAAATTAAAGGCTCAGAAGGACTTGGGAATTAATATTTACTACTAAAATATTTTCATTTTGATAAATAAATTCTCAGTTAAACACAAGTGTGTTCTAAATTCCTGACATAATTATTATATTTGTTTTCTCAAGTACCAGTTCTTTAACCCTTTACTTGTCATAAAAATGCATTTATTTTTAAAAACCAGGAGGTAGGTATGGTGATGTAGACCTAGAATCTAAGCATCCAGGAAACTAAGGCAAAGTCAAGCATAATTGAGATTTCAGGGCCATCCTGGGTTGCATATCAAGTTCAATGCCACTTAACAAGACTATCTCAAAAATAAACAACAGAGCAAAGTCAGTATTTTAAAACTGAACTTACATTCCAAGTTCAAACTCTTAGCTTCTGAGATGACAGAAAAATTATCTTTTTCTGAAACAAACATAAAACTACTTACAGTTCAGAAGTGGCTGCATACAAGAAATGTCAGACAAGAGAAAGCTGCTGTTCGGTGGTAGCAGGTACTTCTGTCCCATTAAATTAATCATTCTGGAAAAGCTAGAGTTGTTTTCAATGATTTGTGACGATAAATCCAGCTCTATAACAGACATATCTTCTTCCATCAATGGGAGTGTCTGAAGATGCATGTCATCGAGGGAAGGCAAGTGCTTTGCCATCTCACATAATTCTGACAAGTTGCAGGCATCGAGTGGTAAAGGGGTGCGGCCACTATTTCCATGCTGTGTTTCAACAACTGGGTAGAGAACACCACTTTTGAGACCTTCTTGAATTAACTGCAAGGATCCACCCAAAATCAGCTCTCTGATCTGTGAAAAACAATGGTTTAAAGTACATTAAAATAATGCTGGTTTAAAATTATTTTCCAGGGGCTGGAAAGATGGCTCAGCAATTAAGAGCACTAGCTGTTCTTAAAGAGAATCTGGGTTCAGTTCCCAACTCCCGCGCAGTCGCTCACAATCAGCTCTCAATTCAGTTCCAGGAGCTCTATCACCCTCTTCTGGCCTCAGAGGGCACCCAGGCAACACATGATACACAGACATGCATGCAGGCAAAACATCCACACACATAAAGTAAAATTAGTTTACAGTTAAAATTAATTTCCAAATAATTAAACTTGTGCTGTGCTTTGAAAATCTTATTTCATTTATTAAAATCTACTCTTATTAAGCTCAGAGTTATTTTAGAGTATAATGAGACTATAAGAGTGTTAAGAGACTACTTTTGAACTCTACAGAAGGAAACAGCTCATAAACCTCCTATTAAGTAATGTGACAATATATGAATACAAAATGCTGAAGCTTCGAGCCAAAACTAACTTTTCCTCGCTTAGGTTGTTTCTCTTAGATATCTGGCTGTGGTGATGAGAAAAATAACCAGTGCTTATGCTCACTGAGGCTCTGCACAGACAAACCTCACAACATTCATGTAGGACATGGAGACAAAGGGCACCTATCAACATAAAACACATGTTTTTCCTTGTGGCAGGAACCAGAGTCCTTTGTCCTGGTCCACACATTCCACACCTCCTGCAGCATTTGTGAAACTTCATGGTAGGCTAACTTGAACACTCAGTCTTCACTGTCCTCACGCAGTGTAGGGTAATCACATCTTCTGTACAGGACAAATACTGACCTTAGACACTGTTCTAAACCCATCTTTGAAGACCCAACAGAAAGGGTAAAACAAGTAACACAAATTCTGCAGACAGTGAAGTTCTCAATGTTTCACCTAGGAGCACTATATCTAACAGTTACAGAACATAATGTTCAGCCCCACATTAAAATCTCAAAGATAATGTATATGCTCGGCAATGAAACAAAGCTCTACACACTTAAAGGAACCAGAATATATTTTTCTACCCCAAAGGATTTAAGTTAAAAATCAAAAATAAAATGATAGTAAAATCAATCAAATGCAAATGAAATAGTTCTCTTCTAAATAATTCATGCAGGTCAAAGATGAAATTACAAGAGAGATTAGAAAATGTTTTTTCACAATGGAAGTGAAAAGATAAAATATCAAGATACCTAGACTCAATGAGATTCCATTTGACACCCATTAGGATGGCAATTACAAAACGAAACAGAATGTTTTGATGAAAAAGCAGAAAAACTGGAATGCACTGTTGGTGGAAATACAAAAATTGTGCAGTGGCTATGAAAAACAGGATGGCAGTTTCTGGGGGAATAACAATTCAATTTTTCATCTAACTACTCCATGACTTCAACAGTACTGCTATAATAATATCTCCCAAATGTTCAAACCAAGATAATTAAGGGGAAGGAGAACAAAAAAATAAGCATGTTTTCTCTCATGCAGAATATAGACTTGATGATCTATGCATATATATCATTATTTAAGCCTGTGTGTATGTATGCATCATGAAGGAAGAAGGGGACTACTTGGAGGGAGGGAGGGACTACCAAGAAGGGTTAAAAAGAGGGAGAAAAGTAATGAGGGGGTGGAATATGAGCAAAGTACAATGATACATATGTATGAAAATGTCATGATGAACCTCATCATTTTCTAGGCTAACTAAAACAATTAAGTCAAAAAAATCATCAATTCATCATAATATGAGACATCTAACTATGATCATAGGAGCTGGCCCTCTGGAGACCACCTCCATGCAGCAGTCATTAGCTAGTGCTGTAGTCTACTTATTCTCATGTTCAATCTGTGGGGAGGTTTCTTGCTGATTTCAGAGGTTTAGAGGGTTTTTTCCCTCTAATAATTGTCAGCATTCTTTTCATAATTCTCTGTGTTATATATTTCATCTTTACATCATTTCCAATACTGAAAATACAAACTGTACAGACTTTTTAAAGGTTCTAATTCATTCTATGCATTTTTGGCAATTTTGACCCTGCAAAAGTACATTATCATACTGATTTCATACTGGGTCAGAGGCTAAGAGCACTGGCTGCACTTCTAAAGGTCCTGAGTTCAATACCTATCAACCACATGGTGGCTCACAATCATCTGTAATGAGATATGGTGCCCTCTTCTGGCCTGCAGGAATATATGCAGACAGACCATTGTATACTTAATAAATAAATAAATCTTTTAAAAAATGGCTTAAATTGTTCATTACTGAGAAAAAATAAACCATTTAAATTCAAATTCTCACCAAGACAATTGCTTTCATTCTAAGATATTTTTGTTCATTTTTATGCTACTTCACACCAATTTTCCCACATATGTTGTTTGTTTGATTTTGTTTTCTGAGACAGAGTTTTTCTGTGTAACAGCCCTAGTTGTCCTGGAACTAGCTCTGGACGACTAGGTTGGCCTCGAACTCACAGAGATCCATCTGCCTCTGCCTCCCGAGTACTGGGATTAAAGGTGTGCACCACCACTTCCCAACCTATCAATAAATATTTTATACCGACCTTTGTATGATGTTCCATGGCATCCAGTTCACCTTGATTGAAAGCCATACTTCTTCTACGCTTCTAAAGAGAAGGTGACAATAAAACATAATGTTGCACTCTATAGCAGATCGGACATTTTGTAACCTGTTAGATTTTATTTTTTTGTACTACATTTTTAAATATTGTATCTATTTTTTAAAGGTAAGAGATCAAAATCAGTGTAAAGAGTACAAGCACCCATGGGATATGAAGGAACTGTGATTCTCAGTTAATATGCATAAGGTTGAATTACTCTCAACTTTTTTCATTTCTGAACATGAACCATCTATAGGCTATCAAAGAAAATCTGAGGCTGAAGTGAAGGACCAGTGGTCAAGAGCACTGGTTGCTCTTACAAAATGTCCAGGATTGGTTCCCAGCACCCACAGGGTGGTTCAAAAACATCTATATCTCCAGCTGCAGTGGATTTGATGTCCTCTCCTGGTCTCAGCAGATATACACATGGTGTACAGAAATATTTACAGACAAAACCCTCCAACACATTAAATCAGTAATTTAAAAAATTCAAAGGCATGGATGGCATCTCAGGACTGCAATACTCCACTCTCACTGAACAGGTCTGATAGACAGCAAATTAACAGAGAAATAAGGGAACTAATGGATGTTATGACCCAGATGGACTTAACAGACATCACAGAGCTTTCATCCAGTAATGATGGAACCAGGTGCAGACATCCACAACCAAGCACTAGGCCAAGCTACTGGAACTCAGTCGAAGAGAGAGAGAAGAGAATATATGAGCATGGGAGGTCAAGATCATGAAGGGAAAATCTACAGACAGGTGAACCAAGCTTGTAGGAACTCATGAACTCTACACCAACAGTTGTAGAGCCTCCAGTGGACCGAACTAGACCCTCTGCATGTGGGAGACAGTTGTGTAGTTTGGTCTACCTGAGGGGCCCTGGCAGTGGGATCAAATCAGGATCTATCTTTGGTGCATGAACTTGATTTTTGGAGCCTATTCCCGATGGTAGGACATTATGCTCAGCCTTAACAGGAGAGAGGGGCTTGGTCCTGGCTCAACTTAATGTGCAAGATTTGTAGACTCCCCATGGGAGGCCTTACTCTTTGGAAGAAGTGAATGGGGGGTAGGCTGGGGGAAGGTGAAACAGAGAGGAGGAGAGATAAGAGGGAATACTGTGGTTGGAAGATAAAATGAAATTTAAAATAAAATGAGAAATTTGTCAAGCAATGTGGTGTGGGACAATTATCTATATTCTGTCAATTATATTTTAAATAAATGCTGATTGGTCAGTAGCCAGGCAGGAAATATAGGTGGGACAACCAGACAGGAAGTAGAGGCAGGTCAATGAGAACTGGAGAATTCTGGGAAGGAGGAAGCCCATTCCTCTGCAGTCCTGCCCAGACAGAAGAAGGAAGATACGACCTGCCCTGATGAAAAAGGTACCAAGCCATGTGGCTAACATACACTAGAATAATGGACTAACATAAGTTATAAGAGTTAATAAGAAGCCTGAGCTAATGGGCCAATCAGTTTATAACTAATGTAGACCTCTGTGTGATTTTTTGGGAAACTTAATGAATGTGGGAACAGGGCAGGTCAGAAACCTAAGACAACAGCAATGGTGGAAAGTGCCTATCATCACAGCACTCCAGACGCAGAGCCTGGTCTACACAGTGGGTTTCAAGTCAACCTGAACTACAGAAAGACTTGTCTTTATGGGGAAAAAAAAAGAAAAGAAAAACAAGAAATAAAAACAAAAACCTTTTATCCATGCTAAAATCAAAAGCTTGGTTGTCTGAATTAGTAAGAGTAATATAGCTGAGATTTTCTTCTCTTATACTTCAAGTGTAGATGAATTAGTGCATACTTGTTAAAAAGGAAAACCATGTTCAAGAAAAAGAAATCACAAGAATATTAAAAACTGCATTTCAGGTATCCCAACAAGTGGAAGAGGTTACCACTACTAACTTCCTTACTCAAATTCTTAGCATGTTTCCCTAATTTCTTAACCAATTATAAGGTACAATGGGCACAGGTACTGTGCACAAACTTAATTACTATGCACAAACATACATGGAAAGAACTCGTGCATTGGCTAAATGAATGACACTCATTCCTATCACTAACAAGACAATATCTAGGTAGAGGTTGTACAGTTTCCTCTGGACTCAAGAAACACAGCCAAGATTAAAGCATACACTGAAGGCACTTGCTGCTGAACCTGACTGTAACATGTTGGGCCTGCTTGTTTGTGTTTTCTGTCCCCGCCTGGTACCCCACAGCCGGCAGGTCCCAGAGAAAATCAACCACACAAGAGATCTCTATAAGTTATAATGCTGATTGACCCATTAGGTCAGGCTTCCCATTGGCTAACTCTCATATCTTGATTAACCCATTTTTCTGATCTATTTTAGACATGTGGTTCAGTACCTTTTTCAGTGGGGCAGCTCACATCCTGCTGCTTCAGTAATCTGGGCAGGAGTGTGAGGAATCAACTTCCTCCTCCCCAGAATTCTCCTGCTCTCCTTGCATCATTTCCACTTCCTGTCTGGTTTTCCCACCTACACCTCCTGTCTGGCCAATCAGCGTTTATTTAAAACATGATTGACAGAATACAGACAATTCTCCCTCACCACCTGACGACCTTAGTTCAATCCCCAGGGCCACAGGTCCACATGGTAGAAGGACAAATCTTACTCCCACCATTTAATTCTCAAACACCTTTTTTTTTTTTTCTTGGTGGAGTGGACGTTGTTTTAGAGTTTTTTGTTTTGCTTTTTGGGAGAAGATACAGCCGAATTAACCAAGAATTCACTATGCAGCCAAAGATGGCCTTGTATTCCTGATCCTCCTGCCTCCACCTCCCAAGTGCTGAAATTACAGCTGTGTACCACCACTGCACCAGACTCAAACTTTTGGAAAACTGCCCCAAAGTGTATGCTCTCAAACACAAGGACCTTATAAATATGCATTCTCCACAGCAGTTCCCTACTTCCATCCCTAGAAAACTTTCCAAAAATACCACTCTTCTCTCAAGCTTCTATTACATGAGCCTATTCCGGAAAGATGGACCTTTCAAATTCCCTCAAAATGCACTGACTGCTTGGGAATTTTGCATAAAAATTGTTAAAGCTAAAACAGGTGTAAAATCATTCAATACTGGGCTGGAGAGATGGCTCAGTGGTTAAGAGCACTGCCTGCTCTTCCAAAGGTCCTGAGTTCAATTCCCAGCAACCACATGGTGGTTCACAACCACCTGAAATGAGATCTGGTGCCCTCTTCTGGCCTGTAGGCATACAGGCAGGCAAACCATTGTATACTCAATAAATAAACAAATCTTAAAAAAATATTCAACACTGTTTACTACTCTTGTTGGCAGAGGGACATTGGAGAATAAAGCCGATGAATGAGACAGACTAAAGTCTCATGCAATAACCGAGCATCAGACAGTTGATACCCTAGGGTTACAAAGAGTCACCTGAGTAAAGTAGATAATCATAAGGACAAGTCATACGAGGCAGACAAGCCCTGGCATAGAGACACACAAACAAATAACAATAGTCAGTTTTAATAATGCTCTGAAGTAAACTTACTCCTATCTGCTACAGCTGAGAGAGGCCCCAAAATACAGTCCAAGGATAATTCCATGTTTTATAATAAACTGCAGTAACAAGACTCATGTTTTGTTCTGTGGGTGTTTTCTCACAAGCACTCAGAATTCTCACTTCACTCCATCCTTGGGCCATGTTCCAACACAATACTGCAAAAAGAGTTTTGTTTCTTTTATAGACAATTTACGTCTGAGGCCAATGTTTACATTGTTTGTACATTTATTTATGTTTTCACTCATTTCGCATTGGAGAAAGGGTGCAAAGCCATGACATCCGTGTGAAAGTTAGAGGACGATCTGTGAGAGTCAATGCTCTCCTTCTCCCAAGTGGGCCCTGCTGACCAAACTCAGATCATGAGGCCCTGCAGCAAGCACCTCTCCCTGTTGAGCTACATCACTCCAGGCCTTGACTTACTTTTTGAAACATGCAATGTATTGTTCTAGAATGGCAGAATGGCAGAAAATAAAATTAAAGGTAGGTGATGCAAATGCCTATAACCCCAGCTCTTGGCAAATGGAGGAAGAAGATAAGAAGTTTGTCATCCTCAGCCAAAGTGAGTTGGAGGGCAGCCCACAAGGCCCTGACTCAACAATAAATAAATAAATATATATATTGCTCTTGGATATGCTAACGCCTTCTCAACTTAGTCTTTATACTTAGAAAATGAGAAGATATTTGAGATACTGGAACTAAAATTTTGTTTCATTAAAAAAAAAAAAAAGCTTAACACTTCCTACCTTCCCAATAGAAATGGAGACGTCTTGCTTAGCACCAGTCACTAAATCCTCATTCTGGCCACTTTGCAGGCATTCTTTGTGAACAGCTGAAGTTATGTAAGGTTTGGTGACATTAAATAGCTCAGGTCGGAAAGCATAGTTTTGGGTGATCATTTCATTGGCTGGCACAGCAGTAGAGTCGGGAGCAGAGCATGTACTAGGAGCTCCAGAAGGAGATGTGTCATCCATCTGAAGAGAATCCAGGTTGACAGAAGAAGTGGGCTTGTTCCTACTGCAGGAAGGCTCTTGATGCTGCTGAATTTGATAGTTGACCTTGTTAATGAAAGAAAGATGATCCAGTAGCCACCCAGGTGGCAAACGGTGCAGCACAGACATTCTCTAAAAAAAAAAAAAAAAAAAAAAAAAAAAAACAGAACTAAGAATCAGAACTAGGTCTGGAAGTGAAGTTCACTGTGGGGCTGCTGGGTTTGATAGCCAGTGCTATAACAACAAAAACAAAGAAAAAACTTTTAAAATCAGATTCCTTTCTTCTGTTGCCTTCCATGGCCCTGTTTTGGTCCTTGGATTGAGGCATTAGTTCACATCATCCAAGTATTCAAGACATTAAATCCTGAAAAGATGAGTGTCCAATCGAGTCAAAGAATGGTAATTACCTCTAAAAGACTGCTCCAGCAGAACAAAGTGCAATATGAACAGTACGTTGGAAGGGCACACCTAACTAGTCTGCTAAGACAGAACTTCACAATTAAGTCTAGAGCAAAACTAACTAGCTTGTTAGGTCAGAACTTCAGGATTAAAGGTGGATAACTACAGTCTGTTTGAGCCACACTTCAGTGACTAGGTTCTTCAGAACTACTTTATCTTCATTTAAAACACGTTTTGCATTTCTGGATATAGCTTATTTAATTATATTGTAGTGGAAACTTTAAGAGAATACTGAAGAAGAAATAAGTGAATGGCACAGCTAATAATAATAGAGTTTATAATCAAATTTCTTATGAAATTGACCGTGAACTAGTTTTTGCTTGTCAGTTTTTAAAGACGGGGTCTTACATGGTGGATCCCTGGTTGGGCTGGGATTTACCATGTAGAACAGGCTGGCCTTATTTTCAAGAGAGGCACAGGGATCTGCCCCTCTCTGCCACCAGCATGAACCACTTCAGGTTGTTACTTGACTTCATTGAGCTTCAAAAGTTATCTTTTTTTTTTTTTTTTTGGCTGGGTTCTTTTGAGATAGTGTCTTACTATGTTGCTCTGGCCGTCCCGGAACTCACTATGTAAACCAGGCTGGCCTGGAAATCAGAGATTCCCCCTGCCTCTGCTTCCCAGTGCTGGAATTAAAGGCGTTCGCTACAATGCCCAATCACAGTCATTTTTATGTCCTATTGTCATTAGTTTGGAGAACTAAATGAGATAATCCGCATGAACTGCTGCTGATAGTCTCTGAAACATAACAACACATCTGTTGACACTCGTGATGGGGATTCAGGTGATACCTGTGATTTTGGTTTCCCCGTCCGCCGTGACGTGAGCTGAGGAGACACAGTGATGGCCAGGAAAGATTGAACCTCAAAAGGACTGCTAGGGACAAAACTACAATTCTAGCTAGAGGCACAACAGCTCCGAGATTCAGAAATCTAAGCCCTAGGACTTCCACCACTGTCTGGGAACTGGCAATGCCTGCTTGTAGTTCCACTCTGGGAGAGGAGAATCCACAGCCCTTGCAGCACCCTGCAGCTACTTATCCTTCCGACTCTTCCTGATCTATCAGAGGGTCAGTAGAGCTCCATCATATTCAACAACATCGTCTACCGTCAGAAAGGGACACGCTACCTCCCAGACTCTCGCCTAGGAAACAGTACTCATCTAAACCTGGTCCTGACAGACATCCTTACAAAGTCAAAGAAAACCCTCGTTTCCCTAGTCCATGAGCGCAGCCATGTTGCTGTACGGAAAGAGACTCCAGGAGAGATCGGGCCGCTCCATACCGACGTCGCTTTTCGTCCTAAGCGCCTGTTTCGAAGATAGGGCCAGACTCCTCTCCGGACGAAGACACTGGCTATTAAAAGCCAGGGATCCTGGTGCGCCGCCGAGGGACCTACAGACACATTTCCGGCAACTGCGACTGGCGCGGAGGAAACACGCAAGCGTACTCGCCGCAGGCGTTCTGACGTCACGCGGGCGGAGATTTTTTTAAAAAATCCAAACGGCTCTTGGTTGGCATTGGCTGTGTTTTCGTGTGCAGTTGTGCTTTTTACTGGAAGTCGGGCGCTGGGTCTTGTCAAGAAGCAGCGAGAAAGGTAACTACTGACATGGGGGTTAACTCTGTTCGTGCTAAGAGGCTCTGCGGCGTCAGAGACCTGGGGTGGGGTCCCCCAGGCTCTGCGTTCCAGGATCAGTAAGTTTGTGCGAGCAGCGCCTGTAGAGGGAAAAGAGGATGCTGATTGCCGACCTAGGTGCAGGGCGACGGGGACTGCAAGGGAGGAACAGGATGGAACGCTGCGTTCGCGTGGTAATGCAGCAGCTGAAAAGCCGTGTAAGGAGAAAAAGTCTGGAAAACTGAAGGCTTGAGAATAAAATCTTAAGTGGAATGTAAGCAGCCGAACAAGGAATGATGTGGCTCAGTGCACAAGTGCTAAAGGCTCAAACAAACAGTAAAGTGGGTGTTAGCATTTGGGCTTCTGCCTTGGCCTGCCCTTAGGGTGCAGACGGGATACGTCCTCACCTCACTTTTGCGCACATTTGCTACATTTCCTTGTAAAAGGTGGGCCTGCCCACCTACCCCCACTTCTCCCAGTCTCCACCTTCCTCTCTCTCCCGCCACTCTCATCCCCAGGGACTAGTCTCTGCCCCCCTCTCGGCCTCCTCTGCCCCTTCTCTCTAGTCTTCCAATAAACCTCCTATGTGAGCCTTATTGCATGGCGTGACTTCTCTTCGCTGCTATTATATTATTATTATTATTATTACAGTGAGTTCTGTCTCACCCTCGAAGGAAGCCAGGACAAGACCTGAAAAGGGTGAGTAGCTAGTGTCTAGCCCTGCAGAGAGGAAGACAGGATCCGACAGAGGCTTGCTTATGATATTAAAATGTTTTGAGAATGGAAGCAGCCTCTACATTATGTTGTGAACTGGATTGCTTATCTTTACTGAAAGGGAGATTAGAACCAGAAAGACAATAGTGGGTATTAACTGAGAAACATAGGGTTAAACATAAAGCAAGAAAAGTAGACATTAGGAAAACAGAATGATTCCCGTTTTTGAAGCCAAAGGAAACATTTTGAGGAGAGTTAAGGAGCCTGAGATTTCCTGTCAAGCAGCCTGTGAGTTACCATTGAAATAGACATAAGAGATAGCAGTGATGTATTCAGAGATAACGCATAGAAATTTTGCAATCATGGACTGCCTTGTGATGTGGGAATCATATGTTTGTTTTTGCATTGCCTTGTTTGAGTGTATTGAATACTTGAAGATGCAAAGGTGTTATCTGTAGTGAGGACTTAAGTATACATGAAAAAGAAATAAAGCACACGGGGAAAATACTATTGTAAAGGAACAGACTTGGTTACTCTTCTACTTCAGAATAAAAGTGAGAATTGTTGCTTAATGAACCACTTGCATCTGGAACATTTTTCTGATATTGAAATCATGAACTAGGTTCTAAGCATGAAGCGCAGTTCCGTTTCTACCGGTGGTGCTGGCCGCCTCTCCTTACAGGAATTAAGATCCCAGGACCTCGATAAACCAGGCCTTTATACCCCTCAAACGTAAGTTCCTCCAACTCTGGGTCTCAGCTGCATACTTAATGTCTAGGGTGAGGCAGTTGTAAGAAACGGTTAGTACAAAAGTTTAAGTGATGTCTTAATCTTGTCTCTTGCCAGCAGTGCCTGATTGGGTTCATTGAAATCTAAAAGTGGACATGATGCTAGGTGGTTTGGTTCTTCCCATTGTTTACTAGGCTTGCTATAAAAGGATTGTTGACACCCTTCCAATACTGCTTGTTTTCCTCTTACTTTATAATTAATTATTTAAGCAGGCAGTGTAGTATAACTTAATTTACTAAGATATTTCCAACTACTAAAGGGAGTAATGAAATCAAAGCAATATTATTTGTTTTGATGGTAAGCTAGAAAATTATTTCAAGTTTGGATGGACTAGGGTGTACAAATGAACTTGCTCTTATAGCTGAGTGTGTTCACACACACCTGTAATCCTGGTCTTCCAAAGACTCCAGGAAGAAGAAGGCTGGATGAGAGTTCAAGACCAGTGTGAGCAAGACATAGTTCACAAAGCGATCAACCAAAGAAATTGTTATCATAAACATTAGTTTTTCACTCAGAGTGTTGCTCTTCCAGTTACCGGAAGGCTATTTCTAACCTACTGTGTACCCATATTAGCATAACGTCTACATATCAGCTACTTAATCAGCCATTCTGAAGATTTCAAGCATAGCTGTCAACCTATAATCACTTTTTATATTTTCCTTACAATTCTTATCCATATATGAAGAAATTTTAAAATTAAAAACACATAAAACTTTTAACATTTTAAAAGTTTTATGTCTTTTTCCTTATTCCAATGAAAACAACTACCAAACCGTTCTGTGATCTTGAAAATTTGTTATTGGTAAGGGAAAGAGGTTAACATGTTTCCAAAATTACTTCAACTGGCGTGGGTGGGGGTTTTTTTGTTTGTTTGTTTATTTATTTATTTATTTTTGCTTTAAAAAGTTTTTTCTGTTTTCCTTTGAAGCAAAGGGAGAGCAACCTTTGGAAAGCCAAGCACAAACAAACCTGCATCTGAAAGAAAAGTCTCGATATTTGGTAAAAGGTAACAAAATTTTTAATTTTATTAAATGAATAGATTCTTAAAACTGTGCATTGATTCCTTAAAGACGAAAAAATTATATTGTAAAGGTGCTTTCAATACAAAAGTTAGGACCCAATTTTCCTGTTTTAGTAGTTAAGATTCCAGGTGATACGATATGTGTGTAATTCTGCATTGTATGAGGCTAGAGAAGAACAGATTCAGACCACAGTTACATTGTTCTAAGGCGATGCTCAAGTCTGTGCTGTGTTCTGTACCTAGTTCTCAGAAACTGTAGAATCAGAGGGTGAATGTTGAGCCATCTCTAGTTCAGCATTTGAGTCTTTTACTCTCCAAAGGTTAATAATGACTTCAAAGAGCTTTGGTTTTACTGTCTAAGTTTGTCAGTATTAATTATATTAGAAATTAAACTAAGAAAATGTCAATATAAACTCAATTTAAAATAACAATCTAATTATGTGGTTTCAACAATAAAATGGTTTTACTTATTTATTTGCTTGTTTGTTTGTTAGGTTTGGTTTTTGGAGACAGGATTTCTCTATGTAGCCCTAGCTTTCCTGGAACTCACTCTGTAGACCAGGCTAGCATCAAACTTTGAGATCTACTTGTCTGTGCCTCCCAAGTGCTCAGATTAAAGGTGTGTGCCACCACTGCCTACAATGCTTTTAATTTAAAAAAAAAAAATTCTGGATGAGCAAGATGACTCAGTAGGTGAAGGTACTCATCACCAAGACCTGCTTTTAATCCCCAGACCCACATGGGAGAAGAGAACCTACTACTTCAGGTTGTCCTCTGACCAACAGCTGCTGCTCTCTCGCTCTCTCGCTCTCTCTCTCTCTCTCTGACACACACACACACACAAATAAGTAAACGTAATAAAACTAAAACATTTCCAATGCAAAACAATTTCATTGGGCAGCAAAACTTGGTCTCCCACTTTTAAAGTCAGATCCCTTTAATATCCGACTAATGAAAGACGGTTAGAATCTATGTCTGCTGCTGCATTCAGACTGTCGTAGCAGCCAGTCTCTAGGAAGCAGTGTATGCATGAAAGGATGAAAATGAGAACAAACAGCATCTTAGTTTTGTTGTAGTGATACCTAGATACACCTTGGAGACCTTTTTCTAGACTAGATCAGCAGTTGTCTGGATTGCAGTTGTGGAAGTTTGATACAGATTGACAGGAAGCAGTCTGTAATTTGTATGACTTTTTTGTACTTTGAATCCCTTGCGTATAAGAATGGAGATAGGTTGAGTGGTGGTGCATGCCTTTAATTAGGCAGAGGCAGTCTAATCTCTGGGTTTGAGGCCAGCCTGGTCTACAGACAAGTTCCAAGACAACAGAGCCACACAGAAAAACCTGTTTTCCAAAAAATAAAAGAAAGAAAGAAAAAGTGGAGATAATGGGAGTTGGTTCAGTGGTCTAAAGTCGTTCCTATTCTACCAGAGAACCCAAATTCAGTACCCAGTTACCCACATTGGGCAGGTCACAACCACCTGAAACTCCAGCTCCAGGAGAATGTGATTCCCCTCTTGTGACCTCCATAAGCACTCACGTGCGCGTGTGGTTATGCATATACAGACACAATGTATATAAATAAAAATAGATCTTTTCACTTTCTTAATGGAGATAATGGCAGACTCTCCTTTACGAGTAGTTCTGAATATTTATTGAGTGTTCATATAGGTCAACTGTTCTTAAGTTCTTCATGCATATTAACTCTTGATACTCAGAGACAATTTTCCCTTAAGGCATAATAGCAAACAAGGGAGTACAAGCAATGGAACAGTTATAGGGGCATAAATAGAGATGAAAGCGTTTAGGTTATTGAACAGGCTTGTAGACTACTTGGTAATGAAAATTTTGGGCCTGAAACATACCTTTTAGGATAATGTGTGTATTGATAATGTCATGGACAAGGAATTTGGTTTGTTTTTTGTGGTGCTGAAGATTGAGCACAGAGGATTTCACAAGCTGAACAAAACACTGAAATGTATCCCTGGTCCCAGAAGTACATTTTATTCCCCCCGCATTTTATGCCTAAAACTGCTGTAACCTCGTGGTATGCTCTCCCTCTGCTTTAAGGAATAAATTGTGTTTAGTTATTTAAAACTTAGAGGCTAATGTTTGATGCTGTTGTTAAAATTTGTGTGTGTGTGAGTGTGTGTGTGTGTGTGTGTGTGTGTGTGTGTGTGTGTGTGTGTGATAGCCTTGAAATAATGCAGACTTGAACTCAGAAGGAAATGTTTTTGATAGCCTTCTTAAAATTTTCTTCTAGGGCTAGTGGGCATTCATCCAGGAATAGTCAACTTGGTATATTTTCTAGTTCTGAAAAAATCAAGGATCCAAGACCACTTAATGATAAAGCGTTCATTCAGCAATGTATTCGACAGCTCTATGAGGTATTCTATACTTTAAATTGTTTGAATTGCGTGTTTTTGCTACCAACATTTTTTCTAATCCAAAACTTTCGGTGCTTAATAAAAATGATTGTAGTTTCTTACAGAAAATGGTTATGTATATAGTGTATCCATGAAGTCTCTACAAGCCCCATCAACTAAAGATTTCCTAAAGATCTTTGCCTTTCTTTATGGCTTCCTATGCCCATCATATGAACTTCCTGACACAAAATTTGAAGAAGAGGTTCCAAGAATTTTTAAAGACCTTGGGTATGTAATATTCTTTTAGTCTAAGATCTTATCAGAACACAGAAGAAACACATTATTGTAAGTTTGTGAATACTTTGAATTAGTAGGTTCAGTTTTAGGATGAGCACTGTGAATAGTATGTGTAGGATGAACTGAAGAGGAAGGAAAATTGATAGACTGTAGCATATTCAACTTTTTTTGTTCCTGTAACAAAGCACTGATGCTTGGTAATTCGTAAATATAGGAGCTAGGGAGCTAAAAAGATGGCTCAGTGGTTAAGAGTACTGGTTGCTCTTCCAGGGGACTCAGGTTAGGTTCCCAGCACCCACATGGTGGCTCACAGTTATATACAATAATTCCCTTTTGACCTCCACGGTCACCAGGCACACACATGTTATGCATATATTTAGGCAAAAATTCCATTTACATAAATTTTAAATATATAATACATATATATTTATGTGAGATATATGTGTGTGTGTGTGTGTGTGTGTGTGTGTGTGTGTGTGTTGTAGACTACTTGGCACAGAAGATCTATGGGCATATAAACACACCTTATATTTATACACAAAAACACACACACTAGAGAAGATCTATGGGCTTAAAACATAATATATTTAAACACACACACACACACACACACACACATCGGCGAATCAATCCCACACCAGTTATGTTTTAAGGGGTTATTTATTTTGGGGGGTAAAACTTACATACACCATAAACCGTCAGGAAGGGAGCCTAGTCGCAGGAGCCGGGAGCAGGAGCCAGGAGCAAGCACCGGAACCAAGAGGGCCTGATCCGGATATGCTTCTCTTTTTAAAAGAGAAATATACCACGCCCCAGTGGGCTGGTATTTCAGCAGCTATTGGCTGACGGAGCGGAAGTCGCTCCCCGCTGCCCTGTGGGCTCGTATTTCAGCGACTATTGGTTGAGGCAGCGGAAGTTACTCCCACAACACACACACGTGTGCACACACATGTTCATGACTGACTTAACTCATGGTTATAAAGGATGGAAAAGCCCAAAAACATGGCATCGGCATGTACTCAGCCTCTAAAAAGGAAGGGCCTTTTTGGTGGGTAATGACTTAACAGAAGGTATCATATGGCAAGGAGGAACATGTGTGTCAGAAAAGGATTACCTTTATAACAAGGCCATACCTTCAAACACTCATTTATTTGTATTGGAATAGATTCATTCATAGGGCTCTCACCTGCCAGAAGTCTCATGTCTTTTTATCATTAGTATCTGACTCTGGGGACTAAGTTCCCGACATGAATTCTGCAGAATAAACATTCAAACTGTAGTCCATTATAACAGAAGTTTAGGTGATAGAACATAAAGCTCAAACAATGAGGAATATAAAGTACAGCCTAGAATGGTGGTGGCCTTTAATCTCAAAACTCCAAAGGCTGAGGCAAACAGATCCTCTGAATTCAGGACTACCCTGGTCTATGTGGTGAATACCAAGCTAGCCAAAGCTACTCGGTTAGTCCCGGTTACAAGAAAACATAAAGCACAGCCTTATCACCACAGTTTATGGCGGCAAAACCATAGCAGTAAGGTCTGATGAAAACAATGAGATTGTCTTATTTTAATTTCCTGATATTTGAATGAAACACAGAATAAAACTAACAGAGGGGGCCGGAGAGATGGCTCAGAGGTTAAGAGCACTGCCTGCTCTTCCACAGGACTTGAGTTCAATTCCCAACAACCACATGGTGGCTCACAATCATCTCTAATGAGATCTGGCGCCCTCTTCTGGTGTGTGGGCATACATGCCAGCAGCACAAAGCAAATCTTAAAAAAAAAAAAAAAGCTAGCGGAGGGAAGAGTTTATTACATTAATCATCATGGGAAGTAAGGGCAGAAACTCAAGCAGGAACAGAGGTGGGAACTATGAAGCCAAGCTGTTTACTGACTACTTCTCCATAGCTTGCTCAGCTTGCTTTCTCCTACAGTCCATTACTACCTACTCGGGTGGCACTGCCCACAGTGGACTAGCCCTCTCCCATCAGTCATGAGTTAAGGAAGTGCCCCGTGGATATGCCCACGGGCCAGCCTAATGGAGACAATTCCTTTATTGAGGTTCAATCTTTCCAGATGACACTAATTTGTGTCATGTTGACAAAGTTAACCAGCAGAGAGATAAAGTTTAAAAGCATTATAAATAAAGACAAGCACAGATCAGACGTGGTGCTGCACACCTGTGATCCCAACACTTGGGAAAACTGAGGAAGGAAAGCTGTTTGGAGACACAGGGACGAAAGTAGATTTAGTGACAGATAATCACTAATGTGTAAGAGAAGTACACTGAATGTAGGAAAATGAAAAGGTTTTTTAGGAGAATCCTTCTATACTCAGCTGTTAAACACTGTTCAAAGTAATCTCTGGAATGTGAATAAATACACAAAAATCATTGATGGATAATATCTTCAGAGTAGACTCAAATATCTTCTCAGCAGGTGTATGTGCAGCTTTAAAATACACCTTTACTGTAGCCTTTATGCTTGCTAACATGGTTGCTCCTTATCTTCCTGTTTCTCATAGGTATCCCTTTGCACTGTCCAAGAGCTCCATGTATGCAGTGGGAGCCCCTCATACCTGGCCTCACATTGTGGCAGCCTTGGTATGGCTGATAGACTGCATCAAGGTATTTGATTGATAGTTTAAATCTTACCTTTAAACGTTTAGTTTTCGTTTTGTTTTGTTTTTCCTCACAATGGTTTTCTATTTCTCTCCCAATCTGACTTTTGCAACTTGTCTCCAAACCTGCTTCTGCTTTCAGAGCACGTTTGATTTGAAGTTCTTCAAACTGTTAGTGTCACAGTGGTGAGCAGGGAGAAGCTCTTCTTGACAGATTGTTTTCCTGGGGTGTTACAGTTTAGAAAAAAATTAACCCATCGTTTTTGTGTGCGAAATTTATTTTGTCCTTTCTTAAAAAATGAAATCAGTATTAATCACAAAAATAGGGAAATATAGAATGCACATTCTCCAAACTTACAGATAACTTTTAAGTCATTTTCTTTGGATATACTTTTATTTGGTTTTGTGGTATTAGGAGTTGAACCATGGGTGGCTCTACCATTGTGGTGCACTTCAGCCCTGGATATAGGTTTCAAAGTCCTGTTTACTCTAAAAATGTGTACAGTCATGTGTCAAATGCACATGTTCAGTCATTGATGGATGGTATGGTGGTCCCATAAGATTATCACAGTATGAACTAATTTCTGTCACTTAGTGATGGAGCCATTGCAAAATTGCTCATCTCTGGTGATGCTGATATAAACCTGTGCTGCAGCCATAGAAAAGTATAGCACATGACTTAATGTTGCCACTGTAAAACAGTGCCATGTTAATCTGTAGTAGCTTCTTTTTTCTACATACTAACAAATTTTCCTTCAAGGAAACCTACAGCAAATAAAAATACTCCGCCTCCAGATGTGATAGCACACCCCTTTAGCTTAGTACATGGGACAGAGGTAGGCAGATCTCTTAAATTCAGAGACAGCTTGGTCTACGCAGAGGAACCCTGTCCCTACACAACCATGTGTAAGCATTGCATGCCTATGAAGACGCATTACTGTTTCAAACTCTTCCTATGTGGAAACTTTAAAGCTGTTTGTTTTCTTAGTTTTATATCTCGCTATATGCTTTTGCTATTAATTTGAAACTTTTCTTCTTTGGTTGGTTGGTTGGTTGGTTGGTTGGTTGGTTTTTCTGAGAGTGAATCTCACCATGTTGCCTAGTCTGTGCCCTGGGGTCAAATAATCTTCCCACTGCAATCTGGTAAATAGCAGGAACTACAGGTATGTGCCACTGCATCCAGCTTTTAATCCAGCATTTAATTTGAAGCTTTTTGTATCAAGTCCCTTCTGTCTCAAACTGAGCCAATGATTTGGGAAGGGGTATTGTTGGGTTTGGTTTGGTTTTGTTGTCAGGTTGCTTTGCCTTTGAGAAAGGAATGGCTGGGATATGCTGAGTGGTTTTGGTTCACCATTTTGAAATAGAAACTATTTCACTGGTAGTCTTGACTCTGACCACCAGTCCTTGGCATTATATCCAGGTTTGTTTTGTTTTCTTGGACTTGACTTCACATTTTCTAGGTTTATGTTCCCCCATGTTAGTGTTTGAGCCTCTCTTATTCTGTGTAAGCACTCTTCAGCTGAACCGCACTTCCCAGGTTTGATGATGCCTTTGAAGGCTTTAACTTGTTATTCCTGTGTGTGAGAGCTATGTGTAGACATGCTTATGCCGTGGTATACATGTAAAAGTCATAGCATAATTTTTTAGACTTAGTTACTAAGCCAGGTCTGTTGTTCATGTTTTAATAACTGACAACACGACAAAAAGAATATTGCTAATTTTTTTATATTTTTATTTTTGTTTTTAAAGTTGAACTTAAAAGTCTCACGCAAGAGTAATTGCCTAGGCTGGAGAGATGGCACAGAGGTTAAGAGCATTGACTGCTTTTTCAAAAGTCCTGAGTTCAATTCCCAGCAACCTCATGGTGGCTCACAACCATCTATAATGAGATCTGATGCACTCTTCTCACTTGCAGACAGAACACTGTATACGTAGCAAATAAATCTTTATTAAAAAAAGAGTAATTGCCTATCATTTCCTTTTTTTCCTTTTGCATCATTTTTATTATTACTGTGTATTTGCGTGTGCATGTGCACATGGATGCTTGCTACAACATATATGTGGAATGAAGCCCAGGTTGCTAAAACTATATGCTTTTACCTCCTTCTCGTTAGCCCTTTTTTCATATCAATTTACAAAAACTTGTTTCTACTTCCTAGCACTGGAACTGCCAATGTTCATCTCTACATTCAGTTTTTACATGGTTACCTGTAGCATGAATTCAGGTAAAAACCTGAAGTCAGCTATCAGGGTAAGCTGAGCGATCCGAGAAGCAGAATGGCCAGGCACTAGAGAGACCTTTAACCTCTACTAATGCTTAGACTGAAGGGGAAATCCTCTCCTCAGGCTCCCTCCTCCAACTCTCTCCTCAGACTGAAGGGGCAATCCTCAGAATGCACTGAGCTCTTGTCTCCTCCCGTCTTATATTCCTCTCTCCATCCAGCCCTATCACTCCTGTCTCCTCCTCTCTAGTGCTAGTGTGGGATCATCTTTGTGGGAGCTCTGTTTCTCTTTTAGACATTCAGACTCATGTAACCCAGGGTGGTCTTGAACTAACAGATCCCTCTGTCTCTGTCTCCTGAGTGCTGGGATTAAAGGTGGGTGCCACCACTCCATGGCTTCTAGTGGTTTACTCTGCACTCTGATGTTCAGGCAAGCTTTTTTGTTAAAACATAAACAAAATATCACTACAGTTATTGGGCCTCCAAACTCAAGTCCTCATGCTTGTATAGTAAGTATTTTATCCACAGAACATTTTTCCAGCCTATCTATATTATTTAAAATTCTGTGTTTTGTTTACCCCTCCCCCATTGGTTTTAAATTGCATTCCTAAACATTAGGGAAAAATTCCCATCTTGAAAATATTTAACATTATCATTTGGAGAAGTATTAATTTTCTCATTTATTCATCTCTGTTTCTTCCGTAAGATATAGCTTTCTTAATATTAAGTACCATATTTTTAAGTTCCTTTTGTTTTGATGTTTTCTTAACTATAATTCTAAGTTATTGATGCTGAGACTTATAGTGATATTTCAAGACTTTCTTGTCTCACTACTCTTAATGAACTATCTTTCCCCATTCTAAATTATTTTCTATTACTACCACTGTTTTCAAAGAAAGGGGTTTTTGTTATTTAGTCATGATATATTCAGATAAAAGGTAGTGTTTTCCCTACAGAAGTAGACCTGCTATTATCTCAAAAATAGCTTTTGAAGCCAGGCTTAGTGATTCTGGCCTGTAATCTCATCGAATTAGGAAGCTAAGGCAGAAGAATCACAGGTTCCTTTACTTACAGGTGCTTCTACAAAGAGAGGTTTAGGCCAGCCTGTGGAACTTAGATCCTGTGTCAAGACAAAATGGAAAAGAGAACTTAAGAATAACTTAGTGATAGGTTACTCGTCTAGCATATATAAGACTGTTAAATCAACCCCTCCCTCATGAAGTTGCTGCTGGCTGGTGATAGAACAGAGTGATAGGGAGCTTTTTTAAGCAAGTACAAGATCCTGACATAATGGTTGTAGGAACAATTGAAAATATTCCTTTAAAATATTATTTTTACTTATTTATGTATATGAATCTCTGTGTGAGGCCGGAAGAGAGCATTGGGCCCACTAGAACAATGTCACAGGCATTTGTGAGCCATGCAACATGAGTGCTGGGAAACGAACTTGAGTCCTCAAGAAAAGCACCAAGTACTCTTAATAATTTGAGCCCTCTCTCCAGTTCTGAAAATATAATCATTCTCTTCACCTCCATTGATAGTATATGATTGATGGCCACTGTTTGCCCATCATTTGTTATTTTGCTCTGATCCCAAATTGCTTCATAATATGTTATAAGTGGCTTGATAGTTTCTCTCATTCTTCACTGTGCCTCTTTGCTCACTTAGCACACAGTCTGTCTGCATAGCAGCAGTTTGACCATGGCCCCATCTCTTTTAGAGACTAAATGACAATGTTGCATGAACTCCATAATCAGTTTTGGGTAGGACCTGGCTTGGATCTCCTGTGCCCTGAACAATGCTCAGAAATAATATTTTCTTAGAGGATACCACCTTCACCTGGTGGGGGTCCATTCTATAGCTTTAGATGAAGACCCTGTCTCAAAACAATGTTAGCAAGGGGCTTGAGAGATGACTTGGTTAAGAGAACTTCCTACCTACCCTTCCAGAGAACCAGAGTCCCAGCACCCACTCCAGGTAGCTCTCAATTACCTGTAACTCCAGCTACAGGGAGTCCAGTGCCCTCTTCTGACCTCGCAGAACACAGTATATATAATAACAAATCTTTAAAAAAGAATGAATTTTACAGACTATAACTCCACTAATCTAATGTGTTGTTTGTGTACTAATTAGATTTATCGTGCCATGAAAGAAAGTGCACCTCTATTTGATGATGGGCAGCTTTGGGGAGAAGAAACTGAAGATGGAATCATACATAATAAGGTACTGTATATTACCATTAACAATATATAAAGAGCATGCTTTTATATTCTTCAGTAAAAGGTATTTTTTATATATATAGAACTTGTCTTTTGCTTTCTAGGAAATTTCTGAGCTTGATTATTTTTAAAACCAGATTTAATTCATGAATTTTTCCTGTGTAAAATCCCTCATGTGGTGGCCAGAGCTGAAGCCTATGTCCTCTGAGCAGAGACTCTGTTGTGAGTTTTCACAGATGGTCAAGGAATTCCCGATAAGAAGACTTGATGAAGATAGTCTTTTGCCGGATGTTAGGGGTCGGGTAACTGTATGTCGTGGAGATGGCCTCAAAAGTGGCCTTGGCAAGGTTGCCCAAATTCTTACTACATATTCCTGACTGTCCTAGAACTTTCTATGTAGACCAGGCTTCTCCTGACTCAAAGAGATGTCCCTGCTTCACTTCCAAAATACTGAGATTGACAATATGGAAAGCCATTCCCAAGCAAAATGCTTATAAAATAGATCAATCTAAAGGAAAATATTTTTAGTAAAATAAAATGGTTCTGGGACTGGAGAAATGGCTCAGAGGTTAAGAGCATTGACTGTTCTTCCAAAGGTCCTGAGTTCAGTTCTCAGCAACCACATTGTGGCTCACAGCGGTCTGTAATGAGATCTGGTGCACTCTTCTGGCATGAAGGTGTACAAGCAGAAAGAACATTGTATACATAATAAGTAAATAAATCTTTTTAAAAATTGATCTTTAAAAAAAATGCCTGCTATTGAAATGACATTGTAACTTCCTAAAATTACTAATCACAAAAACGTAAATATTTTAACTGAAAAATGGAAATTTAACCATGTGCACCCCTTTAATGCCAGCACTCACGAGGCAGAAGCAGACAGAATTCTGTGCGTTCATGGCCAGCCTGGTCTGTATAGTAAATCCCAGACTAGCCAGGGCTACATAGTAAGACCTGTCTCAAAAAGAAGAACAGAAAGAAAGGAAGGAAGGAAGGAAGGAAGGAAGGAAGGAAGGAAGGAAGGAAGGAAGGAAGGAAGGAGAGAGAAATGTATTGGAACTAATATATGTGTTATAGATCAACTTCCTTTTCCTCCTACTTCTTACTTTAATGTCAAGACAAAACATAACTATAACTATATGATGAGCAGAGGGGTTAGGGAATTGCTGGAGCTTGAATTCCAGGCACCTCATGCCAAAAAGTCCTCATAAATTGTTCAGACTGGCCTTAAACTACTCTGTACTCAAGGAAAGCCTTGAACTCACAAACCTTCTGCTTTGGCTCCACAAGTAGCTAAGATTACAGGATTGGCACATATTGACTCTTAAAATACTGCATCTAGGTTCTGGTTTATTTTGTTTTGGCTGCTGTAGTTAGGCATATTGTTACTTAGCTCAGTTACCACTTCCAAAAGTAGTTGTGCTAAATGTAATAAACTGTTGGGTATGATGGTACACTCCCATAACCTCAGCACACAGAAGGCTAAAAAATGGGAGATCATAAATGCCAAAGAGATAAGTAATTATTTGTTGGCAAGATTTCTGTCCTGCCTGGTTCCCGCAATCATTGAGTCCCAAAGAAATCACACAGAGGTCTGCATTAGTTTTAAACTGATTGGTCCATTAGCTCAGGCTTCTTATTAACTCTTATAACTTATAACTTATCTGTGTTAGCCACGTGGCTCAGTACCTTTTTTCAGTGGCGTAATCAAATCTTGCTTCTGTGTCTGGACAGGACTGCAGAGGGAGCTTCCCTCTTCCCAGTATTCTCCTGTTCTCATTGACCTACCTCTACTTCCTGTCTGCTTGTCCCACCTATACTTCCTGCCTGCCTACTGGCCAATCATTGTTTATGTAAAACATAATTAACAAAATATAGACAATTGTCCTGGACCAATTATTTAAAAAAAAAATAAGTATAAGTTGGTTCCATGTGCTTTATTAGAGCATAAAATGCATGGCAAACCCCACTGTATTCTAAAATATAAACATTAGCTGGAGAATAAACTTTAAATTATGCATGTTGCCTTACATATATTAAGAACCATAGGCATCTCTGAATAAAAATTGCATTGTGCACCAGTTTTAACTGTGTCTTGTTAAAGCCTGTCTCACAAAATAAAAGTGGTAATCATTCTAGTCTCATCTTTTATGAATGCCTGAGAAATAGTTTAAAGTTATATTAACTGACTAGCATAGAATCAATGACCTTTTTTTCCTCAGAGTGTATATGTGTACATTCATGTGTGTCACATGCACAGGTGAGATCAGAGACAACTTTAAGGAGTTGACTCCTTCTCCCACTATAGACCCTGAGTCTCAAACTCATGTGGGCAGACTTGCAGAGGAGAAACTTTCACCCACTCAGCAGTCCAACCAACCCACCCCTTTGTTTTAAACAAGAATGAACGTGCCACATTAAGCAGTGATCCAGGCTGCAGAGGCTGCTGGAGAACCTTTTATCCTTTCCTCTTGAGAATTCTCAGGCTGGAGACAGAGCTTTTCCAGAGCGCTTGCCTGAAGCATCCAGAGCCCTGGGCTCTGTCAGCCCCTCAGCAGTAACAGCCAAGCTCCTAGGGAAGAGCCCACATGGCAGGGCATGTACAGCAGATTCCACTTCTAGCACAGTTTATCACAGGATAACTCAGCTTCTGGTCGTCAGTTTTGTGAGACTACAAAGTGATGACGCAATGCGATCGGTAATGAAAGGTCCCCAGACTATCTTACAAAAGATACAGCTTTAATAAAACAGAAGGAAAAACTTACACAGAATCCCACCCGTCAGGCCAGAGCTAGAGGGAGAGAGAGCGGGGAAATTGCACCTGCCAGGTTTATAGGTAAACTTTTGCCATAGGGCAACACGCCCCATGAACAGAATGTGATTGGTTGAACTCCCCTATCAACAAAGTACCTAAGGTTCAAACTTACCACACCTAAGGAGAGTGATTCACAAGAGCCGACTGAAGTAGCATGAAGGTATCGTCATTAGCCACC
Organism: Myodes glareolus; assembly: GCF_982192425.1. NCBI lineage: Eukaryota > Metazoa > Chordata > Mammalia > Rodentia > Cricetidae > Myodes > Myodes glareolus. Next base: position 17,878,023 of record NC_142052.1, read on the forward strand.
AGTGGGCTCCCTTTCTGCTTACCGGAATGTTTACTGCCTATCTAGGCTATCTCTTCCTTATCAACAGGATCATGAGAGGGTTTCTTAGTAAGCACAGTATTGATGAAAGGGTGTGTGTCTGTCTTGGGAAATACGTACTTTATCTAGGCTGTGGAATACTCTGATTAGCCGTTCTCAGAGTCACGTGTTGTGAGACAGTATGATTCCAACATTTATGGAGACTGAGGAAAAAGAATCACCAGTCAGAGGCCACACTGGGCTACATAGTGAGTTCCAAGGCAGGCTGAACTACACTGGTCAAAATGCTTCATGTTTGAAAACAGAACTTTCTCTTGGGTCACAGCTCTAATAGTCTCCTCTTAGGGCTCCACCTTCCACGGCATTATTCACCTGAAGATTCTGACTTTCATAATTAGTCCCTGGCTGTCTAATTGGAATTAGATAATCATAATCCACTTCAATTTTTCATAAGGTGCAAATCCTTTTTTTTCTGCCAGTCTTATAGATGCATAGTAGTGACTCAGCTTTTGTTCTGGCTTGTTTGTCTGAGTCTTTGTTTAAAATAATACTATTATTTTATGTGTGTGGATGATTTGCCTGCATGTAAGTCTGTGTACCATATGTGTGCAGTGCCCCTGGAGGCTAAAAGAGAGTGTCAGATCCTCTGGACTAGCATTACAAAGAGTTGTGAGCCACCATGTGGGTGCAGAGAACCAAACCTGCTCCTCTACATTAGCAGCAATTACTCTCGGGCACTGAGCTATCTCTGTAGCCACAGCTTTATCATCATCATCATCATCATTATTATTGTTATGTATTGTTTGTTTTTTATGTTCAGACATACTTTGCCTGCATACATGTATGAACCACATATGTGCCTATTGCCCCAGGAAGTCAGAGATGGCATCAGATCCTTTGGGACTGGGGCTGCGAATAGTTGTGTGGTGCCGTGTTGGTGATGGGAACAAACCAGGTCCTGTGCAGGAGGACCACTGAGCCTCGCCAGCCACAGCATTCTTCTTAAAGAAGACTAAGTTTGTGCATTTTATGTCGAATTATATTTTGTAGTAAGCTTCCTGGCTTGACTTCAAAATATCTACCCAAATTGTGTATTTTCATCCCTATTCATGTTTAGAAGTAATAGATTGTGTACATCATAAAGATGTACACAGTTAAGCACAGTTAATGGCAGGTTTTCAATCTCTTATTCTAAGGAATTTATATAAATGCCTACTCCGTTTTTATTCAAATTTAAATTTCCAATTAGAAAAAAATGAAACAAACTGAATAGAGAGTCATGTCTTTGTTTTTAAAATCTACTTATCACAATCAGTTGTTTCTGGAATACACCATCAAATGCTATGAGAGTTTCATGACCGGTGCTGACAACTTTGAAGAGATGAATGCAGAGCTGCAGTCCAAGCTGAGTAAGTGCCCTCCCTGCTGTGCTGCCACTTAACTCTGGGTGCCTGCTTGTTTTGTCATGCCTGGTGTTTTCATTACCTACTTTATGAGGTGGGTACCTATGAGTTGGTCTTTGATGGTTCTTTAATGGGGACAAGTAATACTTAAGCAAAAAATAGTCAGCCCTGAGTCATACTCATTTCTGGCTATGTGAATTCAAGACATGTTTGACCTCTTTGAAACTTAGTGAACTGGAAAACAATGTAATAAAATACCAAATGAGCCAGGTTATGGTGGTGCACACCTTTAATCCCAGCACCTGAGTGGCAGAGTTCGAGGCCATCCTGGTCTACAAAGTAAGTTCCAGGAGAGTCAAGGTTTCACAGAGAAATCTTGTTTCAGGGGGAAGAGAGAGAGAGAGAGAGAGAGAGAGAGGAAGAAAAAGAAGTTTGAGAAAGTTAACAAGCCATATATTTCCATATACGTTATTTTTCTCTCAGTATTACCTAGTGATGGGGGAATATCACTTTGACACCTATGGCATAAAAGGTCAGAGGGAAAACCAACATTCCTCAGGATGCACTAGGAATGTATGAGTAGAGGAGGACACTCCAACTGTTGTAACTATCTTCTATCTGTCCAGGGAGCAGATAGATTTAAAAAGGCAAAACGTGAGGGCAAGGGAAATGGTTCAGTCCATAATGTATATCCTCAATAAGCATGAGGACCTGTGTCTAATTCTGACACCCATAAAAATGTTGAGTGTAGCAGGTGGAAAGTTAGAGACTTGAGCTCCCTAGAGCTTGTCAGCCAGCGAAACTGACCAGACTGGGGAGAGATCGTATCTAAGACACTAGATGAAAACAGCTGAGTAAGGCTCACAGTGTAACCTCTGACTTCTGTATGCACACATGCATACTCATGACCACATAAACATGCATAACACACACAAGGGAAAATTCATTGTGACCTAATATGGAAACCATTTAGTGAGGTATTTAATGTTTCTATATATAATTAAACATATACTAATCTACTCAAATATTTTTACATACCTACTGTGTGCCAGGCACCAAAAATGCAGTAATGAAGAACAGAAAATCTTGACTTTATTCTGTTGGAAAGAAAGTAATGATAATTAAATGAGGAACCATAAGGACAATAACAACAGGTGCTATGAAAGAAAGCTTAAGCAGGTTGAGGGCAATAGACTATTCCATGGAGTAAAAATAACACTTGCTGTTATAGAAGGTAGTATCTACTGCATTGGGGGAAAACGGGGAATAAGGTACTGAAAACTTGAAGGATGCTGTAGGTTGATTCTGATGAAGTGTTTGGGCTTTTTTTCCAGAGGATTTATATAAGGTAGATGTGTCCAAGCTGGATTCATTAGCAGAAGAAAACAAAGCACTCAATGAACAGATTGCAAGATTGGAGCAAGAAAGAGAAAAAGAACCGGTTAGTAACCATGGTTTTGAACTCACTTGACAGCTCTTTAGACTCTTGAGCCTGTTTGAGAAGACCCTCTTATGGAAGGTGTTTTTAAATATGGGTTAACAAATAAGCTTCTTAAAGGTAAGATAGTATAGACTTTCAGTGAAGCCATGTGTGGTATCTGCGGTGCTTTGTTTTCCCTTGTGGTCTATGAGTCATGAACTAATGGCGCTGGGAATATGATGAAAGCTTCCTGCCTGTTTACATAAGGCCCAAACTACCCTTTGAACAGGGTCCCTTGGGTATTTACTTGTAAGGAGCCTCAAGAGGCCCTGAGTTTAGGTAGTGTAAACACTGTGGTAAAAAACTGGCTTATAGAGTATACTGTAGCAGGCATGTTTTTATAAAAGCAAGATGATAATGTGGGTGTTCATTTTAATATGTATGGGTATTTTGCCTACATGCATATCTGTGTACCACATGCTCACAGTGCCTGTGGAGAACAGAAGAAGATGTCAAATCTGAACTCAAGATACAGAGAGTTGTTAAACTGAATCCAGGTCCTGTGAAAACAGGCAGGACTCGTACCCCTGAGCCAACTTTCCAACCCTGGTAGCAGAATCATTATCTTGGTTTTATTGGTGGAGCACGCAGATTGTTCTGAAGTTATCAGATATTAAGTATTTGTGTTTCTACATTATCATTGGTCTTTCCCTATCCTAAACTGAAGTCTTTCATTAAATTATTACATTTCAGTAGTAATACTGAAGTTTTTTTTTAGTTCTTTTGACTTCCTCTAAGGTAAGTGTAAATAATATTGCTTTCTTTAAAATACAGAATGCTTCTTGGTAAAAATAACTAACTTAATATATTTTTTTTTCTTCTAGAATCGTCTAGTATCATTGAAGAAACTGAAAACTTCCTTGCAAGCAGATGTTCAAAAGTATAAAGCATACATGAGCAGTTTGGAGTCACATTCATCTGTCCTAGACCAGAAACTTAGTGGTCTTGATGAAGAAATTGGGAGACTACGTAAGCAGAGCTAAAGGATCATGTAGATTGTCCTTTGGGCCTCGTAAACAGCTATGTGATCCTTTCCTTCTTTGATAACTTTCTGCAGCAGTTATCAAGTTTTCAGTATAGCTCATTCATCCAGGCGCAGTAGCACACACCTTTAATCCTAGCACATGGGAAGCAGAGGCAGGTGGATCTCTGTGAGTTTGAAGCCAGCCGGGTCTACAAAATGAGTGACAGGACAGCCAGAGCTGTATCGTGAGACCCTGTCTCAAAAAACCAAAATAATAATTGTTGTCCAGGTTTTTGTCCTGCCTGGTTTCTGTCTTCCCACCAGGTCCCACAGCTGTTTATCCCCAAAGAAATCCCTCTGAGGTCTATAGTAATGATAAACTGATTGGCCCATTAGCTCAGGCTTCTTATTAACTCTTATACCTTATATTAACCCATTGTTCTTATCTAAGATAGCCACATGGCTCAGTACTTTTTTCAGCGGCGCAATCATATCTTCCTTCTATGACTGGGACAGGACTGGGGAGGAATGGGCTTCCTCCTTTCCAGAATTCTTCTGTTCTCCTTGACACACCTCTACTTCCTGCCTGGCTACTGGCCAATCAGCATTTATTTAAAACATAATTGACAGAATATTGACAATTGTCTCGCACCAAATAATAATTATATGTGCTTACCAAAGGACTCAGGAAGAATCTGGTTTTAAGCGTCTATGATTGACAGCATACCTGGGTTTTTGTCCACATAACTCTAATCTGTACCTCCATCTTCTTACTGTCTTTTCCCTGCATCCTCTTTTCTTCCATTTTTAAGACTATTTGTATCCCATGCTGGTTTTGTATTGGCCCCAGCCTCTGGTCCTAGCCTTCAGGGAGCCGTAATAATACATAGCCCAAGCTAGCCTCAAACCCAAAACCTTGCCTCCAAAATTAGAATTATTAATTGCCACCACACCCTTCTCCCTCTGTCCTCTGTCTTTGTCTTTTCTTGTCTCTCTCTCTCATTTTTTTTTATTTGGTTTGTTTGGTTTTTACTTCCGACATAGGGTTTCCCTGTGTAGTCCTAGCTGTCTTGGAACTCTCTTTGTAGACCAGGCTGGCCTTGAACTCACAGAGATCCACCTCCCTAGTACTGGGATTAAAGGTGTGTGCCATCACTGCTGAGATAGTTTTTTTAAATTTTTATGTGTACGTTAAGTTTATGTGTACCACATGTCTACCTGATACCCTCAGGTCAGAAGAGGGTGTCAGATCTTCTGGGACTGGAGTCACAGATGGTTGTAAGCTACCCATGTAGGCCCTGGCAACTAAACCTGGGCCTTCTGGAAGAACACTAAGTGCTTCAACTGCTGACCATCTCTCTGGTCCCTGTGTCTCCATCTTCCTATCTACATGAACTCTTCATTTGCCTCTGTCTTACAGTGATACCTATGGTGATATTTAAGGCACACCTGCATACTCCGGGGTTCTCTCATGTCAGCATTCCCAATCACTTGTGTGAAGACCATTTTCCAGAGAAGGTGATATTTACATGTTCGAGACATATGTAGCCCTTCCTAGCCCACTGTAACTTCCAGCGTTCTCAGTACATGACTTTTTTGGTTTTGAACAGTCTTACTGAGCAAGCCCGGTTGGCCTCCACTCTTGACTGTCCACCTACCTCAGCGTAGATACTAGGATTATAGGTGTGCACTGCTGTTTCTGTCTGGCTTAAGCACAGGGCTTTTTGGAGCCAATAGACAACCTTTTCTAAGAACAGACGTCCTCTGAATATGAACCTGTATGTGTTTTTAATTTAATAATACATTATATATAAATTTATAACTATATATTATGTATAATAAAAACTATAATTTTATATATTTATGGTTCATTCTAATATATTCTATATAAATATATTGTTTTACATTATAAGCCAGATCCCTTTTTATATTTTATTTAGTATGTGTATGTTATATGTGTGAGGACATGCCACAGGATACAAGTGGAGGTAAAAGGACAACTCTTGCAGTCCATTCTCTCCTTGCAGCTTTACATAGTTCTGGGTGCCAATCTCACTCAGTTTGGCAGGCTTGCTCAGCAAGGACTCTTCCTGCTGAGCATCTCAGTGGCCCTAACCAACTAGACTCTTGATCTCTGCCTCCTTCTGTTGCCTGTAACTGTTGTATCCTCTAGCAGTGCCATGTAAACAAGTCCGCTGCTGAAGTGGATTAAAAACAAAGTAGAAAGCTGCACGTGCCCCATCCTCTACATGCAACAGCACAGCAAAGGGTGCCCCTGAGTGTCCTGTGTCTTCCTAACATTGGATTCAGGAGCACATGCCAACTGTAGTTAAGCTTTGGAAAATACTATGGCACATAGACCTTGTTAACTTCTGTGATGCCAGAAACAGAGCAGATGTTGACTTCAGTCACAGAACCATTAAACTAGAGTTTAAAAATAAATATAAGGAGAGCTGCAGATTTCCTAGAATTCTGCAGTTTCTTCCTTCAGGATTTCCCAGTTTATGTCTATCATATGTAGATCGTTTAAATGGTCCTTAGAGATTTGGATTTAACCCTTAGTCTATGTAGTTCTGATCATCTACAAAACCAAGGCTTATAATTGTCACATAGTATATACTAAAATCAAGTTTATACAAAATACTACAATTGTACATATTGTGTTTGCATAAATGAACACTTACTGTTTTCTTAGCCCCTATCAATGTCCTTTGCTATTCCATATCATAGACTATTCTCTTAGTCCCAATGTAATTAAACCAATACTAATATTATACTTTTCTTTACACATAATCAAAAGAATTAGTAAATATCTTCTTTTTGTGAGTGTATGTATGTCTATGTGTGTGTTTATGTACATGTGCGGTACGTGCATACATGTGGAAAATGGAGATTAACACCTACGTCTTCCTTGATCACTCTGCACCTTACTTTGAACCATGGCATCTCTCTAAATTGGGTGCTTATCTGTTCAGCTAGGCTGGCTGCCACTGACCTCTAGGGATCTGTTTCTGTCCGCCGTCCACCCATAACATGAGGGTCACAGATGCGTACCCCATGACCATCTTTTATGTGGGTGCTGGGTCTAAACTCAGGCCCTCTTTTTCTCGCACCACAAACTCTTTACCAACCACACCTCTTCAGGATCTCCTTATTCTTAGGAGAATATTACATCCAAAAATTGCCGACTGAGTAGATGAGAGAGTAATATCATCTGTCATTTGTTTTAATTCTCTGACTAGGTTAACTTCCTTGATTACTTAAAGCCATTCATGACTACAAATGAGTAGGACATACTTAGATTCTGTAGATCTATCTTGCTTTTGTGCAGAGACATAATAGAGGCATAAAGTTACTTAAGCCAGCTCAGAGGTAGAGTTTACCAACGATTGTGTAAAAACCACATTTCTGAATAGTTCAGATTTATAAAAGAGTATTAGAAGCATTTAAAATAACATTAAGAAAGTTGAACTATGCCAGTTTACAAGTTTTAAATGTAACTTTGGATGGAGCCACAATATGTCAGACCCTTCTTTCTGAAACTGTAGTAAGGCAACCATGGAAGATATCAACCTAAAGCTCTAGTTGTATGGCTTATGTCATTAATGGGGTAGGATCACTTATCCATAAGAGAGGATGTATATGTATAAAGTTGACAAATAATCTTAAATGGTGCCATCGGTTTCTCTGTAGAGTTTTTTTTTTTAATTTTTTTGAAAGCTTTTGTTTCTTCTCTTGCAGAATTAGAATGTGAAGCAATGAGACAGGAGAATGCTCGGCTACAGAATATAGTTGATAACCAAAAATACTCAGTTGCAGACATCGAGAGAATAAATCATGAAAAAAATGAATTGCAGCAGACCATTAATAAATTAACCAAAGACCTAGAGACTGAACAGCAACTAATGTGGAATGAGGAATTAAAATATGCCAGAGGCAAAGAGGCGGTAAGTCATACTGTATTCTGAGTGACCACTCATCACAGAAGACCTTAGGAAAGGCCTGTGTAACCAAGGGGAATTCAGTAGGTAGAGGGATAAATTTTTCTAACACTGACATTTAGCACAGCTAAAACACTCATATCCTATGCCAGCTCATCAGCACCTCTATTATTTATCAGTCATATTTAAGATAAACTTGGTTTTCTGGTGATGAACTAAGATCTCAGCAAATAAATAAATGTATGTATGTGATTCTGACATAGAGTGAACAAGCAGTTCAGTGTAAGTAGTCATTTATCTTCCCTTATCTCCTAATCCTGATATGTAAGCTCCATCCCTGGGTATAAAGGAAATAGGTATACATCTGTATGCACATTTATAAGAGCTAGCGTCATTAGGGAACATACGCTTAGCATGCTCATGGTATCAAGTTCAATACATAATACTAATGAAAAGGATGTGGCATTCAGTCTTTGAGCCTAGAATTTGGTCAAACTTGAGTTAGCTTTAGTCTGTAATTTCTTATTAACAGCATGCATAGTCTGCATCACATAACCTTTTATAGCCTCCACTTGCTTCTTTAGAAAAATTAAGTGGCAGAGAGAGGCCTGTGAGTTCAAGGCCAGCCTAGTCTACAGAGCAAGTTCCAGGACAGTCTAAAGCTACAGAGAAACCCTGTCTTGAAAAAAAAAAAAGAAAGAAAAGAAAATGAAGTTTAATTCGACCACATCAGTTAATCTGAAGTGAGTTACTTCAGAGTACCTTATCTCTCAGAGGCTGTGTAAGAAGGGAGAGGTTATAAATCTCTGGAATAAGTAAACATTGGGTTTATGCCACTAAAAGGAATAGCATTATTTTTTGGTTGAGCACTCTGAAGGAAGAAAATCATCTAGCAGGTAGGTAAGTAGTGGCCTAGGGAGGGGTCCAATTCCGGCCATGAGTAAAGAACTTCGTGGGCTCGGTACCCGAGAGCTGAGTGTATCAAAGGTCTGTTTATGTTACAAAAACTCACCTAAACAATGCATCTGTAACCTTTTTTTCTGTACTAAATTTTTGCCCTACTTGTTAAGTCTGGTAGTATAACCATCTAGAACTCTTGTGAAATTTAACAGTTGCAACTGCCATCTAGATCATCAGAAGTGTTGACTGTGGGAACTAATAATGGGAGAAAGAACTAGAAACATAAGCAGTGAACTCCTGAAAGCTTTTTCATTAGACTGAAAAGAGGAGCCAGAAGCCGTAGAACAGACCACTGATTGGGCCTACAGAGCAACAGAAGAGAACAGAAACTGCCAGGCTGTGTTCTAGGGCCAGAGGAGGAGATACACACAGACACACACACACACACACACACACACACACACACAAAGATATATATCAGATTCTATAGAGCTTACATTCAGCTAGTAAGAGTGAACAGATAGGTCACATTCTAAAGTAAATAAAGAGTTTGGAAAAACTAGGGACTCCATTAGAGGGAAAGAACACCATCCTGGTAACAGATGTACCCTTGAAGGACAGAGAAATGTGAACTACTAAAAATTTTTCAATATAGTTAAGATAATACTTTGAAGTGTGAATTATCTATTTCTTTTATTTGGGGTAATTAAAATGTGTTAATAGTGTCAAATGTAAGTTTTGGGTTCCCCTCACACACTTTGGGTTTTTTGTTTTGTTTTTGGTTTTCTGTGTGTGTGTGTGTGTTTCCAGACCGAGTGTTCTCTGTATGTAACTCTGGTTGTCTTGGAACTCTCTCTGTAGACCAGTCTGACCTCAAACTCACAAAAATCTACCTGCCTGTGCCTGCCAAATGTTGGGATTAAAGGTGTGCCCAGCTCTAAACTTTGGTCTCATTTCATATTTTTATCTAGGTTTGAGAATGTAAGTTTTAGTTTGTAACAAAACATGGATTTACTCTAATTTATATGGAGTAAATGAACAATGGTATACTGCTCATTAATTACAGCCTTAGAGTTATTGTCCAAACTTTTCATTTCTATATTTTAAGATTACTATCCTTTAATTATCAAACTACTAAAAACTGGCATAACAGCTTGTGTAGAGTTATAGAAATGACAATTGAAAACCACACAGTCTAGGACTGCTTTATTTTTAACATTTCGTTTTGTGTTCTCTTCCAGATCGAAGCACAATTAGCAGACTACCACAAATTGGCTAGAAAGTTAAAGCTTATTCCCAAAGGTGCTGAGAATTCCAAAGGTTATGACTTTGAAATTAAGTTTAATCCTGAAGCTGGTGCCAAATGCCTTGTCAAATACAGGGCTCAAGTTTATGTAAGTCTGTGTCCAAACCTCACTTTACCATAGTGCCGTAGGACTGGACTGAGAAGAAGCACTTTCTTCTGAGTGATAGACGTCTTATTTCACACCTGATTTTTGACTTTAAAAGTCTTTTCCTCTCTGCCTCCTTTACTTCATCCAACTATCCGTTAAAATATTGGTTACAAGTAAAACTTATCAGGACTATGTCAACAATCTGAGGTAAGCTCTGTTTTCTAGTTACCTTCAGTCCCTCCTGGAAGATCATCATTAGCAAATGTCAGGTGCCTACTTTACTCATGGTAAAACTTACAAGGTTAGTTACCAGATCAGTTCTTCAAGCCAGACTGGAGAGTGGTAGCCCTTCAGGGAAATCTTGAAAGATGAAGTCTCTGTGGTACGCTTGTGGGAATAGTTCTAGTACAAGCACACACAGGAAGGTATAAAGTATAATGAATTATTTTTCAAGGCAGAAAAAGGAAAAAAGTCAGTAATCAACAACAAAAAAACTGTTCCTAATTTTGAAACGATCAAGGAGATAATTTTGAGAAAACATTCTTATGGCTATGTTAAAATTTTAGATTTATTCACAAGTGTCACAGATTTATTGCTGATACTAAAATACCACCTTTAAAATACTTACCTTTGACTGCCAGGCGGTGGTGGCACATGCCTTTAATCCCAGCACTCGGGAGGCAGAGGCAGGCGGATATCTGTGAGTTCGAGGCCAGCCTGGTCTTCAAGAGCTAGTTCCAGGCCAGGCTCTAAAGCTACCGAGAAACCCTGTCTCAAAAAACAAAAAAAAAAACAAATAAATAAATAAATAAAAATTAAAAAAAAAAAGCAAAATACTTACCTTTGGAATTCAAATATGTTGAGTCAAATGCTATGCATTTTTCCCTAGAGAATTGTTCATCCAGACCATGTCCATCCCCTTGAACCTGCCTTATCTAATCAAAAGCTAAGCAGGGTCAGGGATCACCTACCATACCATGTGTATACTGTGTACGGAGTGTATTCCAGCCCAGCTGTGTGCTGGAGATAAAATATCCAAGGGGAACCTTATCTTCTCAGAGATAGTGGTTTACTAATGAGCAGACATTGCTTAAATCAAGCCAGCTTTAATTACACATACCCACTTTTCAGTAGCGTTTAGACAAGATCTTACTGTGGTCTACAACTTCCCATGTAGCCTGGCTGGATCTCAACTCAAGACAGTGCTACTATCTCAGCCTCCTAAGTGCTGGGACTTCGGATGTGTGCCACAGCAGCTCCACTTCTACATCTACTCCAGGATGTTACTGTGTACTTCCTGCTCTCCTGGAACTGCCTGTTAGACCAGACTGGCCTCAGTCTCTTCCAGGTACTGGAATTAAAAGGGTACAACACTACACTCAGTTTAGATTTACTGTCAATTAAGAAAAGAAAGTACACACAGTAAATCATTTCTTACTGGTTTTGCAAGCCATTAGTTGTCAAACTACGCATATTGACTTCTTTTGGTTGTTTTTTGTTGTTGTTGTTTTTCAAGACAGAGTTTCTCTGTGTAGTCCTGTCTGTCCTGGAACTCGCTCTGTAGACCAGGCTGGCCTCGAACTAACAGAGATCTGCCTGCGTCTGCCTCTGCCTCTGCCTCTGCCTCTCAAGTGCTGAGATTGAAGGTGTGCACCACCACCACCAGGCTAATACATTGATTTCTGTCAGTAGCCAGGTAGCTGGCTGATTTGGCACATTACTACTTTGAATGGTTTCATATTACTGCTGCAAGAAAATAATTACCTGATTTAAATAATCTTGTAAAAGGTATTTATGCACAAAGAATATGTTCATAAAATTTACTTAAACTCTAGAAATATTTTATACAGTAATGAGCAGTGGGCGTAGACGTAGGATGCTGGAGAGAAAGCTCAGTGGTTAAGAACATGCATTGCCTGTAGAGACATCCCAGATTCGATGTCCAGTGCCTACTGCAACTAATTCACACCTGATTTTACTCCAGTTCCAGGAGAATCCCTTGTCTCCGGCCTCTATGGGCATCTACATTCCACATGCACATGTATCCACAAAATTAATATAAATAAGTACATAAGGGATAGAGCAGAAATAGGAATGAAGGAGAGCATCTGTCATCCCAGCCAATTGGAAGACAGTTGTAAAAAGGCATTGAGTCTCAAACAACAGGCGTGGGGTGATTTTTGTTTTGTCGTGTTGTGCTGTTTGGGGTTTGGCAAGAATATTCATTTGTTTTGCTCTTTATTAGAGTGTGAAAAGACATGTGGGAGAGTGCATTCCATGACACACATGTGGAGGTTAGTTCTCTCCTCCACCTTAGGTGGTTTCTGAGGATCCAACTCAGGTCTCCAGGCTTGATTAGCAAGCTCTTTACCCACTGAGCCATCTTTCACATCCTGTTTTGGTTTTGTTGAAACTGTAACTCATAGTCCAGAGTGGCCTCAGATTGCTGTGGTTACAGGCATGTGCAACCACACCCATTACAAGAAGTTGGGTTTATATTCAGTGGTAGAGCCCATGTTTGTTGTAGAATTTCTGGGATGGACAGCATAAAAAAGGACCTGATTAAAACTAGAAGTCAATAATAGCTTTAAAAGACTTACTTGAGAGCCAGGTGTGATTACACAAGGCTATAATCCCAGTACGCAGGAGGCAGGTACATGTGGATCTCTAACTTTGAGGCCAGCCTGATCTACATAGTGAGTTCTAGGACAGCCAGAAATACATAGAGAATCCCTGTCTCCTAAAAACAGAAACAAAAAGAATTAATACATAATGACATATGGCATTTTCTTTTTGGAGTAATGAAATATGTTTAAAGTACAAATGGCATTTAGATAACAATGTAAGTATACTACATCCACTGAATTGTATACTGTTTGTATATACTAGTTGTATAGAAAGTTTAGTTTCAGGTTAAATTTAACATAACTATTTCTATTTAATCATTTTAAAGTGGGTATTACCTCAGTTTTCTCAATGCAGTATAGTGTTGAAATAAAATCAGCAGGTTAGAAGATAAATAGAAGTACAACTAGAATCTTTTGCAAGGTATAAAGAGAAATGGGGGCTGGAGAGATGGCTCATAGTTAAGATTGTTTACTGCTCTTGGAGGAGGCCCAGATTCCATTCCCATCACCCACATCAGTCACCTCATAGCCTCTTGTAGCTCCAGCTCCAGGGAGACCCAACTCTGGCCTCTGCAAGGACCTGTACTCACACATCCAGACCTACAAACAGAAAGAAATGGACTGTCAGGCACTGTGATGGATACCCGTAATCCTAGCACTTGGAAGAAGGTTAAGACCAGCTGTTTTTCTTTCCTAAACCTTGGCTTCAAAAAAAGAAGATGTTTTCTTACCAATGATATATTATATTTAAAATGTCATGGCTTTGTTTTTTTTCTCTGAAACTGTGTTAGATCATAATATAATCATACCTCGTGGGAATTTTATAATATATCTTGACTCCCATATTTCATATATTTTCTAGGTACCTCTCAAAGAACTCTTGAATGAAAGCGAGGAAGAAATTAGCAAAGCTTTAAATAAAAAGATTGCTCTGGAGGACACTTTAGAGCAAGTAAGTGTGGTGCATGTAATGCAGCCTAGCATCAAGTGTGACTTGTGATTGCTAAGCAACGTGGTTTAAATTCTGGTTTGTCTGAGACAGGATATCTCTGAGTAGCTCTGGCTGTTGGTGGAATTCACTCTGTAGACCACACTGGCCTTGAACTCATAGAGATCTTTCTGCCTCTGACAGACAGAAAATGCAAAGCTCAATAATTGCATCAAATGTATTTGGCAAATATGTTTTTCTTATATAAAACAAGGTCTTGCTCAGTATAGGTGAGTCTCTAGCCCACAATCTTCGGGCCTTACTTAGTCCTCTAAATGCTGGAATTAGATGCATGCATGGCAACAACTGGCTCAGCAAATGCTTTCTGCATGACCATGTGCCTGGTACTGTAATAGATGTCTCTGTACTAATATAGCACAACACCTACCCCCTGGACTCCATTTCAAGTGGGACGATGGCTATAAAAACAAGTATTTTTTATTATAAGATTATTAAGTTAGCTACAAAGTAGTAGATTTCATAATGGCATTTTTTTACATGCTTTCTTCTTCCACACCTTGCCTTCTGGCCTTTGCCTTCCCCTCCCCTGTGTCCCTTTCTTGCTGTTTTTCCATTGCCTACAACAACCTACTTTCTGCTTTCCCAATACAATGTTGCATTATCACATTCAGGGCCCCTGTACCCAAACCCTTCAGGTCTCTTTTTCTCTCTCTAGTTTTTTTCTCTAGTTTCTCTAGTTTCATCCACACATGTACACCAACCCACTCACACATAGAAACTTAAATTAAGTCTCCACATATGAGAGAAAACATAGTACATATCTGAAAACAGTTTATTTAAGTTAACATTCTAAATTGCAATTTGACCCATTTTCCTGCAAATGTCATTTTTATTATTTTCAATATGTGTATATATGCATGTGTGTGCATGTGCCCACAGAGATGAGCGATGTCAGACCCTCCTAGGGCTGGTGTTATAGGTGGTTGTGAATAGTCCAGTGTGAGTGTTGGGAATCTTATGCTGGTCCTCTGGAAGAACAAGAAGTGCTCTTAATCACTGAGGCATGTAGCCAGATCATGTGATAGCTTAGGTTGTTTATCTTTATTTTTATGTGTGTGAGTATGTTTCCTGCATACACGTGTACATCCCTGGTGCCTGTGGAGGCCAGAAGAGGATTCCCTTGAACTGGAGTTATAGACGGTTGTGAGCTACCAAGTGGATGCTGTGAACCAAACCCAGGTCCTCTGTAAGAGCAGCCAGTGCTCTTCACTTAGCCATCTCAACCACCACTTTCTCAATTTTCACAAATCTACTTACTGATTTCCACAGTAGCTGCAATTTATATTCTCACTAGCAGTGAGTAAAGGTTCCTCTTTCCCCAGATTCCTTCTGGCATTTGTTGTCAACTGTTTTCTTTTTGAAAGTCATTCTGAGCTAATAAGGTGGCATTATAAATCATTTTGAATTCACCTTTCCCTGATGGCTTAGGATGTTGAACCCTTCATCAAATATCATTGGCCATTTCTATTTCTTCCCTTGAGAACTGTCTGCTCACTTTATTACCTCATGTGTGGATTAGACTTGGTTTAATTTTGGCTGTTTTTACATAATAGACCCTATCAGATACAGAGTTGGCAATGATTTCTCAAACCTCTAAGCTGTCTCTTCAGTTGTGAGGTTGCTTCCATTGTTAGGCAGGATTTTAATTTGCTATAATCCCATGTGTCAGTCCTTGGATTGTGTTCTCTGCTGTCACAGTCCATTCAGAAGTTCCTGCCTCTGCGTAGGATGATTGTTGACACAGGACATAGTTGATGTGTCTTCCCTGCAGTTTCAGCATGCCCTGTCTTCACATGAAGTCTTTGATCTATTTTCAATGTTTCATGTAGTGTGAGACTCGAGACCTGATTTC
Source organism: Myodes glareolus (assembly GCF_982192425.1). Taxonomy (NCBI): domain Eukaryota; kingdom Metazoa; phylum Chordata; class Mammalia; order Rodentia; family Cricetidae; genus Myodes; species Myodes glareolus. The sequence continues at coordinate 17,893,611 of NC_142052.1, forward strand.
ATTTTCCTAGAGGTACATACCCAGTTTTCTCAGCACCATCTGTTAAAGAGGCTCTTTCCTAATGTATGTTTTTGACATCTATGTTCAATGAAAAGAAAAATGAAGTAGGTGCTAGGGCTGGAAAGATGACTCCATGATTAAGAGCACTTGCCACTCTTGCAGAGGACACAGGTTCAGTTACCAGCACCCATATGGCAGCTCACATCCCCTTGTAGCTGTAATTCCAGGTATTTGATGTCCTCTTCTGGACTCCATAGGCACCTGGTATGCACATAGTATACATACATACGTAAATGCAAAAGACTCCAATACATAAAATCGAATCTTAACAAATTTAGTACTTCTTTAAAGACAAACAAGGACGGGGGAGTTGCTCATCGGTTAACAGTACTTGTTGCTCTCGAAAAGAGCCCAGGTTTGATTCTCAACATCCACATGGCAGCTTACAACCATCTGTTGACACCAGTCTCAAAGAATCTGACTCCCTCTTACCTTCTTGGGCACCAGGCATACCCATGCTCGCAAAGTGCTCACATACACAATAAATAAATATGCATAAAAGCAAATACAACAGTTTCATAATGTTAAATGTTAATTTTGATGTCTGTCAAGCTGAACACCATGAAGACAGAGAGCAGGAGAAATGTGAGGATGCTGAAGGAAGAGGTGCAAAAGCTGGACGACCTTTATCAACAAAAAGTTAAGGTAGGAGCTTGACCCGTGTGTTCATCTGACTCGAGTCTGAAATCTTAGCTGGATGTGGCGGTATACAAAAGCTGAGAGGAGGCCTCAAAACTCAGCAAAAGAGCCAGGTGTGGTGTCATCATACCTGTAGTCCCAACATTTAGAAGACCCCATGGGAGGATTGGCACAGATTTGAGACCCACCTGGGCATAAGTAATTGTCCATTAAGAATCATTTCAAAGGCTGGAGAGATGGCTCAAAGGTTAAGAGCTCTGGCTGCTCTCCCAGTGGTCCTGAGTCCCATTGTGGTTCAAACATCCACATAGTGGCTCACAACCATCTATAATGAGACCTCATACCTTCTTCTGTGATGCAGGCAGAACACTATGTACATAATAAATAAGTCTTGAAAAAAAAATCATTGCAAACTTACTTTCCCAACTAAATTTCAGTCTATTCATAAGAGCTCCAGATGGTAGTTAAGGTGTAAAACTGACTTTCAGTGTTCTATCCAACCCTGAATTTTCCCAGACAGGTATTGAGACCTCATTCATGGGCCATCATACAATTAAGTTTTGCAACAGTGCCATTATTATTTATACCAGCAAAGTATCACAAATAGAAACGTTTGTATTGCTCTATATTATATACAGGATGCTTTTTGTGAAATGTAGAATTTTTGGAAATTGTAAATCAAAATCTGATCTGCACATGACATGTGAAATATGTACCTATTATTTTTACTTTTATCATATTCCTTGAATGAAAAGTTAAGATTATTCTTGAAAGCACTCAAGTGAAAGACTTTATAAGTCCATACTTCAGCATCACAAACCTAGGAATCTGAGAGTGATTGGAACTAATTTTGCTAAACATAGTTAATATGTGTGTGAAATATTAATCAAAGTACCAAGTTTCCTTATGTTAGACTTGAAACATTGTTAAATAGAGTGCTACACAGAATCCTCCTGAAAGGGGCACAATTGTGCTTATCATATGGAGTCCCCACTGGAACAGTTAAAGAAGGCAGTCAACAACTTGGAAACATAAATAATGCAATGTTCTGGGTTTTTTTTATGCTTAACCTACTTTACTTAGCTCTGCCTTTAGCAAATGGAATATGAATTAAAAAAATGATTTTTCTCCTTTAGGAGGCTGAGGAACAAGATGAGAAGTGTGCCAGGGAGCTGGAATCCCTGGAGAAACACAAGCACCTACTGGAGAGTGCTGTGAACGAGGGCCTCAGTGAAGCCATGGATGAGCTAGAGGCTGTCCAGCGGGAGTAAGTTCACCTCGCCAAGATCTGATTCTTTATACTTTGTAAAGCTGCTTCCTGTTTTTTATCTTTAATTCCTAGTATGAAACTATTTGGGGTGCAAAAAATGATATTTTAAGGATTTAAGCCAAAAAATTAAGATACTTTATGCCACTATTAGAGTAATTGCTCAGCTAGATTATTAAATAGCTTTTAATGCCTGGAAATGAATCCATTTTTTTGTTTGGTTGGTTGGTTTGGTTTTTTTGTTATTTTTCTGCTTGTTTTTGGTTTTTGGCTTTTTTGTTTTTATGGGTTTTTTGTTCTTTTTGGTTTTTGGTTTTTCGAGACAGGGTTTCTTTGTGTAGCTTGGAGACTGTCCTGATCTGTAGACCAAGCTGGCCGTGACTCACAGAGATATGATTGTCTTTGCCTCCCAAGTTCTGGTATTAAAGATGTGAGCCACCACCAAGCAGCTATTGTTTTGTTTTTGAGATAGAATATTTTATTATATATAGCCCCTGCTATTCTGGAACACATTATGTAGTTCAGACTGCCTGACTTTGCTGGGACTAAAGGCATGCTCCACCACACCTGGCTGTAGACATCTTAAATAATTCAGAAATGCGTATATAATGCAATAAACATGGAACTCTTCAACTTAAGACCTTCAAGGCCAGGCAGGCACTGTAGCCTAGCGCTTGGGTGAACAGGTGGAACATTCGTCTGAAATGGAATGGAGAGTCATAGCATCAGGGTAGCTGACCACACATCTAGTGAACGGAAGCAGCTGGTAGAGATCTGAGCAGTGTGCTTACATAATGGCATTTGGATGGATTCTACAAGGCATGGTTTTCTTGGAAGTGGGGGTGGACAGGGTTTCTCTGTAACTTTGAAGCCTGTCCTGGAACTCAACTCTGTAGACCAGGCTGGTCAAACCCACAGATATCCGCCCATCTCTGCCTCCTGATAGCTGGGATTAAAGGCGTGTACCACCACTTATGGCCAGGCATGGTTTTCTATATTCACCAAATATTTCTCAGGGAAAATAGTAAGATATATAAATGCAAAATTTGCATTTTGCTCAGGTTACTACACTGTACTAATTTATTCATTTATTTACTAGATATTAAACAAGTGTTTTTTTCTATTTTAATTCTGTAGATACCAACTGGTTCTTCAAAGCACAGCTGAAGAAAGGAGAAAAGTGGGAAGTAACTTACAGCATCTTTTAGAGATGGTTGCTACACATGTTGGGTCTTTGGAAGTAAGTATGAAGCTTTTCGCTGAATTCCAGATGCTTTGTTTCTATAGGAACTGAATAACAAATTTTCCTTTTTTTCTTTATTTATTTGAAAAAAACTATCCTTTAATATTTTACATAGCAATCCCAGTTCCCACTGCCTCCCCTCCTCCTGCTCCCTCCAACATCCTCCCACACCATCCCCCATCCACTCCACAAAATGTAAGGCTTCCCATGAGAAGTCAACAAAATCTAGCACATTGCTTTGAGGCAGGACCACTGCTCTCCCCACTACCTAGGCTGAGCAAAGTATCCCTACAAGGAGAATGGGTTCCAAAAAGTCAGTCAAAGCAGTAGAGATGAATTTTGCTCTCACTGCCAGTTGCCCCACAGTCTGCCCCAGTCATTCAATTGCCACCCATATTCAGTGGGCCAGCTCCCCATGCTGTTAGACTGGTGTCTCTTATCTTAGGACCAGGGCATATTTCTTTGTCTGGCTCTAATTCTAGGGGCAGTTTCTGTTTCTTTGACACTAGCTTCAGAGTCAGAGCATGTAACTTTAGTCTTGGGTTCAGGAATAAAGATGTTTCTTTCCCTGGTTCAGGTATCCAATCCAAAGTCAGGTGTGTTTCCCTCACTGGCTTTGGGTTCAGAGTCAGGGTGCTCGGTGATTGGTTAGTTTCCTATTCCAATTTTCCCTTTTAACCTACATTCCCTTTTTTATTTTTTAATAAATAACAGAGGGATTAGAAAGGGGATGATTTTTTTTTTTCATGAGACTACTTCCTGCTGAATTGGGGAATTGAAGTTCTTGGGACAATCTTGATCTTCATCCCCAGGATATAACTGGATGCACAGGCCTCTGGTTCTGTAGCTATAGGCTGGTAATCCTGCAATAGTAACTTGTTCAAAGTCTGGTTAGAAATCCTTTGGATTTGTTGTTGAAGAAATTTAGACAAGAGGTTTATGAGACAGGGCATAATTAGTAAAACTAAGAGTTAAGGAAAGAGGGGTTAAGGAGGGTAGCATCCAGTTCCATATCTGACTTTTAATGATCCACTGGCTAGGTTTTGAAGATCCATTTGGAACTGTTGGGTCTTATCCTTCACTACACCAGATTGAGTATGTTTGCTGAACCTCAAATTCCACACGTTGAGATAGGGAGTGTATGATATAGAATGAGAAGAGGTGGGGCATAACCCAATAGGGGTGGGCTTGAGTCTTGACACATTTGGATGTGTGAGGTCTCATTTTTCTAAGACCGGAGGGAGGCTGTTCAGTTTTGGTATCTTCTGAAGCTTAAGAGGGCAAAGTCTTGCTGGGTGTCAAAAGGTTGTTTTGAGCTGATGGTGTAAACGGTTTGAAATGGGAAAGATTAATCCAGTGAGGGAAATCCTTAAATTCAGCAGCAGTTGGAGTAGTAGGGATTACCCTGAAGACGCCTGTCCATTTTGGAGCAAGAGGATGGAAATTTTGTCCTGGCGGAGAGAGAACTAAATCCCCATTGTTAATTGGAGAGGGAAGGGGATCTGGGAGGGGTTGAGGCCTATGATGATTGGTGAAATTCCAAATAAGAGTATGAAGATAGTGGAGCAAAGGGGTAAGGGGTGTTCGGGAAGGGGTAATGGCTTGGATGTAAGACCAGGAGGCATAATCGGCCCTCCATACATGAGTTCAAAAGGGGAGATAAAAAGGGGTTTCTTTGGAAAGACTCTTAATTGCAGGAGAGCTAATGCTAGGTGTTTCATCCAATCAGTATTTAGCTCTTGAGAGAGTTTGATAACAATGTGTTTGAGGAAATGATTGGATTGTTCAACTTTTTCTGAAGTTTGGGGATGGTAGGGGATGTGAAAACAGCATGGGCTATTAAGGGCCTTGGCTTTGAGGCTTCTGAAGTGAATTCAGGGTTGTTATATGAATGAAGGAATGTGGGGATTATAAAATGGGGAATGATTCCCGAAACGGAGACTAGAAACTGTGTGTGATCCTTTATTATGGTAGGGAAGACTTCTACCCATCCTGAGAGTGTGTCTACTGGAACTAGAAGGTATCTGAAAGGTCTAACTGTGGGCATGTGTGTGAAATTTGAGCTACCAGTATGATCCAGGGAGGAATCCCCTGCCTGCTGATTGGGCAAAGGGGGACTCTGCTGCTTAGAGCTCTGAATAGAGGTTTGGCAAATTTTACATGAAACTGTGATAGTCTTTAGGACAGATCCTCAGAGGTGAGCTGTAAATGAGTTTTGATAGTGAGGCAAAGCCTGGCTATTGGCATGAAAGATCTGGTGTAAACAGGACAAGATTTGTTGAGTACCTGGGGAAAAAAGATTGATTGTAAGAGGAGAGTGTCTTGTAGTGTGTGAGAAGGATCCAGATTTCCAAGAGCTGCAGCTCTAGCTGCCTCATCAGCTCAGTTAGTTCCCATGGAAATAATGGAATTGTTTGATGTGATCAACAGTGGGCAATTCCTACAGCTGTGGAAGATGGGAGGCCTCTAATAGGGCTATAATTTGGTCTGAATGAGTTATGGTACTTCATTTGTTGTTAAAAGCCCCGTTCTCTCCAGATAGCTACATGTGACAAGAGAATATGAAAGTATTATTAGAGTCTGTATATATATATAGATTTAGGGATTGGAAATTGACAGACACGGGTTAGAGCCATTAATTCAGCCTGCTGATCTGTGTTGTGGTCTGGATGGGCCCGCTCTTCAACCACTCTGGTTGAAACAACAGCATATCCTGCTTTACATCCTCCTTCATATAGGAGGGAGCTGCCATTGGTATACCACGGATAGCCTGAGTAGTGCTCCTTTCTCTATATGTATGGGATAAGGTCGTAACTCTTCTAGGATCTCACTGTACGATTGCAGTAGGGAGTATTTCAAGATTGGTTGGAGGAGATTTGAAATGTTAGAAAGTGGACATGATTAAAAAGTTAGTATTGTATCTTGTACCAATGCTATCTGAAGGGAGAGAACTCGGGAGAGAGGTAGTGTTTTGATGTCCCTTGTATATTAGATGTGACTGGTGGTGAGGAGAAAGAGCAGTAATAGGTGACCCAAAGGTTAACTTCTTTGATTTGCTTATAAGCAGTTCAGCTTCAGCCAGAGCTCGCAGCTACGTACCCAGCCTTGCATAGTCTGGTCTAGTTTTTTTGACAAGTATGCAACAGGTACAAAGGATGGATTCAGATGGTGACCCAAGACCCCTTTTCAGTAACACAGAGAGAGAAAGGGCGAGTTAAATCTGGAAGGTTTAGTGCTGGAGCCTGAAGAAGTGCAGGTTGAAGCTTACAAAATGACTTAGTAATGGGCTAGAAGAGGTTCATGTGAGGGGCCAAGGGCTCCTTTATATAGGGGATGGGCAAGAAGAGAGAAAGAAGGAATCCAGGAGTGAAGGAAGCCTGGCATACTTAGGAAAGATAGGATTTCATCCTTTGTGTTAGGAACTGTGAGTGACTAGATTAAGTGCTTTCTATCTAGGGTAATGGCCTTATGAGTTGGAGTGATGGCTAATCCCAAATGAGTAACCAGAGAAGTGGATAACTGGACCTTAGAGAGGCTGGACAGAAAGTTCAATAGGGCCAAGGCATCTGCTTGGCTAATGTGCAGGGATGGACTACAAAGGAGAAGATATCTGCGTACTGTATGAGTTTAGATTTAGGGAGTGACAAGAGAGTGAGTCAGAGGCTAGAGTTCAGCCAAATAAATGTGGGCTCTCCTGGAATCCCTGGAGTTTCCAGGATGGTTCAAGTGAGCTGGGTAGAGACATGGGTGTCTGGGTCAGTCCAAGGAAAGGCAATGATATTTTGTGACTGGTGGTCTAGAGGAATAGAAAAGAAGGCATCTTTGAGGTCAGAGACAGAAAAATGGGAGGTTTTTGAAGGGATAGTGGAGAGGAGAGTATAAGGATTGGGTAGCACTGGATGAAGGGGAACTACTGCTGAGTTAAAAGTCAGAGGTCCTGAACCAAGTGGTAGGCTCCACTGATGTTTTGACTTAAGAGATCAGAGAGCCCTGAGACTTTGGAGAGAGAATGGATATTGGGCCCCCATGATATGTTGAATTGGACTTTATAGTTGGATGATGACAGGGGTGATGTTTGACTCTAGAGGGATTCTGGGTGTCCCATGCCTGGGGATCTACTTGCTATTTGTGGTTATTGTGAAGGGTGTTGATTCTCTGATTTCTTCCCCTGCCCTTTTATCGTCTGTGTACAGGAGAGCTACTGATTTTTTTGAGTTAATCTTGTATCCTGCTACATTGCTGAAAGTGTTTATAAGTTATAGAAGTTCCTTGGTAGAATTCTTGGGATCACTTATGTAAACTATCATATCATCAGAAAACAGGGAGGGTTGGACTTCTTCTTTTCCATTTTGTATCCCCTTGATCTCCTTTTGGTGTCTTGTTACTCTAGCTAGGACCTCAAGAACTATATTGAATAGGTATGGAGAGAGTGGAGAACCTTGTCTTGTTCCTGATTTCAGTGGAATCACTGGGAGTTTCTCTGCATTTAGTTTGATGTTGGTTGTTGGCTTGCAGTATATTGTCTTAATTATGTTTAGATATGTTCCTTGTATCCCTGGTCTCTCCAAGACCTTTATCATGAAGGGATGTTGTATTTTTTCAAAAGCTTTTTCAGCATCTAATGAAATGATCGTGTGGTTTTTATTTCAGCTAGTTTATATGGTAGATTACGTTGACAGATTTTCTAATGTTGAATCATCCCTGCATCTGTGGTATGATGCTGATTTGATCATGGTGGATGATGGTTCTAATGTGTTCTTGGGTTCGATTTGCCAGTAATTTAGTATTTTTGCATCAATGTTCATGAGTGAGATTGGTCTGTAATTCTCTTTCTTCGTAATGTCTTTCTGTGGTTTGGGTGTCAGGTTATTTGTAAGCTCATAAAAGAGTTTGGCAATGTTCCTTCTGTTTCTATTGTGTGGAATAATTTGAGGAGTATTGGCAGTAGTTCTTTGAAAGTTTTGTAGAATTCTGAGCTGAAACCGTCTGGTCCTTCCTTGGCTTTTTTCAGTTGGGAGACTTTTGATGGCAGTTTCTATTTCTTTAGCAGTTATGGGTCTTTTTAATTTGCTTATCTGGTCTTGATTTAATTATGGTAAGTGATATTAACCAGAAAATTGTCCATTTCCTTTAAGTTTTCCAATATTGTGGAGTACAGGTTTTTGAAATATGGCCTGATGATTCTCTGTGTCTGTTGTTATGTCCCCCTTTTCATTTCTGATTTTGCTAATTTGTATATTCTCTCTCTGCCTTTTGTTTAGTTTGGATAAAGGTTTGTCTATTTTGTTGATTTTTCTCGAAGAACCAGCTCATTGTCTCATTGATTCTTTGTATTGTTTTCTTTGTTTCTTTTTATGATTTCAACTGGAACTTTCATTATTTCTTGTGGACTAGTTCTCTTAGGTGGGTTTGCTTCTTTTTGTTCTAAAGTTTTCAAATGTTCTGTAAATTCAATAGTGTCAGATTTTTCCAGCTTCTTTAGCTGGGTGTTTAGTGCTATGAACTTGCCTCTTAACATTGCTTTCATTGTGTCTTATAAATTTGGGTATGTTGTGTGGTCATTTTCATTGAATTTTAGGAAGTCTTTAATTTCTCCCTTAATTTCTTCCTTGACCCATTTATGATTCAGGTGAGCATTGTTTAATTTCCATGTGTTGTTGGGTTTTCTGAAATTAGTGTTGCTATTGTTTTCTAGTTTTATGCCATGGTGATCTGATAAGGTACATTGGGTTATTCCAATTTTCTTGTATTTGTGGATGTTTGTCTTGTTACTGAGTATGTGGTCAATTATTGAGGAGGTTCGATGAGGTGCTGTGAAAAAAGTATAATCTTTATTTCTTGGATGGAATATTCTATAGATGTCTGTTACGTCCATTTGAGTCATAACATCTGTTAGTTCTCTTATTTCCCTGTTCATTCTTTGTCGAAATGACCTGTCCAGTGGTGAGAGGGAGTGTTGAAGCTCGAACTATTAGTGTGTAGAATTTAATGTATGATTCAAGCTTTAGAAGTTTTTCTTTGACTTATGAGGGTGCCCTTGTATTTGGGGCATAGATGTTCAGTATAGAGATTTCCTCTTGATGGATTTTTCCTGTGACTAATATGACTGTGTGACTAATAAACCTTCTTTGTTTATTTTGTTTGATTTTAGCTTGAAGTCTATTTTGTTAGATATTAGGATAGCTACACCCGTTAGTTTCTTAGGTTCATTTGATTGGTATATTTTCTCCCAACCTTTTACTCTGAGATGATGTCTGTCTATGAGATTGAGATTTGTTTCTTGTATGCGTAAAAAGGATTGATTTTTTTTTCATATCCAATCTGTTAGCCTGTGCCTTTTTATAGGTGAGTTGAGTTCATTTACATTAATGAATATTAATAACCACTGTTTGCTATCTCCTGTTAATTTAGTTTTCATCATTGGTGATGTTAACTTGTGCGATTTTCTTATTTGGGATATCCCTATTCTTCTTAGATTTGATCTTTTCATGGTGTCCAGATTTCCTGGATATTTTGTGTTAAGAATTTGTTGGATTTAACATTTTATTTTTCTTCTATTGTATCTTCAACGCCTGAGATTTTCTTTTCCATTTCTTGCATTTTGTTGGCTATGCTAACATCTATAGCTTCTGTTCATTTACCCAGATTTTCCATTTCCAGAATTCCCATGGTTTGTATTTTCTTTATTGTCTCTATTTAATTTTTTAAGTCTTGAACTGTTTGCTTCACCTGTTTAATTTTTCTTGGTTTTCTTGGATTTCTTTAAGAGATTTATTAATTTCTTCCAATTTTCTGTTTGTCTTTCTTTTGCTACATTTTACTCTATTTTTTAAGGGAATTTTTCATTTCCTCTTTAAGGTTCTGTGTAATCTTCATAAAGTTACACTTAAGGTTTTTTTTCTGCTGCTTCTGAGTTAGGATGATCAGGTCTTCCTGTTGTATGACCACTGAGTTTTGGTGTTACCATGTTGCTTTTGAGATTGTTGAATGAATTCTTGCATTGGTGCCTACCCATCTCTTCTTCTCCAATTGGTGCCAGCAGTGTCTTTGCGTCTTGGTCCAATCCTGTGTCTGTGTCTCAGGGATCCTCTCTCAGACCAACTGTTGCAGTTACTGTCAATGTCTTAGGGAGCCGCTCTTGGTCTGCTCTGTGCAGTTGCTGTCTGTTTCTTAGAGAGCCGCTAAGTTCTCCGGGGATGATTGGGCATAGGGGCAGAATGGAACTTGTAGGTTGCAGGGTCTGATCGATGCAGGGGATGTTGGAGCAGCCTGCTTGCAGATGGCTTCCCTGTTGGCTGGCTAGTGAAGCTGAGGCAGGTAGAGAGGTTCTGGGGTTTGCCCCATACCAAGGACCTATCCAGCTGTGGAGCTGGTCACTCACGTCTTGGTACACTCTGTGCAGTTGCAGTCTGTTCATTTGTGGTCATGGAGACAAATTTTATTTTGACAGAAACTAGTGATTTATTAAAAGAATCTTGTCTCCTGGAAACCATTTTTATATTTTATAAAGTAGTGTTTTGTTCATGTGCATAACCTACAAACACATACATCACACTCGGCTGGGAGGGGCTGTGTGGAAGTAAGTTAGGCACAATGTTCGTGACTCTAATACCAGCATTTCCGAAGCAATGCTGAGGCAATATGATTGCTATTCATACTTGGCCTTTGTCTAAGATTCAAAAAGTAAGCTGGACAGTGGTGGTCCGCGCCTTCAATCTCACTCAGGAGGAAGGGTACACGCTTTCAATCCCAGCACTCAGGAGGAAGACAGGTGGAATTTCTGAATTCCAGCAGACCCAAGGGTACACAGAAAGAACCCCTTTCTCAAAAATCAAAAAGGTCCCAAAATAGATGTATAAGCACAGAAACCAAATTGATATGTGAGAAGGGAGCACTGTAGAAGACCGAAGGTAACAAATTACTGTCTGATGGTGTTGGATCCTGCCTTCCACAGAACTCAGGTCCAGATGGACTATCAATCTAATGTGGGGCTAGATTATAAGACTACCTTTACAACTCATGGGCTTATAAAGTGCTATTAAATAAGACAGAAAAAGGAAGTTTTGTGAGACAGGGTTTTTCAGTGTTGCCTTGACTATCCTGGAACTTTCTCTGTAGACCAGGCTGGCCTCAAACTAGAGACCTGCACAACCACATAACCACTACCCGGAACAAAAAAAAAAAATCTTTTCCTTTTTTTTTTTTTTTTGTGTGTGTGTGTGTGTGGGAGGGTTCAAGACAGGGTTTCTCTGTAGCTTTGGAACCTGTCCTGGAACTAGCTCTTATAGACCAGGCTGGCCTCAAACTCATAGAGATCCACCTGCCTCTGCCTCCCTAGTGCTGGGTTTAAAGGTGTGTGTCACCACTGCCCGGTTTAAAATTAAGGACTTCTTAACCATCATGGTAACACATTCTGTAATTCCTGTACTTGGAATGTCAAGATCCTTATCTTAAGGCTAGACCTAGTGAATGGCAGATGACTATAATCCCAGTACCACATAGGCCCCAGCAGAAGGATCACAGGTTTGACACTAGCCTGAATTACAGAGGGAGACATTGTCTAAAAAAAAAAAAAAAAAAAAAAAAAAAACAACAAGATCAGCCAAGCAGGGTTGGTGCATGCCTTAAATCCCAGCACTCAGGAAGCAGAGGCAGGTGGATCTCTGGGGGAAAAAAAGATTATGACTACAATCTAGCAATGTATGAATAAAACTATAGCTATATGCATCAATGTGAATGACCTGTAGCATACCAAGAAATCCCTGGGCATAATGGTTTTACATATCTGTAATCCTAACCCTCTAGAACTGGAAGCAAGAAGACTGGAGACTGAGGAAGCAAGGTTACCATGATTCCAGGCCACCTTGAGTTAGAGTGATGACTTATCTTCAAATAACAAAAACAAAAAATGCCAGCAAAAAATTCATACATTACATATAATGTAATAAAATTTAAAACCAAGTCCCAATATAGTTATATGTTGCATAATGAGGGGGTTACATTTGAAGATATGTCGCAAGGCAGCAACTGGGTTGGTTGTAAACATTATAATGTTCTTATACAAAACCAGGTTGTGTTAGAGATTGTATTATCATGAGACTGTTCTTAGTATGTGCTGTCTATTCACAGAAACATCTGCACAAATGACTGCATGTCATAAATGCACATAGCTCTGAGAGGATTAGAAATAATAAAAAACTTATCACTTAGGTTATCTCTGGGGAAAGTAGAGAATATCATTCAATAAAATAGAATGTGCTGGTCGGTGATGGAACAAGCCTTTAATCCCAGCATTCGGGAGCCAGAGGCAGGTGGGATCCATTTGAATTTGAGGAGAGCCTGGTCTATAAGGGGAGTTCAAGGACACCTAGACATACACAATGAAACCTTGTCTCAACCCCAAAAAAAAAAAAAATTGAGAGAAAAAGAAAATAGAATGCATGTGAACACAAGAATATTTTTTTCTTTTGAGGTGGCCTTTTTTTGGCAGCTGAGACATGTTAAACTGTGATCCTCCTGTCTCAGCCTCTCTTGTGATGAGTTTACAGTCATCTACTATTGCATCCACCTGATACTTTTCTTAATTTACAAATGTCATTCTTATATGTAAATGTCACACTTGAAGCAAAATTCATGTTTGTGCATTAAGAGTTGTGAATTGTTTCCTCTAGAAACACCTTGAAGAACAGATTGCAAAAGCAGATGGAGACTATGAAGGATGCATGTCTGAAGACCTTTTGGAAAATATCAAAGAGATTGCCAAGAAGTACAAGAGTAGTGCTGCTCTATTTAAGACTCCGAGTGAATGAAGATAAATTGATGGTGGCTCTATTGTATCTGGCATATATTAACTTAAAATTGTGGTAACTTAGTAGATTAGCTTTTTAACTGTAACAGACAGTTAATAAAGTACATTAATAAAGTGTGAGTTTTTTTTCTCCATTTCTGTGACTCATTTCTGATGAAAGTACATGATATGGGCTAAACCGGGAGTTAGCAGACTACAGTGTGAACTAAGTTAGACCCATTCACTGCCTTTCTGCAAGTACTTGCCCATGGCGATCTCATTAAACAATTTAAAGAAGACACCACTTGGCCTGCAGAGCCAGACATATTGACTCTCAGGTCCTTGTGACTTTTTTTCTCAGAGGGTGGGAAGAAGCCTTCCTTCACCCACATGAAAAAGGTAACAAACGAAAGAAAGGATTCCATCCCAATCCAGGTAGTGAATCAGTGAGTTCATTGGGGTCACTTTTAAGATGGCAAATAACTCAAGGCAGCTACAGCACCAGGAAACCTCCTGGACAACATACCAGCACTTAGACCATGAAGAGTGCCACCCACTGACAGCATGGGCAACTCACAAACACCTTTACCACCGAAGAGCTGTGGGCAGTCTAAGGGAGGCTACACTACCGCAAAGTTCCCCCACTTATTATGTCAATTATGTACATCTTATATGTACGTAAATTATGTACGTCTTATTCATCCTCAGGGCAGGAGTCCCTAAGCTCCCTACTCCATCTGTGAGGAAATGTTAATTAAAAGACAGTTGTCTTCAGATAGAACTAAATGAACACAGTCTAGAGGTAGTTTTAACACTCAGGATAACAGGCCAGGGAATTGGAAAATTCTGCCTGTTCAAGTCAAGCAGTTCCAATGTATTGGGCACCACGCTGACCTTTAGAGTCAGAAACAAGTCCCATGCAAACCCTGTGGAGGGGACTACTCCCTGAGAGTGGTGGGGTTACTGCTGCTCCTGAGAGCTCCCTGAGCAGCAGAGCAGCACTGACCGAGATCAACTGGGCACTCGGTACCAAGCAGGCTCCATGAGATGTCTTCCAGCCTTGTGGTGCCAGGACTTGAATATTCCACAGGTGGTGCTCGAGAATTCTCTGTAATCTGTCAATTATATTTTAAATAAATATGGATTGGCCAGGCAGGAAGTATAGGTGGGAAAACCAGACAGGAAGTAGAGGTGATGCAATGAGAACAGGAGAATTCTGGGAAGCAGGGAGCTCCCTCCACCATTCCTACCCAGACCACCAAAGAAGCAACATGTGAGCTGACAGTTGAAAAAGGTACCAAGCCATATGGCTAACACTGACAAGAATTATGGGTTACTGTAAAATATAAGAATTAGTTAACAAGAAGCCAGAGCTAATGAGCCAATCAGTTTTAATCTTATGGAGTCCTGTGTGTGATTTTCTTTGGGGCTTGCCGGCTATGGGGTACTGGGCGGGACAAATACCCATCAAGTCGGCCTTCATGTTACTAACAGGCTGTCCTGTCTGTGAGAAAGGGAAAGAGTGAAAATAGTCTGGAAAAACATGAGCTGTTGAACTATTTCTAGACATAAAGTATGGGCAGTTAAAATCTTAAAACTGTGTTGTTAATAAAGTGGATCCCAGAGGAAAAGCCATAGCTTTGGAATTCATTTTCTTTAGATGATCTAATGTAACTGGCTAGTAGTGGTGCAGTAGGCTAGTGCTAGCTAGAGAGCATGTCTAGCGTGTCATAGCCTTAGGATTTCATCCCAGAACCCAGAACTACAAGTTCAGCTAGGCATGATGCACAACACATGTAATCTCCTGCACCCACATTCAGAATGCTGAGGAGCAAGGATTTTGTGGTCAGACCAGGATTTTGAGGTCAGATACAGCAAGGTAAAGACCAAGCTGGCCTTTTAAAACTGTGTCTCAAAAAAAGCCAGAAAAAATAAAATTTATTAATAAAATATTTATTAATTACAAAAGTAATTTTTGAGGCAAAGTTTCTAGCCCAGGCTGGTCTCAAACTCCCTGTGTAGTTGAAGGTGACCTTGAACTTCTGACCCTCTGTCTTCTTCCAAAGCATGAGATTACAATTTGTCTGCTTGTCTGGATTATGCGCTTTGGAGAAGAAGCTCAACTCCTCTTGTTTGCTAGGCAAGAAAAATTATCACCAACTGCTGAAAAGCAAAACTTAATTAGGAAAGAAAGAAGGTGGATGGTAGTACATACCTGTAATCCATCCTTTGAGGAACTGAGAGAAGAGGATCATGAGACCCTGTCAAAACTAAAAAGTAAAGGAGCATGGCAGAGAGACAATCAGATGGATGCAGCCTTCCTTGGCAATAAACTGTCAGCTCTAATTATCTGGACTTAAGGAGTGCTTGATATACAAGCACAAAGTTCCACATGCACAGCTAAAGAAATAGAAATGAACCCATGACGATGACATCTACTGGCTGTACCAGCCTTCTGGAATGCTGAAACAGATTCTAATGGTGCAACCAAAATGCCAGCCTCAAGAACTCTGAAAGGACAGAACACTATCCTGTACTATGCATCCCGTTTGTGAAATCAGAGATTTTTCTATTTCACTGTGTCCGAGTGAAAGGATGCCTGTCAGTGGAATCCAAGAGTAGAACCAAGAGCCAGTCTTGGTTTGGCATAGATTTCAGCAACTAAGAATTTGGTGCTTTGTAGAGAGCTGCGTGATGCCACGCCTTAAAGATGGCACTGGTTTCCGCCTTCCACCTTCCCAACAGTGAGTGCTCTCAGGTGCGAACAACTCATATATGGCTAACGCTAAGGATCTGGCTTGCTTCCGCATTTCTGGACCTACCTGCGTTTCCCACGTGACTTGCTGGGGTTGACTACCCAGAGGTTATTTAAGCTGTGGGCTGGCTCTGCCCTGGGCAAGAGGGTGAGAAGATTGTTCAAAGGTCCTGAATACGCTGTTAGAAGAGTCCGGTGTTGCGTCTTCCTTGCTGGCGAAGTGGATGCGCCAATTGGTGGCCCGTACGGGGAACGACAAGTGGCGTATGGGGAATGACAAGTACTGTACGGGGAACAACAAGTGGCGTGCGGCGGGGACACAACCTCTCGTCTGGACTCAGAACTTTATGCGGGCAGGGTAGTGCACTGGGAAGTTTCCAGGTAAAGTGGGAGAGCGCGACAAAAGCGGGGTTAATGACCATAACAAGAGTGGGGTTAATGTAAATGTGTACAGATGCATGTTATGTTGAATGTGTTGTCTTTTGTGTTCTGGACAGGAGAAAAACATTTGATTTTAGGAACTGCTGAGAAAGGTATTTTGAATTTAAAATATGGACCTAAGGATATGATGTTTTAGAAAAGAGGTTCTGTTTTCGTCTCCACAGAAAATGAGAGCCAAAGGATTTATTCGAGATTCATGTGGTTTGAATCACTGAGGCCTCCTGAAATGTTGTAGTAAATACCCCTAAGAATGCAGCATCCCTGCTCAGCAGGAAGTAGACAGACAGACTGACAACACCCAAATTCCCTAAAAGATTGTTTAAGTGGGGTCCTTTCAGTGATTGCAGAGCAGCAAGCCTGCTTCCCTGAGTTCCGCTCCACTCCGTGCACCAGTTTGGACCCAAAACGAATGCAGCTGGGGCTAGAAGGCAGCTGGAGCAGAGCTTTGTTAGGTGGCTGTGGTAAAAGGCACATTGCCTCAGCCCAGTCGGTGCCTAGCCTGGCGGATACCACAGCAGTGCCAAGAGTGTCAAACCAAAAGTAAAAGCAGCACCATAAGCTGTCAAACCGGAAGTAAGAGCTGTGCTGCAAGTTGACGAACTGAAAGAAATTATGGGCGCTACTCAGTTGCACCCAATTTTCTTGGCTCTAAATGAGCTGCCGCATTCAAAGAAATTAGAGGTAAAATAAAATATACACTTGGTTTACCCAATGTTTCAGGATCCGCAGGGAGGTGAATGCAAAGAGCCCCTGGATTTTAAGGTGATTGGGTCATTGGCTGAATCTGTGAGAATTTATGGGATTACAATTTCTTTTACTGTGGCACAGGTGAAAGCCTTGAATATATACTGCATGACTCCTGGCGAGGAAAACTGATATTGGACCAGTCCTATGTGGAGTTAGTTAAATTGCTTGAAGAATTTTAGGCTAGGAGGGATTATTAAGTAATCTTAGGTAAATTAAGATAAGGTAAGATAAGTTAGGATAAGATAAAATAGAATAAGTTAAGATAAGGTAAGATAAGATATGATAAGTTAGGATAAGATAGGATAAGTTAGAATAAGTTAGGATAAGATGGGATAAGTTAGGATAAGATAGAATAAGTTAGAATAAGATATGATAAGTTAAGATAAGATAGGGAAAGTCAGGATAAGATAACAATAATGGATGAATGTACTTATTTGTCCCTCTTACCCTTCCCTACAATTTTACCTTTAAAATTCTACTCAGAGGGAACTGCAGGAAAATCAACATCCTATGAGTGAATTAGATATGGAAAAATTCTAGTGATTTAGATTCTCCGAGGCAATTGACTAATGAGACAAGAAAGGCTTTATAAAAGGTAGAAGAAAGATTACAAGATGTCTTATTGCAGAGGTTTCAAAAAGGTCAGGATATTGTGATGTGCATTCTTCCTACATATTACCAGCCCACAGGACTATTGTGACAATTGTTATGAGCCATGCTGTGCAGACTGTGCAAACTTTGAATAACTTTTCGGCCAACATTGCATTGACTTTGGATGTTCAGAAAGGGGTCAATGCACAATTGAAAGGAGGACTAATGAAATCGATGTCCTCTGGCAAATGGCTCAACTAGGCTGTCAATGGAAATATGCTGGACTTTGCCATGGCTAGCATACTATCTGAAAATGTTACCCATGCTGCAAATTTGTCTAAGCAATTGTCTAGTTATCTTTTAGGTAATGGGACTGAAGAATTTGATACCATGATGGAGCAGCAGAGGGTGGTCTTTGTCACAGTGAACTCTACCCGAGTGGTTGCAGAACTAATGACAGGATTGTCACCATGGATTACTGCTGCCATAAATCATGTAAAAGAGTGGGCGAACTTGGGAATGTTAGCAGGCCTCTTGGTGTTGGTCTCCCTAGTTTGTCTGTGGTGTATATGCAAGATCGGGTGTCCTCAACAACACAATGCAGCCATGATTATTCAAGCCTTTACAGCCATTGAGGCAGGACAGTCCCCCACACATGGTTGACAACCATAGAATTGTTACTCTCAGGATTCAAGGCTAAGCACTGCACTCAGGGTCAGCGACTTTGGGCCCAGAGAAGAGCATGCCTGATTGCATGTGGGTTGATACCCTAGATCCCACCTATGAAGAAAGGTATTGGACTGGTCTGATACCTGATCCACTCTTCGGGTGGATGACTCCTGAATGAGGATCAGTACAAGGTCCCAATGTCTTTCTATATTGAGAGATCAGGCCTCTACTCTTGCCTGTTACATATAAAACAAAAAGGGGGAACTGTAGAAAGCTGTGTGATGCCACACCTTAAAGGTGGCACTGATTTCCACCTTCCACCTTCCCAACGGTGAGTGCTCTCAGGTGTGAACAACTCCATATATGGCTAACGCTAAGGATCTGGCTTGATTCCGCATTTCTGAATCTAGCTGCGTTTTCCACGTGACTTGCTGGGGTTGGCTACCCAGAGGTTATTTAAGCTGTGGGCTGGCTCTGCCCTGGGCAAGAGGGTGAGAAAATTGTTCAAAGGTCCTGAATAAACCACTGTTAGAAGAGTCCGGTGCTGTGTCTTCCTTGCTGGTGAGTTGGGCGTGACAGTGCTTTCTACCCCCATATTTACTTAGAGGTCATGTGCCTTGGGACAAGCTTCCTGTATGCTGTGAGTATGTTTTATTCCCATTGGTTAATAAAGAAGCTGCTTTGTTCTATAGCAAGAAAGAATAATCTTATGCAGGAAAGTCAAACTGAAAATACACGGAAGAAGGATGGGGTATATGAGTTGCCACCGAGCTGCCAAAGCATCAAGATGTACTAGACCACAGGTAAAGCCACGAACTATATGACAATGCACAGATAAAAAGAAATTTGAGAGTAGGAACTTGTTAGTAATAAGCCTGAGCAACAGGCCAAATAGTTTACAATTGATATGAAGTCTCCAAGTGATTATTTAGAAGCAGGACAGAGAAACCTCCAACCTCAAGTTTCTGTATCCAGAGTGGGCTTATCTCATCTAGAGATAGAGCAAGGGTACTTTGACCTGCCCATTACAACTGCTGCTAGAATGCCTTGGACTCTGTGCTTAGGAAACAACAGGAGAATAG
Organism: Myodes glareolus; assembly: GCF_982192425.1. Classification (NCBI taxonomy): domain Eukaryota; kingdom Metazoa; phylum Chordata; class Mammalia; order Rodentia; family Cricetidae; genus Myodes; species Myodes glareolus. The sequence continues at coordinate 17,912,892 of NC_142052.1, forward strand.
AGGAACCACCATCATGGCAGAGATAAATGACCTTTCTCCGCAAGGAGCTAGTCAGGCCTTTATATGTGCCTTTGTTGCGGGGTGACTGGTAGATGTTTTGCATTTTCCCAGTAATAATAGCTATTGTGATGACTCACTTTTTACAAGTTTTAAAAGAACCCATTATTTTCTTACTGCATTGTTGATTGTTAAAAATCTATCTAGTGACTTTCAGACATCTAGGACCTTGATTGAAACTGTTTTCCTAAATAATTCATATGATTACTTTCCTAACATAATCATGATCTCCATGATTAAGTACTTTCCTAGCACATGAATGAAGTTCTGAATTCAATTCAAAGTGCTGTCAGAAAATAAACTACATCTATACATTTCTAGAATAAATCCCACCTGGTCATGGGGAGTTTTGTGCTACTAGATTCAACATTTGTCTGTCTATTTGGGTTGTTTCATTTGGTTTTTTGTTTGTTTTACTTTTAATGTGTGAGTTTTTGCCTGTCTGTGTGTGTCTACCTTAAATACATGCCTATGCCCACAAAGGCCAGAGAATATTGGATCTCCAGAATTGCAGATGGTTTCCAGCCACGCTTGTGGGTGCTAGTAATCAAATCCAGGTTCTCTGAAGTCATCTCTCTAGCCCTATTTTTTGTTTATTTTTAAGGAATGGTCTAGCAACTCATGATAGTCTTTCTGTCTCAGTCTTCTAAGCTAAGATATAGGTTCTAAGCTTCCATGCCCAACTTTTTGTTTACTACCCTTATGCTGTCCAAGATGGTCTCAACTTTTGGTGAAATCAATCCTCCAGTCTCTGAAGTGGCTGGGACTAACAGTATATACCACAATACTCCATATGTTCTAATTTTACAAATTTATTGTAAAAATAAATATTAAACTATGGAATGATACAAAAGTATTAAGGATCTGGAGTGGTGTTACATGCCTGTAATCTCAGCATTTGGGTAAGGGAGAAAGATCTGAAGTTTGAGGCCAGCCGAGATAGATAGATAGATAGATAGATAGATAGATAGATAGATAGATAGATAGATAGATGATAGATAGATAGATAGATAGATAGATGATAGATAGATAGATAGATAGAAAGATAGTAGATAGATAGATAAACATCAAGCAAAGAGTGCCTTGAGAGACATTAAACTATGAATTCTACCATTTTCTTTTAGGATATTTGCCTTATATCAAGATAATTTGGTATAATTTTTTTGCTTCTCAGCCTGTCTGTAAGTTGGTACTTGTGCTGTGAGTTGGGTCAAAGGCACATGAGTTTTAATCCCAGAATCCACATAAAAGGAAAAGGAGCAAAGCAGTTTTGCAAAGTATCCAGGAAATCAAGCAGTTGTTCAAGAAACCTAATAGAGCAAAATGGTAACATGAACAAAGCAAAAGAAACTAAATGTTATTCAACTGGCTTGTGTGTTGCCAAGGAACAGTACACTAACCAAGGGTGTGATGTAGCAGGTCAGGAAGATATGGTTAAACTTGGGCTGGTAAAATGGGTGCATGGGTAAGTGGGTGGCTGGTGAGAAGGCTACACCAACTCTGTGGAAGGCTATGGTACTGGAGCTGCTTATTCTTTACAAGCTTTCCAGTCTCTGGATGAAAGAGAGGGATCAGCTCTAAAGCAGGCCACTTCATCTAACCTACCCTAGCAGGGTTAAGACACAAATGGAGAAAGGAACATGTGACATCTCAGTGAGGGGAGGAGGGTGAGGTGTGCTCTTCTGAGAAAGAAGAAGACTTCAGGCTGTTCAGGAGCAAAACAGGCCACCTCATGGAGATGGAGATGGCTCAGTGATTTAGAGCATTGCCTTCTCTTGCAAAGGACTAGGTTTAGTTCCCAGCACAGATGTGGTGACTCACAGGCATCTGTAACTCCAGTCCTAGGGCATGTGACACTGGCTTCAGGCCTCCATGGGCACTGCACACACACATGATGCACTTACCTGCATGTAGTCCAAACATTCACACACACAAAAATAAATCTTTAAAAAAAGAGGCCACCTTAGGGAAATTTGGGGCTTTCTGTTTTTAAAGAATATAGCCAGTTGTGCATATCTGTAATTCCAACAATCCAAAGGCTGGTGCAGGAGGACAGCTATGAGTTCCAGGCCTGCCTGGACTACATAGTGAGACCCTGAATCTAAAAGAAAAACAGCAAATCAAAAAGATACAAAGATTGAGGAGATGGCTCAGTCAGTACGGAGCCTGTTGTGTGAACAGAAAAAAATGAGTTCCCATCCCACATTCTGTAAATGGTCAAGGTTTGTGGTGCATCCCTGAAACCCCAGGGTAGGGAGGAGTGGGGACAGACAGGAAAGTGGATCCTGGAGTTCATTGGCTAACCCAAATAGCTAATCTGTGAGTTGGTTTATTTTGGGTTTGGTTTTGGTTTTGGTTTCCGTTTTTCTAAAAGAAAACAAGGCCAGGTGGTAGTGGTGCAAACCTTTAATCCCAGCACTTGGGAGACAGAGATGGGCATATCTCTGTGAGTTCAAGGCCAGCCTGGTCTACAAGAGCTAGTTCCAGGACAGGCTCCAAAGCTACAAAGAAACCCTGGTTCAAAAAACAAAGAAAAAATTAAAAATAACATCTATTTTTATGATACATACCAATCCAAGCTCCTACTCCCTCCTTTCCTCCCATTCCCTCCAATTACTCCCCAACCACTCCCCATCCACTCCTCAGAGAGGGTAAGGTGCATTGCTTTGGTGAAGGTTCACAGCCCTCCATACTATATCTAGGTATCCATCCAAAGAGAATAGATTCCCAAAAAGCCAGTACAAGCAATAGGGATAAATCCTGATGCCACTGCCAGTGGCCCTGCAGTCTGCTCCAGCCATGCAACTGTCAGCCACATTCAGAGGGACTAGTTTGGTCCCATGCTTGTTCCTTCCCAGTCCAGCTGGAGTTGGTAAGCCCTCTATATACAAATGATAAAGAAGCTGAGAAAGAAGTCAGAGAAACATCACCTATCACAATAGCCATAAATGATATAAAATATATTAGGGTAACACTAACCAAAGAAGTGAAAGACCTGTTTGACAAGAACTTTAATTCTGAAGAAAGAAATTGAAGAAGATACCAGAAAATGGAAAGATCTCCCATGTTCTTGAATAGGTGAGATCAACATAACAAAGATGGCAATCTTACCAAAAGCAATCTATAGACTCATTGCAATCCCCATCAAAATCCCAACATAATTCCTCAAAGATCTTGAAAGAACAATAATAAACTTCATATGAGAAAAAAAAAACCAGAATAGCCAAAACAATTCTGTACAATAAAGGAACTTCGAGAGGCACTACCATCCCTGATATCAAGCTCTATTACAGAGCTACAGTAATGAAAACAACTTGACATTGGCATAAAAACAGAGATGTTGAGCAATGGAATTGAATTGGAGAGCTGGATATTAATCCACACACCTATGAACACTTGATTTTATACCAAGTAGCTAAAAATATATAATGAAAAAAAGAAAGCATCTTCAACATGTAGTGCTAGCATAACTGGATGTCAACATGTAGAAGAATGTAAATACCAGATTCTTATCTATCACCATGCACAAAATTCAAATTCAAAAGGATTGAAGACCTCAATATAAATCCGGCCACACTGAACCTGATAGAAGAGAAAGTGGGAAGTAGCCATCAATGCATGGGCACATGAGACCACTTCCTAAATATAACTCCAAGTAACTAAGACACTGAGAACAACAATAATTAAATGGGACTTTCTGAAATGAGAAGCTTCTGTAAAACAAAGGACACAGTCAATAAGACAAAAAGGTAGTCTACTAAATGAGACAAGATTTTCACCAACCCCACATCAGACAGAAGACTGATCTCCAAAATACATGAAGAACTCAAGAAATTAGGCATCAGAATTCCAAATAATCTAATTAAAAATGGGGGTACAGAACTAGACAGAGAATTCTCAACAGAAGAATCGCAAATGGCCTAAAGACATTTGAGGAAAGCTTCAACATCCTTAGCTATCAGGAAAATGCAAATAAAAGCAATCTATAAGATACCATCTTTCACCTGTAAGAATGGCTAATATCAAAAATACCAACGATAGCTTCTGCTGAAGAGGATGTGGAGTAAGGGGAACACTCACCCATTGCTGGTGGTGGGAATGCAAACTTGTATAACCACTTTGGAAATCAGTATGGTGGTTTATCAGAAAATTGGGAATCAATCTACCTCAGGACTCAACAACACCACTCTTGGGCATATACCCAAAAAAGGCTCAATAATACTACAAAGACATTTGTTCAACTATGTTCATAGCAGCATTATTTATATAGCCAGACCAAAACACCCTAGATGCCCCTTGACCAAAGAATGGATCAAGAAAACATGACACATTTATACATTAGAGTACAACTCAGCAGAAATAAATAAAACAATGGCATCTTGAAATTTATGTGCAAAGGGATGGAACCAGAAAACACCATCCTGAGTGAGGTAACCCAGATCCAAAAAGAGGAATATGGTATGTACTTACTCATATGTGGTTATTAGCCATAAAAACGGATATTGAATTCATGATCCTGGAGAAACTAAGTAACAAGGTCCACTCTAAGAAACACATATATAGATCCACCTGAAAAGTCAAAATAGACAAGATCACATGACAAAATTGGGAACATAGAGGTGGGGGCAAAGGAAGAGTGGAATTTGTGAGTTTCTAATCAGTAGATGCCATGTCTCAAAAATAAGGTATAGGGAAATAAAGGAAGATACCTACAGTAGACCTCTGGCTTCCATGTATACGCACAGATATGAGCATGAACACACACATGCACACATAAAAAATGCAAACTGAGAAGGATGGACTAATGAGAAAACTTGTCCTTGCTTACCTTTCGACATCATAACAAGAAAAGTGCCGTCTTTTCAGAAATTAGGGAGTAAATTAGTTACTGTCCCTCAGCTCATCATCATCCTGCCTCAGTCTCCAGACTGCTGGGATCACAGGCATGGCATAGCAGACCTGGATTAGTTTGCATCTTTGGAATAAATATATATTGAATGTGAAATACCCCCTTACAGGTTCATATATGGAATGCTTGGTCCCTAGCTGGTAGCACTGTTTAGGGAAGTGGTGGGAGCTTTAGGTGATGCCTAGCTGGAGGAAGTATGTCACTATTGTGGGAGTAGTATAACAGGAGCGGCAGGTTGTGTCCCGCCACCTGGCTCCTGGCTAGCTTTACCCAAAATAATTACATGGAAACTGTATTCTTTTAAATACTGCCTGGCCCATTATCTCTAGAGAGTTAGTTACTGGCTAACTCTCACACCTTGATTAACCCATTTCTAATAATTTGTGTACCACCACAAGGTGGTGGCTTACCGTGAAAGATTCAGCATGTCTGACCTGGTGGCTGGCTCCAAGATGTCTGCCTCATTGCCCTCTTCCAGCATTCTGTTCTGTTTACTCCACCTACCTAATTTTCTGTCCTATCAGAGGGCCAAGGAAGTCTCTTTATTAACCAATGAAAATAACACATAACAGAAGGCCCACCTACATCAAAGTAGCTGTGAAGGCTATACCTAGTGCACTCCTTCTGTTCCTTGGCAATCATGAGGTGAGTTATCTTCTGATAAACACAGACTGATAGCTACAGATGGGATGCTCATAAGAAAGTGTCTGTCTATCCCATGGCAAAGGAAAGGAGCTGGGGTCTAGGAATATCCCTCAGTTGGTAGATTACTTGCAAAACATGCTTGAAACCCATAAACTGTCTGTGTTGGCATGAATGAGAATGTGCCCTCCTAGACTCATATATTTGAATGTTTGCCCCCCCACACCAGTTGGTGGAACAGTTTGGGAAGAATATGGAGAATTACTACTGAATGTGAGCTTTGAGATTTAAAAAGGCCACATGATTTCCACTTGTGTCTCAATACCTGAGTTCTCAGCTACTTCTCCAGTGCCATTCTTGCCTGCCTACTGCCATACTCCCTTCTGTGATAGTCATGGAACTCACCATCTGAAACTTTAAGCCCCCAAATTAAACATTTTTCTTCTATAAATTGCATTGTCCGCAATGCCTTTTCACAGCAATAGAAATGTAACTAAAATATTGGTTATGGTGGTATCCACCTATAATCTCAGCACTGAGCATGAATTCAATGATATGCTGGGCTACGTGGTGAATTTGAAGCCAACCTGGAATAAATGAGACAAAGGCAGGAAGAGGAGGAACTGGGGTGATTCAATCAAATAAGAGAAAAAAAGAGGAAGAGTCAGGGGACTTCAATTCTATGGGAGAGTCTCAGAGAATTAAGAAGACATCCAATAAACAATAAAGTTTTGCAGCCAAACCCATCTGTAGTCCAAACTTGGGAAGCACAGGATATCTCGAGCTTAAATTCTAGAGAATGTTATTCTGAAGAACAGTAAGAGCAACCCAGTAATACTTCATTTAGCTTCCTGGAACTCACTCTGTAAACCTGGATGGCTTTTGCCTCACTGAGTGCTGGAATTAAAAGCATGGGCCACTATCACCCTGTATTTTTGTTTTATTGTTTTTCTTTAAATACAGTGACCGCCTCTTAAACAACTGCTGTCCTAAGCAGCAATTGCTGTTGTGGAATATTATTTTAAATGTGTGTTACTTTTTTTGCTGCTTTTGTTAACAATGCATAGATTATTACATTTGTTTGATTAAATAAAATTAACCTGGGGTCAGGTGACTGAATCAGCAACTAGCAGACAGGAAGTGGTAGTAGGGAGGAACTAAGTGTAGCTAGGGTTCTTAAGTGGGGGTTGCACAGAAGAACACCCCCTTTTGGGGGAGTCACCAGCAAGGAGAGAAGGTAAGCTACTTGCTATTTAGCTCTCTGGGTGAGCTTAATGTCACATCAGTTTTTGAATCCTGAGTTCTATAGAAGGACGGAGATCTAGATAAAGTTCCTTTATTGTTTGTGGTAGAATCGGTGCCTGGGGACACAGGATTCCCACATGGCTGTGGCCCATGCAGCTGCGGGTAGCTGCTGGAGTTGCAATTGCTGTTTAAGAGAGCAGTTGTTTCAGAGGCAGCCACTGTATTTAATGAAAAACAACAGGGAAGTGGTGGTCCATGACTTTGATCCCACCACTCAGCAGACAGGGGCAGGGGGAATCTCCGTGAGTTCAAAGCCACCCTGGTCTACAGAGTGAGTTCCAGGACAGCCAAGGCTACACAGTAAAACCCTTGTCTCAAACAAACAAGCAAAAGAAAGATGAGAGAGAGCGAGAGAGGGAGAGAGAGAGAGAGAGAGAGAGAGAGAGAGAGAGAGAGTTGGTTGGAAAGATTTCTCAGCAGTTAAGGGTATATCAGGAGGCTTCACAGTCACCTGTATCTCCAGCTCCATTGCATCTGATCCCCCTTCTGGCCTCTATGGACACCCACATGCATGTGTGCACACATACACAGAGACACCAAAATGACCTGAAATTAAATAAACCTCAGTACCAATAGGAAATTCCATATACCAAACCATACTTGTGGATAACTGATCAAGGGATATCTCAATAGGATCAACTGAAGAGGGCCTAACCATAAGGTTGGCCCAGTAAGAAATTACTAGTCATGTTTTTACAAATGCATTACAGCATTGATTATGTTTGGGTAGAATTATCTTTCCACGTCCAGAGAAAAACGTCATTTATCTCCATTATCAATGTTACTCCTGTCCTGGTTAGAGGACAGGGTGCTGATTGGAGAAGTGAATTTGCTGGCTAAAGAGCTACAGAAAAGCCTAGCAGGGAGGGAGCTCCAAGGCTCCTAGATGGACAGAGGACAATGGGAGTTCTGATTTTGGTAGAGCATAAGCTGTTAAATATCTAGGGGACATTTTTCCTCCCATTCCACTGGCTGTTTCCCATAGGATCATAGTTCTCTCCTGGGAGCAGGTTTAGAGGCTTGGGAAACAGAGCAGAGAACAGCACAATTAAAACATTTAAGGCCTCTATTGTCTCTTCCTTGCGTGGTTGCTTTGGAAGAGGGAATCTGAAGGAATGTGGCTTTGAGTTGGAAGCAGTGTTTAGGTTTTAGACTTGCAAAGCTGAAACTATATGCTATTTAATGTCAACATTTTTGTTCTGATAAAGCAACATGGTTGAGAAGATTTAGTCCTGCAGGAAGGCAAAAACATTCTCCAAAATGGAAAGGATTGAGACCCTGTAGATCTAAGATGGGACCCTGTAAATGTCTTACTGAGGGAAGAGCACACCAATTGTTTATCCAATACCAAATGGTTAGCCCTGGAAATATACAGACAAATAACATTATAGTAAGTTAAAGTGTGTATGTGTTATAGTTTCTTAGGTAGTTAACAGTATGATCCCTTATGACTTTTTTCAGATATCTATACTATTATTTTGCTCTCCTTTCTCCCTGTGTATTTAACTCCCATGAACCTAATTATAACCCTGAAAACAAACAGACAAGTAACATACAGATTGAGCAGATTACATACATATATGCATGTAACAAAATTAATGAAAAACTCATAAGTTGGGAAGGGAGCAAAAAGGCATATATGAGAGGATTTGAAGAAAAAAAACAGTAAAAGGAGAAATGATGTTTAATTGTTGCAAAATATTTGTTTAACTATGTAAAGATGTGTTGAATTTGTTTAATTATATGTAAAAATGTGTTGTTGTTTTACCTTGTCTGCCTAAGGCACCTGATTAGTCTAACAAAAAGCTAAACAGTCCATAACGAGGAAGAGGTATAGTCAGGACTTGCAGGCAGGGATACTAAGTAGGAGGAGGAATTTAGGCTTACAAAGGAAGAAAGAAAAAGAGGTACCAGGGAGAAGCCGGTGGCCAGTCAGACACACACAGAGGAAGCAGGAATGCAGGACATACATAATGAAAGAAAGGTAAAAAGCCCCAAGGAAAAATGTAGATAAATAGAAACTGGTTAAATTAAGTTAAAAGAGCTAGCAGGATGAGCCTTAGCTAAGACTAAGTGCTTAAAATTAATAATAAGCATTCATAATAAATTATTTGGGAGTTGGTTGGTGGCCCAAAGAAAATTCCAACTATACATAAAACAATAAATAAAATAAGAGAGTAGTTTTTTAAAGTATTAATATAAAAGATAAAAAAGGGACATAGCCAAGACTATTAAATAGAGAACCTTGTCTCAGAAAAAAAAAGATAAAAAGAGATATAACTGGTCCCTTCTACCTACTCTGAAGAATTTTTCATAGATACTGTCACTGGATAACCACATAGGCATAATGTATCCTGCCAGTAATTAAAAGCCTTTTAATAGTAAAGTATATTGCAGTTGCTTATAATTTAAAATGTCATTATAAAATATCCAACAAATAAAATTCAACTTGATTACATTATCACCTCTTCCTACTACATTCCATAGGATAAATTATAATTTATTAACAACTAATCAATATTCCAGATACAATAATCTCACTTAATCCTAAGTGGCATTCAGAAGTAGGCATAGAAAGCAAGCTTCTTAGGTTTTTGTGTGTCTATGACTACCAGCCTGGTGCCTGTAGACTTCAACTTCTTAAACATTTTACAAAGAAATGTTTCAAGAAGTTCTTTGATAAGGAATGACTTTAGAAGGACTAGTATATGAAAACTAGGTTTTTTGGGGTTTTGTTTCTTAGCACCTGTAGATCATTAATCCTTTCTCATTTCAGTCTTCTATAAAAAGAATCCAGGAATAGTTAATGTATAAGCAATAGCTATTATAACAGTCTTACTATTGGCCTTATAGTGAGAAAATACAGGAGATCTTGGCCAAACAGAGATAATACTTCCAATTCAAATTTCTAAGCAAAGGTGAATTTATATTTCTTCTGTAGACTATTCTCAAACTCACAGAGGTCCCCCTGCCTCTGACTCCTGAGTAATGGGATTAGAGGAGTGCAGAACCACCACCCCACAAATTTTATATTTCTTCAGGCATCTTGAAACTAAGATGAGTGTAAGTCCACAGTGGTTGAAAAGAGTTTTAAGCACTTTTAGTCATAATAAATCTGCATAGGAATAGTTTTTGTTTATATTTTTTAAAAAAGATCTTTATTGTTTTTATTTTATGTATCAAGTATTTTGCCCACATGTACATCTGTGTACAACATGTATGTCTGGTGCACACCAAGGCTGGAAGAGGGCATCAGACCTCTTGAATTAGAGTTATAGTTGTGAGTCCTGGGGATTTAACCCAGTTGTTTGGAAGAGCAGGCAGTGCTCTTGACCACTGAGCCATCTCTCCAGCCCCAAGGATATTTTAAAAAACAAAACAACAATAAGAAACTCTATGAAAAACAACTGGGCACTGCTGCAAAAGTACTTAATTGTCTCAAAAACAGATGAGTTCATTCATCTCCCAGTAGGAAACTATGTACTTTTGCACAACGTTTGTACTTAACATTTCTTTTTCATAAAAGAATGATATTAAAACTTAAAAAGTAACATAAAAGATAAGAAGTGACAAAAAATTTAAAGGCCAGGAAGGACCTGGGAATTATATTCAACATCTAAAATATTTTCATTTTGATAGATAAATTCTCAGTTAAACACAAGTGTGTTCTGAATTCCTGTGCATATTAAGTATTATATTTATTTTCTCAAGTACCAGTTCTTTAACCTATTACTTGTCATAAAAATGCATTTATTTTTAAAAACCAGAAGGTAGGTATGGTGATGAAGACCTAGAATCCTAGGATCCTGGAAACTAAGGCAAAGTCAAGCACAATTGAGATATCAGTGCTATCCTGGGTGTAACACAAGGGGCCAGCTTGTTGGGGTTTCTGTCCCTCCCAGTACCCCAACAGCCGGCAAGCAACAAAGAAAATCACACACAGGACTCCATAAGGTTATAAACTGATTGGCCCATTAGGTCAGGCTTCTTGTTAACTCTTATAACTTATGTTACCCCATTATCTTTATCTACATTAGCCACATTGACTAGCCACCTTTCTCAGCTGGGCAAGTTACATGCTGTCTCTTCGGTGGTCTGCACAGGAGTGGCGGAGGAACCTCTCTGCTTCCCAGAATTCTCCTGTTCTCATTGCATCACCTCTACTTCCTCTCTGGTTTTCCCGCCTATACTGCCTGCCTGGCCAATCAGCATTTTATTAAAATATGATTGACAGAATACAGACAATTCTCCCACATCATTTCCCTCTTTTTTTTTTAAACAAAGAAAAATACCCATAGTCCATTTGTTGGGAATGTGGGCGTAGTATTTCAGGCTACTTCCTGCTGGTTGGGGGCACTGATGATCTTATGGGGACCTAAAGAAAATTTAGAGTTATAATCAAGTCCTGACTGGAGTATCCTGTGAGTCTTGATCATCTCAGGCAGCAGTCTTGAATATGTTCTGGATGTAGAATTCAGACATCCAGGCCATCTGTTCCTGTTGGAGATTTTTCAGGTGGCCTCCCTTGGTCAAAGGTGATTTTTCTTAACTCTGAATAAATCCAGAGCCTCTCGTTTTCTGGGGAAACAAAAGCAGAATCTCTTCTCCAAAGTAGCATACCTTTTGACTTCAATTTTGAAGCCAAGGTATTTTCAAAATATCTATATTGGATTAATTCAGCAGCATTTATAAACAAAAGTATTTTAGCAACTGTTGCTCTTTCCTCAGCATGCAAACAATTCAAAGAGAGCATAATAACACATAGTATCAAGATTCTCTGTGTATTTTCCATCTTTATGTGGCTTTATTTTAACCTCTATTTCTTTTATTTTTACTTTTACTTTTTGAGACTGGTTCTCTGTATATCTTTGTCCTGGAATAACTCTGTAGACCAGGCTGTCCTTAAACTCAGAGATCCCACTGTCTCAGCCTCCCCAGCACTGGGATTAAAGGTGTGTACCACCATACCCTATATCTCCCTTTCTTTCTTTTTTATTTTTAATGACTTTAACCTTTTAGCCTGCATATATTTTTAACACACTGTAAACCATTTAGAGGTTTTCTTCATCTTTGAATCTCTCTTTACTGTATATCTCTCTTTTTCTGACCACATGAGCCTTTAAGGAGAGGACTAAAACTGTGGCTTTTACGGCTGGAATTAGCCCATTCTTTAGCTTTCCACCCTCATGGCTGAGGTACCAGCCAGAGCTGTGTTCACTGCCACAACTCTATGGCGTTTCAAGGTCCTTGCCAGCAAGCTGCAGCATTCTGCTCACAGACCACACTCAGTCGGACTGCCTACTTGAAAGAGTCAGAAATTGCCCTGGCAGGACAGTTCAGAAAGCCGACATTTTAAAACAGCACAGCTTTTTTTCCTGCTACTGCTGAAAACCCGAAAAGCATGCATTCAGCTTTTCATCAACACCGTTTAAGTGCTTCGCGGCAGGACCTCTTAAACGAGCTGCAAGGTCTTGCAGCTAAAGCTGAGTCAGGAAGCCTCTCTTAGATGAGAGCATTTGCTTGCCTCTTGCAAGCAGAGCAGACCTGAGAAATTGCTGCTACCAAGAAAACATGCATAATGCTGTTATTTTGTTCTAGAATTACTTCCCAAGTTGTCTCAGGCTTTATGTGGATACAGTTGTCCACACGTTGGCGCCATATGTAACACAAGGGGCCAGCTTGTTGGGGTTTCTGTCCCTCCCAGTACCCCAACAGCCAGCAAGCAACAAAGAAAATCACACACAGGACTCCATAAGGTTATAAACTGATTGGCCCATTAGGTCAGGCTTCTTGTTAACTCTTATAACTTATGTTACCCCATTATCTTTATCTACATTAGCCACATTGGCTCCATACCTTTCTCAGCTGGGCAAGTTACATGCTGTCTCTTCGGTGGTCTGCGCAGGAGTGGCGGAGGAACCTCTCTGCTTCCCAGAATTCTCCTGTTCTCATTGCATCACCTCTACTTCCTGTCTGGTTTTCCCGCCTATACTGCCTGCCTGGCCAATCAGCGTTTTATTAAAATATGATTGACAGAATACAGACAATTCTCCCACATCACTTGGGTTGCATAGCAAGTTCAATGCCAGTCTGGGCTACTTAACAAGATGATCTCAAAAATAAACAGCAGAGCAAAGTCAGCATTTTAAAACTGAACTTACATTCAAAGTTCAAACTTTTGACTTCTGAGATGACAGAAAAATTATCTTTTTCTGAAACAAACATAAAACTACTTACAGTTCAGAAGTGGTTGCATACAAGAAATGTCAGACAAGAGAAAGCTGCCGTTGGTATTTCTGTCCCATTAAATTACTCATTCTGGAAAAGCTAGAATTGTTTTCAATGACCGGTGACAGTAAATCCAGCTCTATAACAGACATATCATCTTCAGTCAATGGAGCGTCTGAAGATGCAGGTCATCGAGGGAAGGCAAGTGCTTTGCCATCTCACATAATTTTGACAAGTTGCAAGCATCAAGTGGTAAAGGGATGCAGCCACTATTTCCATGCTGTGTTTCAACAACTGGGTAGAGAACACTGCTTTTGAGATTTTCTTGGATAAACTGCGAGGATCCACCCAAAATCAGCTCTCTGATCTGTGAAAAACAATGGTTTAAAGTACATTAAAATAATGCTGATTTAAAATTATTTTCCAGGGGCTGGAAAGATGGCTCAGCAATTAAGAGCACTAGCTGTTCTTAAAGAGAATATGGGTTCAGTTCCCAACTCCCATGCAGTCACTCACAATCAACTCTCAATCCAGTTCCAGGAGCTCTATCACCCTCTTCTGGCCTCAGAGGGCACCTAGGCAACACAAGATACACAGGCATGCATGCAGGCAAAACATCCACACACATAAAGTAAAATTAGATTATAATTAAAATGAATTTCCAAATAATTAAACTTGTGCTGTGCTTTGAATATCTTATTTCATTTATTAAAATCTACTCTTATTAAGCTCAGAGTTATTTTAGAGTATAATGAGACTGTAAGAGTGTTAGACTACTTTTGAACTCTATGGAAGGAAACATGTAGGGCCCGGTCTACCCTTGCTCCTTGGAGCGAATTTCTAGGACGGCTTCTGGCCAGCCAGCTAAGCATCCTGTTTACTCCTGTGTTCCCTCTGCTCTAGCCTGGTGATTAACTGTAGGGCATTGTTTCATCTTTGCTATGGTAATTTCCCACCTGCCCAGGAGGAAATCCTTACAGCACCCAGATTCCCCCTGCCTCAGAGGTAATCCTTTTGCAGCAGCCAAAGTATATTAGTTTTGCAAAAAGCTGAATTTAAAAAAAAATGGCATTCGGCTGATCTCCTTTCGAATGACCCAGGTCTCTTGTGTGTTTCTTTCAGTCTCCAGGCCTTTGCCCAACTCGCATAAGGTACAGTTGCACATGAACTGTACTGAGAGGGTAACACAGAATCGAGTGTTACAATTGGAGGCACCACTGGGATCAGCAGCAGCTACAGTCTGAGACCTGTCTGCGGAGACCCATCTGCAAGATTCGGAAGTAAGGATCCCTGAGAGGTCACCCTCAGAAGGCTGGCCAGCAGGTAAGTAGTGAGGGTGTATTGGCTAATGGGTGCAGCTTTTTCTGTTCCAGTGTTAAGAGGCTGGTAAACAGGCCAATTTTTAGTTCTTTTGGAGAAACAAGGCACCGGTATTAAAGCTGATACGACACAAGTGATCGTTAAGATGGTTTTAGAGTTTAGTCCCTGGTGTCTACATGTAGGGTGTTTTAATGTTACTGACTGGAAGCAAGTAAAGGCTGACCTTCAAAATGCACTGAAAGAGCGAGGGCCAGAAGTTTTCCCCATAGCAATATTTTTGCTATGGTGCTTAGTCAGAGATGCTCTTCTCAGTAATGATATAAAAGTAAAAGTGCAATTAGAGATTTTGAACAAAACCCTTGAGGAGATTCAGAAAGCAGAATCTGTGAGTTCCATTAAGCATTTTGAGGTGCAGAAAGTTAGGAGTGTTGGGGATATAGATGAGGAAGAAGAAATTCTAGAAAAGGAGATTGCACTTTTAAAAAAGAAGTTAGAAAAAGAGGAAAGCGAGGAAGCAAACAGAGATCTCTTGATGAGATCTCCACCGAAAAAAACGTTCTTTGCCACTTCTAATCCTTGTACTACTGCTTCCACCTCTATAGACTTAGAGGCAGAAATCCAAGAGATTCAATACAGATTAAATAATCTAAGTAAGGAAAGGCAAATTTATCCTGTTGGGGAAATTATTGGTCTGCAAGAACAGAGGACCAGGCAGCATAACCCCCTGGCCTTTAAGGATATTAAGCAGTTAAAAGAAGCTGTTGTAGCCTATGGAGCACATGCTCCTTTTACTGTGGCTTTATTAGAATCTTTTGCAGAGCTCAACCTTACACCCAGTGACTGGATGCAGTTTTGCAGGGCTTGTCTCTTGGGGAGAGATTATTTGTTATAGAGAGGTGATATGCAGGAAAATTGCAAAAAGACTGCATGGAATAATGCCATCATGTGTTTCCCTCAGCATAACCTTGGCATGTGAACTGGTGGAGGACAGTATGCTGGTTTATCAGCACAGATTGCATATGATCCTGCAATTTAGGCTCAGATAGCTGCTGCAGCCATTAAAGCTTGGAAAACTTTACCTAACAAAGGAGCAGGAGAACAGCTTTCTAAGACCCTTTAAAGATCTTCAGAACATTATTCTGAGTTTATTGACCACCTGCTACAGGTGGGAAGTCATATTTTTGGGGATGTGAGCTCAGCTATGCCAGCCATAAGGCAATTAGCCTATAAAAACACTAACAGATTTTGTCAAGAGGTTTTACACCCCCATAGAAATGGAGACTTAAATGACTTTATCCGATTATGCAGGGACATTGATGACATTCATGTGGTTGGTCAGGTAATTGCTCCTGCTCCTAGAGAAAGTCAAGGCAGAGCTAGATCTAGGAATTGTTTTCATTGTGGAAGGTTAGGACACTTCAAAAGGAACTGCCCTTCTGCTAAAGATGCAGTTAATCAGTCCAGGAGAAATCCAGGTGTTTGCCCAAAATATCATAAGGGGGCACATTGGGCTAATGACTGTCACTCTAAGACTGACAGTCAAGGAAATCTCATCCCCATGTCAGAAAACTGGAGGAGAGGCCTGCCCCAGGCCCCCAAAACACAAGTCTATGTGGCCATGAGCAGACCAGCTGCTCCCATCAGATACATTCCTCAAAGAAACGCCTCACTGTCAACGACCTTGTTCGAGGCACCTCAGGAAGTGCAGGACTAGATCTCTGTACCTCCGCTCAGGCAGTATTGACCCCACAAATGGGTGTGCAGGCCTTGGGGACTGGGAGTATTTGGACCTATCCCAGAGGGTTCAGTAGGGATAGTCTTGGGTAGAAGTAGTTCTGTGCTTAAAGGAATTAAAATTTTACCAGGAATTATAGACTGTGATTATACTGGAGAAATTAAAATTATGGTTGAAGCTGGTATGGGAGTCCTTCTCATCCTTCAAGGGGCAAGAATAGCTCAACTAGTTCTTTTACCCAGTTTTCACTCTACTAATCCATTCTTTAAACAAGAACGAGGGGACAAGGGGTTTGGCTCCACGGGATTCCCTGGAGCATTTTGGGTCTCTAGTTTAGAGAACCTCCCCACACTTACATTAATAATCTATGGGAAAATGTTCCAAGGCCTTTCAGATACAGGGGCTGATTCTTCTGTGATTGCTAAAAAACACTGGCCTGCAGCCTGGCCTCTACAGCCAGCCTCCACTACATTACAGGGGGTAGGAAAGGCCAGTTCTCCAGAGTGCAGTACTCAATATTTAGATTGGGAGGATGAAGAAGGCCATAAGGACATTTTTAAACCATTTGTCCTGGAACACCTTCCTCTTAATTTGTGGGAAAGAAATGTTTTGCAAGCTATGGGAGCAGTTCTGACCACTGAAACTGTGCACCACATGCTATCAAACCAGGGCTTTGTCCCCGGTTTGGGTTGGGTCAAAAATCTGCAGGGAGATGTGCAGATTTTAGCAGACAAGAAAATAATCCAACAATTACCTGGACAGCGTGCATGGTTAGGAAATTTTTCTTAGGGGCCATTGCAGAGCAGCCAGAAAGCATTCCCATTAAATGGAAAACTGAAAAACCTGTATGGATAGAGCAATGGTCCCTGAGTAGGGAAAAATTACAGACTGCTCATACTCTGGTCGAGAAACAACAAGAGGCAGGACTTATAGTGCCATCCTCTTCTCCCTGGAACACTCCTGTCTTTGTTATTAAGAAAAAGTCTGGTAAATGGAGGTTGCTGCAAAATCTTAGAGCAGTAAATGATTGTATGGAAATTATGGGGACAACTCAACCTGGGTTACAAAACCTGTGGGTATTCCTGCAGGATACCATCTTTTATTTATTGACCTTAAGGATTGTTTTTTCATCATTCCCTTGCATCCAAAAGACTCTGATAAATTTGCTTTCAGTGTACCATCTATGAATTTCAAAGAACCATACTGGTGCTACCAGTGGGCAACATTGCCCCAGGCCAATAGTTCTGTCATTTGTCAGATGTTTGTGGCATGGGTTTTTGCCCCAATAAGGTATAAATATTCTCAACTGTATATAATTCATTATATGGATGACATTCTATTAGCAGGACAGGACCCAGAGATAGTTCTTGAGGCTTTTGCTGACTTGCCTAGCACGTGCTGGGTTGATGATTGCTTCTGAAAAGGTACAACAACAGTTTCCATATCAATACTTGGGACATCAGTTATTGCAGACAGGAGTAAAACCACAGAAAGTTACTCTTCGCTTAGATAAATTACAAACTTTGAATGATTTTCAAAAATTACTTGGAGACCTCAATTGGGCCCGGCCCAGTCTGGGAATTCCTACTGGAGTCCTAAAGCCACTTTTTGATATTCTGCAGGGGAAGCCAGACCCAACTTCCTTTCGTGAGTTGACACCTCAGGCAAGGCAATGTGTTTCTTTAATTGAAGAAAAACTTGCCTCTGCTCATATTCATTATATTGACTATAGTCAGCCACTGTTATTGATAAGTTTTTTCCTCTCAGCCATAGTCTTACTGGAGTTTTTTGGCAGAAAGGACCCATCCTATGGGTACATGAGCATGTGTCACCTGTAAAAATTGTTATCTTGTACCCATCAGCTGTGCTACGTGCTATTCAGAAAGGGTATAAACCCAAGTTTACAAACCTTTGGAATGTTACCTGATAAGGTCATTACACCATATACCCAGGCAGAAATAACTTGGCTGCAGAATTTTGCTGAGGATTAGACCTTGTTTTTATGCACTAATCCTTGCAAGTTTAATAATCATTATCCTTCCGATAAGTTGGTCAACTTTTTCAAAAATCATCTGGTATGTTTCCCTAAAGTTATTTCTTTGCAGCCTCTGGCAGTGGCAAGGAATGTATTTACTGATGGTTCTTCCACCGGGAGAGCTGTGGTGGCCTCCCCTCCTGATTTTGATATTCAGCCTGTTGATGCTAAATCTGCTCAGGTGGCTGAATTGATCGCTGTACAAATGGCCTTAGAGAAATTAGAGTTGATATTCCATTTAACCTTTTTACTGACAGCCAGTAGGTAAGCAAAATTCTTGCACCTTTGGAAACTGCAGCTTATATTGCTTCTGTATCTCGAGTCCAGATGCAGTTATTGGCTATTCAAACTTTGCTTTGGGCCCAATCTGTTCCCATTTACATAGGGCATTTTCAGGCTCATACAGACCTGCCTGGTCCCTTGAGCGAGGGGAATGCTTTGGCTGATCAGCTTATTTGTCAAATTTATGCAGTTAGTCAAGAATCTTATGGAGCTGCAGATAAAGCTCATAATCGTTTTCATCTCAATGCTGGGTCTTTAAGATTTCATTTAAAGATATCTCAAGAGCAAGCCACTGATATTGTTAAAAATGCCCTTTGTGTACAGAACTTTTAACTGTTCCCCATTTGGGAGTTAATCCTCACGGGCTTGCTCCTAATCATTTGTGGCAAATGGATGTTACCCATGTTCCTTCTTTTGGGCGCATGTAATATGTTCACATAATTGTGGATACATATTCTCATCTTATTTTTCCCTCAGATCATACAGGAGAAAAATTACAGGATGTTAAAAGTCACTGTCTCCAGGCTTTTGCCTACATGGGAGTTCCAAAAATTGTGAAAACTGATAATGGACCAGCCTACACCAGCACTGGCTTTGCTAAATTTTGCTCTGAGTTTTCTTCTATTTCTCAAAAATCGGGTATACCCTATAATCCTCAAGGACAAGCTATAGTGGAATGAGTTCATTGTATGCTCAAATCTTATTTGCATAAAACAAAAAAGGGGAATTATTGTTCCACCCGCAGAGACCATTTGTCTTTTATATTATACATTTTAAATTTTTTGACTGTTGATACTCAATCTCAGACTGCTGCTGAGCGACATTGGCGGCCAAATTCTTCTGGAATGCCTCAGGTTAAATGGAAGAATGTAGCACATGGCACCTGGTATGGTCCAGATCCTGTACTAATGTGGGGTAGGGAAGCTGTTTGTGTTTTTCCGTAGGATGCTGATAATCCAGTTTGGGTACCTGAGTGTCTGGTGCATGCTGTGGATTTTCCTGTCCAGAAGCCTGAAGACAGGACAGAACCAAGAGATCCAGCAGACATTGGCTTGCCAACTGAAGAGTTGCTGGGTTCCTGAGGACCTGGCTGTGGTGGTCCGAGTGCCAAGGATTGTTCCTTTACCTATATACCCTTTCTATGTTATTGGCAGCCATTGCTGTGGCTGCCAGAACAGCTAATGCTGCTGGATTTTCCTTTAATCAGTTAGTTGCCTCTGCCAGTACAATGAATACCTTCTCAGGGCAGGTTGCAAATGCCTTGGCCGTTCAAATTGAGCTAAATTTGCAATTGAATACTGCAGTTAATTTTACAATTGGTTGTGGGTTTTGACCTCTGCTAGGTTACAGAAAAGGCTTTTTGCTGTTATTCATGGACCCTGGAGTACAAGATTTACAAATTGGCTATTATTTATTATTCTCACCAGCGCTGAGACCTTACTTAAAGGGCTCCAATTGGGACAGATTTATTTAGGATTGAGCAGGCACAGCCTCCTTTAAAAGTGCTTATATGTGCTGGAGCATCGTCTTCATGGTTTCATGGTGCCAGAACCAAAGGCAAGCTCAGGTCAATGTTGCCACGTGGCAAGTCCTCTTACCATTTGCCCTGGAGTATCTTTCAGCACAAATCTGGCTGGACTTGGTGATGGATGACTAGTGAGCCAATGGCGGGTAAGGTTTTGGGGGGACTGCCCCAACCTAAGATAGGAAATGTATTTTGACCTGAATGCTTTCCCATGATGGGCAAGGAGTATTGCTTGATGTCCAATGCCACCCAAAACAGGCCTAGTCAAATAATTTATATAAAAGGGGGACCTGTAGGGCCCGGTCTACCCTTGCTCCTTGGAGCGAATTTCTAGGACGGCTTCTGGCCAGCCAGCTAAGCATCCTGTTTACTCCTGTGTTCCCTCTGCTCTAGCCTGGTGATTAACTGTAGGGCATTGTTTCATCTTTGCTATGGTAATTTCCCACCTGCCCAGGAGGAAATCCTTACAGCACCCAGATTCCCCCTGCCTCAGAGGTAATCCTTTTGCAGCAGCCAAAGTATATTAGTTTTGCAAAAAGCTGAATTTAAAAAAAAATGGCATTCGGCTGATCTCCTTTCGAATGACCCAGGTCTCTTGTGTGTTTCTTTCAGTCTCCAGGCCTTTGCCCAACTCGCATAAGGTACAGTTGCACATGAACTGTACTGAGAGGGTAACACAGAATCGAGTGTTACAATTGGAGGCACCACTGGGATCAGCAGCAGCTACAGTCTGAGACCTGTCTGCGGAGACCCATCTGCAAGATTCGGAAGTAAGGATCCCTGAGAGGTCACCCTCAGAAGGCTGGCCAGCAGGTAAGTAGTGAGGGTGTATTGGCTAATGGGTGCAGCTTTTTCTGTTCCAGTGTTAAGAGGCTGGTAAACAGGCCAATTTTTAGTTCTTTTGGAGAAACAAGGCACCGGTATTAAAGCTGATACGACACAAGTGATCGTTAAGATGGTTTTAGAGTTTAGTCCCTGGTGTCTACATGTAGGGTGTTTTAATGTTACTGACTGGAAGCAAGTAAAGGCTGACCTTCAAAATGCACTGAAAGAGCGAGGGCCAGAAGTTTTCCCCATAGCAATATTTTTGCTATGGTGCTTAGTCAGAGATGCTCTTCTCAGTAATGATATAAAAGTAAAAGTGCAATTAGAGATTTTGAACAAAACCCTTGAGGAGATTCAGAAAGCAGAATCTGTGAGTTCCATTAAGCATTTTGAGGTGCAGAAAGTTAGGAGTGTTGGGGATATAGATGAGGAAGAAGAAATTCTAGAAAAGGAGATTGCACTTTTAAAAAAGAAGTTAGAAAAAGAGGAAAGCGAGGAAGCAAACAGAGATCTCTTGATGAGATCTCCACCGAAAAAAACGTTCTTTGCCACTTCTAATCCTTGTACTACTGCTTCCACCTCTATAGACTTAGAGGCAGAAATCCAAGAGATTCAATACAGATTAAATAATCTAAGTAAGGAAAGGCAAATTTATCCTGTTGGGGAAATTATTGGTCTGCAAGAACAGAGGACCAGGCAGCATAACCCCCTGGCCTTTAAGGATATTAAGCAGTTAAAAGAAGCTGTTGTAGCCTATGGAGCACATGCTCCTTTTACTGTGGCTTTATTAGAATCTTTTGCAGAGCTCAACCTTACACCCAGTGACTGGATGCAGTTTTGCAGGGCTTGTCTCTTGGGGAGAGATTATTTGTTATAGAGAGGTGATATGCAGGAAAATTGCAAAAAGACTGCATGGAATAATGCCATCATGTGTTTCCCTCAGCATAACCTTGGCATGTGAACTGGTGGAGGACAGTATGCTGGTTTATCAGCACAGATTGCATATGATCCTGCAATTTAGGCTCAGATAGCTGCTGCAGCCATTAAAGCTTGGAAAACTTTACCTAACAAAGGAGCAGGAGAACAGCTTTCTAAGACCCTTTAAAGATCTTCAGAACATTATTCTGAGTTTATTGACCACCTGCTACAGGTGGGAAGTCATATTTTTGGGGATGTGAGCTCAGCTATGCCAGCCATAAGGCAATTAGCCTATAAAAACACTAACAGATTTTGTCAAGAGGTTTTACACCCCCATAGAAATGGAGACTTAAATGACTTTATCCGATTATGCAGGGACATTGATGACATTCATGTGGTTGGTCAGGTAATTGCTCCTGCTCCTAGAGAAAGTCAAGGCAGAGCTAGATCTAGGAATTGTTTTCATTGTGGAAGGTTAGGACACTTCAAAAGGAACTGCCCTTCTGCTAAAGATGCAGTTAATCAGTCCAGGAGAAATCCAGGTGTTTGCCCAAAATATCATAAGGGGGCACATTGGGCTAATGACTGTCACTCTAAGACTGACAGTCAAGGAAATCTCATCCCCATGTCAGAAAACTGGAGGAGAGGCCTGCCCCAGGCCCCCAAAACACAAGTCTATGTGGCCATGAGCAGACCAGCTGCTCCCATCAGATACATTCCTCAAAGAAACGCCTCACTGTCAACGACCTTGTTCGAGGCACCTCAGGAAGTGCAGGACTAGATCTCTGTACCTCCGCTCAGGCAGTATTGACCCCACAAATGGGTGTGCAGGCCTTGGGGACTGGGAGTATTTGGACCTATCCCAGAGGGTTCAGTAGGGATAGTCTTGGGTAGAAGTAGTTCTGTGCTTAAAGGAATTAAAATTTTACCAGGAATTATAGACTGTGATTATACTGGAGAAATTAAAATTATGGTTGAAGCTGGTATGGGAGTCCTTCTCATCCTTCAAGGGGCAAGAATAGCTCAACTAGTTCTTTTACCCAGTTTTCACTCTACTAATCCATTCTTTAAACAAGAACGAGGGGACAAGGGGTTTGGCTCCACGGGATTCCCTGGAGCATTTTGGGTCTCTAGTTTAGAGAACCTCCCCACACTTACATTAATAATCTATGGGAAAATGTTCCAAGGCCTTTCAGATACAGGGGCTGATTCTTCTGTGATTGCTAAAAAACACTGGCCTGCAGCCTGGCCTCTACAGCCAGCCTCCACTACATTACAGGGGGTAGGAAAGGCCAGTTCTCCAGAGTGCAGTACTCAATATTTAGATTGGGAGGATGAAGAAGGCCATAAGGACATTTTTAAACCATTTGTCCTGGAACACCTTCCTCTTAATTTGTGGGAAAGAAATGTTTTGCAAGCTATGGGAGCAGTTCTGACCACTGAAACTGTGCACCACATGCTATCAAACCAGGGCTTTGTCCCCGGTTTGGGTTGGGTCAAAAATCTGCAGGGAGATGTGCAGATTTTAGCAGACAAGAAAATAATCCAACAATTACCTGGACAGCGTGCATGGTTAGGAAATTTTTCTTAGGGGCCATTGCAGAGCAGCCAGAAAGCATTCCCATTAAATGGAAAACTGAAAAACCTGTATGGATAGAGCAATGGTCCCTGAGTAGGGAAAAATTACAGACTGCTCATACTCTGGTCGAGAAACAACAAGAGGCAGGACTTATAGTGCCATCCTCTTCTCCCTGGAACACTCCTGTCTTTGTTATTAAGAAAAAGTCTGGTAAATGGAGGTTGCTGCAAAATCTTAGAGCAGTAAATGATTGTATGGAAATTATGGGGACAACTCAACCTGGGTTACAAAACCTGTGGGTATTCCTGCAGGATACCATCTTTTATTTATTGACCTTAAGGATTGTTTTTTCATCATTCCCTTGCATCCAAAAGACTCTGATAAATTTGCTTTCAGTGTACCATCTATGAATTTCAAAGAACCATACTGGTGCTACCAGTGGGCAACATTGCCCCAGGCCAATAGTTCTGTCATTTGTCAGATGTTTGTGGCATGGGTTTTTGCCCCAATAAGGTATAAATATTCTCAACTGTATATAATTCATTATATGGATGACATTCTATTAGCAGGACAGGACCCAGAGATAGTTCTTGAGGCTTTTGCTGACTTGCCTAGCACGTGCTGGGTTGATGATTGCTTCTGAAAAGGTACAACAACAGTTTCCATATCAATACTTGGGACATCAGTTATTGCAGACAGGAGTAAAACCACAGAAAGTTACTCTTCGCTTAGATAAATTACAAACTTTGAATGATTTTCAAAAATTACTTGGAGACCTCAATTGGGCCCGGCCCAGTCTGGGAATTCCTACTGGAGTCCTAAAGCCACTTTTTGATATTCTGCAGGGGAAGCCAGACCCAACTTCCTTTCGTGAGTTGACACCTCAGGCAAGGCAATGTGTTTCTTTAATTGAAGAAAAACTTGCCTCTGCTCATATTCATTATATTGACTATAGTCAGCCACTGTTATTGATAAGTTTTTTCCTCTCAGCCATAGTCTTACTGGAGTTTTTTGGCAGAAAGGACCCATCCTATGGGTACATGAGCATGTGTCACCTGTAAAAATTGTTATCTTGTACCCATCAGCTGTGCTACGTGCTATTCAGAAAGGGTATAAACCCAAGTTTACAAACCTTTGGAATGTTACCTGATAAGGTCATTACACCATATACCCAGGCAGAAATAACTTGGCTGCAGAATTTTGCTGAGGATTAGACCTTGTTTTTATGCACTAATCCTTGCAAGTTTAATAATCATTATCCTTCCGATAAGTTGGTCAACTTTTTCAAAAATCATCTGGTATGTTTCCCTAAAGTTATTTCTTTGCAGCCTCTGGCAGTGGCAAGGAATGTATTTACTGATGGTTCTTCCACCGGGAGAGCTGTGGTGGCCTCCCCTCCTGATTTTGATATTCAGCCTGTTGATGCTAAATCTGCTCAGGTGGCTGAATTGATCGCTGTACAAATGGCCTTAGAGAAATTAGAGTTGATATTCCATTTAACCTTTTTACTGACAGCCAGTAGGTAAGCAAAATTCTTGCACCTTTGGAAACTGCAGCTTATATTGCTTCTGTATCTCGAGTCCAGATGCAGTTATTGGCTATTCAAACTTTGCTTTGGGCCCAATCTGTTCCCATTTACATAGGGCATTTTCAGGCTCATACAGACCTGCCTGGTCCCTTGAGCGAGGGGAATGCTTTGGCTGATCAGCTTATTTGTCAAATTTATGCAGTTAGTCAAGAATCTTATGGAGCTGCAGATAAAGCTCATAATCGTTTTCATCTCAATGCTGGGTCTTTAAGATTTCATTTAAAGATATCTCAAGAGCAAGCCACTGATATTGTTAAAAATGCCCTTTGTGTACAGAACTTTTAACTGTTCCCCATTTGGGAGTTAATCCTCACGGGCTTGCTCCTAATCATTTGTGGCAAATGGATGTTACCCATGTTCCTTCTTTTGGGCGCATGTAATATGTTCACATAATTGTGGATACATATTCTCATCTTATTTTTCCCTCAGATCATACAGGAGAAAAATTACAGGATGTTAAAAGTCACTGTCTCCAGGCTTTTGCCTACATGGGAGTTCCAAAAATTGTGAAAACTGATAATGGACCAGCCTACACCAGCACTGGCTTTGCTAAATTTTGCTCTGAGTTTTCTTCTATTTCTCAAAAATCGGGTATACCCTATAATCCTCAAGGACAAGCTATAGTGGAATGAGTTCATTGTATGCTCAAATCTTATTTGCATAAAACAAAAAAGGGGAATTATTGTTCCACCCGCAGAGACCATTTGTCTTTTATATTATACATTTTAAATTTTTTGACTGTTGATACTCAATCTCAGACTGCTGCTGAGCGACATTGGCGGCCAAATTCTTCTGGAATGCCTCAGGTTAAATGGAAGAATGTAGCACATGGCACCTGGTATGGTCCAGATCCTGTACTAATGTGGGGTAGGGAAGCTGTTTGTGTTTTTCCGTAGGATGCTGATAATCCAGTTTGGGTACCTGAGTGTCTGGTGCATGCTGTGGATTTTCCTGTCCAGAAGCCTGAAGACAGGACAGAACCAAGAGATCCAGCAGACATTGGCTTGCCAACTGAAGAGTTGCTGGGTTCCTGAGGACCTGGCTGTGGTGGTCCGAGTGCCAAGGATTGTTCCTTTACCTATATACCCTTTCTATGTTATTGGCAGCCATTGCTGTGGCTGCCAGAACAGCTAATGCTGCTGGATTTTCCTTTAATCAGTTAGTTGCCTCTGCCAGTACAATGAATACCTTCTCAGGGCAGGTTGCAAATGCCTTGGCCGTTCAAATTGAGCTAAATTTGCAATTGAATACTGCAGTTAATTTTACAATTGGTTGTGGGTTTTGACCTCTGCTAGGTTACAGAAAAGGCTTTTTGCTGTTATTCATGGACCCTGGAGTACAAGATTTACAAATTGGCTATTATTTATTATTCTCACCAGCGCTGAGACCTTACTTAAAGGGCTCCAATTGGGACAGATTTATTTAGGATTGAGCAGGCACAGCCTCCTTTAAAAGTGCTTATATGTGCTGGAGCATCGTCTTCATGGTTTCATGGTGCCAGAACCAAAGGCAAGCTCAGGTCAATGTTGCCACGTGGCAAGTCCTCTTACCATTTGCCCTGGAGTATCTTTCAGCACAAATCTGGCTGGACTTGGTGATGGATGACTAGTGAGCCAATGGCGGGTAAGGTTTTGGGGGGACTGCCCCAACCTAAGATAGGAAATGTATTTTGACCTGAATGCTTTCCCATGATGGGCAAGGAGTATTGCTTGATGTCCAATGCCACCCAAAACAGGCCTAGTCAAATAATTTATATAAAAGGGGGACCTGTAGGGCCCGGTCTACCCTTGCTCCTTGGAGCGAATTTCTAGGACGGCTTCTGGCCAGCCAGCTAAGCATCCTGTTTACTCCTGTGTTCCCTCTGCTCTAGCCTGGTGATTAACTGTAGGGCATTGTTTCATCTTTGCTATGGTAATTTCCCACCTGCCCAGGAGGAAATCCTTACAGCACCCAGATTCCCCCTGCCTCAGAGGTAATCCTTTTGCAGCAGCCAAAGTATATTAGTTTTGCAAAAAGCTGAATTTAAAAAAAAATGGCATTCGGCTGATCTCCTTTCGAATGACCCAGGTCTCTTGTGTGTTTCTTTCAGTCTCCAGGCCTTTGCCCAACTCGCATAAGGTACAGTTGCACATGAACTGTACTGAGAGGGTAACACAGAATCGAGTGTTACAATTGGAGGCACCACTGGGATCAGCAGCAGCTACAGTCTGAGACCTGTCTGCGGAGACCCATCTGCAAGATTCGGAAGTAAGGATCCCTGAGAGGTCACCCTCAGAAGGCTGGCCAGCAGGTAAGTAGTGAGGGTGTATTGGCTAATGGGTGCAGCTTTTTCTGTTCCAGTGTTAAGAGGCTGGTAAACAGGCCAATTTTTAGTTCTTTTGGAGAAACAAGGCACCGGTATTAAAGCTGATACGACACAAGTGATCGTTAAGATGGTTTTAGAGTTTAGTCCCTGGTGTCTACATGTAGGGTGTTTTAATGTTACTGACTGGAAGCAAGTAAAGGCTGACCTTCAAAATGCACTGAAAGAGCGAGGGCCAGAAGTTTTCCCCATAGCAATATTTTTGCTATGGTGCTTAGTCAGAGATGCTCTTCTCAGTAATGATATAAAAGTAAAAGTGCAATTAGAGATTTTGAACAAAACCCTTGAGGAGATTCAGAAAGCAGAATCTGTGAGTTCCATTAAGCATTTTGAGGTGCAGAAAGTTAGGAGTGTTGGGGATATAGATGAGGAAGAAGAAATTCTAGAAAAGGAGATTGCACTTTTAAAAAAGAAGTTAGAAAAAGAGGAAAGCGAGGAAGCAAACAGAGATCTCTTGATGAGATCTCCACCGAAAAAAACGTTCTTTGCCACTTCTAATCCTTGTACTACTGCTTCCACCTCTATAGACTTAGAGGCAGAAATCCAAGAGATTCAATACAGATTAAATAATCTAAGTAAGGAAAGGCAAATTTATCCTGTTGGGGAAATTATTGGTCTGCAAGAACAGAGGACCAGGCAGCATAACCCCCTGGCCTTTAAGGATATTAAGCAGTTAAAAGAAGCTGTTGTAGCCTATGGAGCACATGCTCCTTTTACTGTGGCTTTATTAGAATCTTTTGCAGAGCTCAACCTTACACCCAGTGACTGGATGCAGTTTTGCAGGGCTTGTCTCTTGGGGAGAGATTATTTGTTATAGAGAGGTGATATGCAGGAAAATTGCAAAAAGACTGCATGGAATAATGCCATCATGTGTTTCCCTCAGCATAACCTTGGCATGTGAACTGGTGGAGGACAGTATGCTGGTTTATCAGCACAGATTGCATATGATCCTGCAATTTAGGCTCAGATAGCTGCTGCAGCCATTAAAGCTTGGAAAACTTTACCTAACAAAGGAGCAGGAGAACAGCTTTCTAAGACCCTTTAAAGATCTTCAGAACATTATTCTGAGTTTATTGACCACCTGCTACAGGTGGGAAGTCATATTTTTGGGGATGTGAGCTCAGCTATGCCAGCCATAAGGCAATTAGCCTATAAAAACACTAACAGATTTTGTCAAGAGGTTTTACACCCCCATAGAAATGGAGACTTAAATGACTTTATCCGATTATGCAGGGACATTGATGACATTCATGTGGTTGGTCAGGTAATTGCTCCTGCTCCTAGAGAAAGTCAAGGCAGAGCTAGATCTAGGAATTGTTTTCATTGTGGAAGGTTAGGACACTTCAAAAGGAACTGCCCTTCTGCTAAAGATGCAGTTAATCAGTCCAGGAGAAATCCAGGTGTTTGCCCAAAATATCATAAGGGGGCACATTGGGCTAATGACTGTCACTCTAAGACTGACAGTCAAGGAAATCTCATCCCCATGTCAGAAAACTGGAGGAGAGGCCTGCCCCAGGCCCCCAAAACACAAGTCTATGTGGCCATGAGCAGACCAGCTGCTCCCATCAGATACATTCCTCAAAGAAACGCCTCACTGTCAACGACCTTGTTCGAGGCACCTCAGGAAGTGCAGGACTAGATCTCTGTACCTCCGCTCAGGCAGTATTGACCCCACAAATGGGTGTGCAGGCCTTGGGGACTGGGAGTATTTGGACCTATCCCAGAGGGTTCAGTAGGGATAGTCTTGGGTAGAAGTAGTTCTGTGCTTAAAGGAATTAAAATTTTACCAGGAATTATAGACTGTGATTATACTGGAGAAATTAAAATTATGGTTGAAGCTGGTATGGGAGTCCTTCTCATCCTTCAAGGGGCAAGAATAGCTCAACTAGTTCTTTTACCCAGTTTTCACTCTACTAATCCATTCTTTAAACAAGAACGAGGGGACAAGGGGTTTGGCTCCACGGGATTCCCTGGAGCATTTTGGGTCTCTAGTTTAGAGAACCTCCCCACACTTACATTAATAATCTATGGGAAAATGTTCCAAGGCCTTTCAGATACAGGGGCTGATTCTTCTGTGATTGCTAAAAAACACTGGCCTGCAGCCTGGCCTCTACAGCCAGCCTCCACTACATTACAGGGGGTAGGAAAGGCCAGTTCTCCAGAGTGCAGTACTCAATATTTAGATTGGGAGGATGAAGAAGGCCATAAGGACATTTTTAAACCATTTGTCCTGGAACACCTTCCTCTTAATTTGTGGGAAAGAAATGTTTTGCAAGCTATGGGAGCAGTTCTGACCACTGAAACTGTGCACCACATGCTATCAAACCAGGGCTTTGTCCCCGGTTTGGGTTGGGTCAAAAATCTGCAGGGAGATGTGCAGATTTTAGCAGACAAGAAAATAATCCAACAATTACCTGGACAGCGTGCATGGTTAGGAAATTTTTCTTAGGGGCCATTGCAGAGCAGCCAGAAAGCATTCCCATTAAATGGAAAACTGAAAAACCTGTATGGATAGAGCAATGGTCCCTGAGTAGGGAAAAATTACAGACTGCTCATACTCTGGTCGAGAAACAACAAGAGGCAGGACTTATAGTGCCATCCTCTTCTCCCTGGAACACTCCTGTCTTTGTTATTAAGAAAAAGTCTGGTAAATGGAGGTTGCTGCAAAATCTTAGAGCAGTAAATGATTGTATGGAAATTATGGGGACAACTCAACCTGGGTTACAAAACCTGTGGGTATTCCTGCAGGATACCATCTTTTATTTATTGACCTTAAGGATTGTTTTTTCATCATTCCCTTGCATCCAAAAGACTCTGATAAATTTGCTTTCAGTGTACCATCTATGAATTTCAAAGAACCATACTGGTGCTACCAGTGGGCAACATTGCCCCAGGCCAATAGTTCTGTCATTTGTCAGATGTTTGTGGCATGGGTTTTTGCCCCAATAAGGTATAAATATTCTCAACTGTATATAATTCATTATATGGATGACATTCTATTAGCAGGACAGGACCCAGAGATAGTTCTTGAGGCTTTTGCTGACTTGCCTAGCACGTGCTGGGTTGATGATTGCTTCTGAAAAGGTACAACAACAGTTTCCATATCAATACTTGGGACATCAGTTATTGCAGACAGGAGTAAAACCACAGAAAGTTACTCTTCGCTTAGATAAATTACAAACTTTGAATGATTTTCAAAAATTACTTGGAGACCTCAATTGGGCCCGGCCCAGTCTGGGAATTCCTACTGGAGTCCTAAAGCCACTTTTTGATATTCTGCAGGGGAAGCCAGACCCAACTTCCTTTCGTGAGTTGACACCTCAGGCAAGGCAATGTGTTTCTTTAATTGAAGAAAAACTTGCCTCTGCTCATATTCATTATATTGACTATAGTCAGCCACTGTTATTGATAAGTTTTTTCCTCTCAGCCATAGTCTTACTGGAGTTTTTTGGCAGAAAGGACCCATCCTA
Organism: Myodes glareolus; assembly: GCF_982192425.1. Taxonomy (NCBI): domain Eukaryota; kingdom Metazoa; phylum Chordata; class Mammalia; order Rodentia; family Cricetidae; genus Myodes; species Myodes glareolus. The sequence goes on from NC_142052.1 coordinate 17,943,672, forward strand.
TGGGTACATGAGCATGTGTCACCTGTAAAAATTGTTATCTTGTACCCATCAGCTGTGCTACGTGCTATTCAGAAAGGGTATAAACCCAAGTTTACAAACCTTTGGAATGTTACCTGATAAGGTCATTACACCATATACCCAGGCAGAAATAACTTGGCTGCAGAATTTTGCTGAGGATTAGACCTTGTTTTTATGCACTAATCCTTGCAAGTTTAATAATCATTATCCTTCCGATAAGTTGGTCAACTTTTTCAAAAATCATCTGGTATGTTTCCCTAAAGTTATTTCTTTGCAGCCTCTGGCAGTGGCAAGGAATGTATTTACTGATGGTTCTTCCACCGGGAGAGCTGTGGTGGCCTCCCCTCCTGATTTTGATATTCAGCCTGTTGATGCTAAATCTGCTCAGGTGGCTGAATTGATCGCTGTACAAATGGCCTTAGAGAAATTAGAGTTGATATTCCATTTAACCTTTTTACTGACAGCCAGTAGGTAAGCAAAATTCTTGCACCTTTGGAAACTGCAGCTTATATTGCTTCTGTATCTCGAGTCCAGATGCAGTTATTGGCTATTCAAACTTTGCTTTGGGCCCAATCTGTTCCCATTTACATAGGGCATTTTCAGGCTCATACAGACCTGCCTGGTCCCTTGAGCGAGGGGAATGCTTTGGCTGATCAGCTTATTTGTCAAATTTATGCAGTTAGTCAAGAATCTTATGGAGCTGCAGATAAAGCTCATAATCGTTTTCATCTCAATGCTGGGTCTTTAAGATTTCATTTAAAGATATCTCAAGAGCAAGCCACTGATATTGTTAAAAATGCCCTTTGTGTACAGAACTTTTAACTGTTCCCCATTTGGGAGTTAATCCTCACGGGCTTGCTCCTAATCATTTGTGGCAAATGGATGTTACCCATGTTCCTTCTTTTGGGCGCATGTAATATGTTCACATAATTGTGGATACATATTCTCATCTTATTTTTCCCTCAGATCATACAGGAGAAAAATTACAGGATGTTAAAAGTCACTGTCTCCAGGCTTTTGCCTACATGGGAGTTCCAAAAATTGTGAAAACTGATAATGGACCAGCCTACACCAGCACTGGCTTTGCTAAATTTTGCTCTGAGTTTTCTTCTATTTCTCAAAAATCGGGTATACCCTATAATCCTCAAGGACAAGCTATAGTGGAATGAGTTCATTGTATGCTCAAATCTTATTTGCATAAAACAAAAAAGGGGAATTATTGTTCCACCCGCAGAGACCATTTGTCTTTTATATTATACATTTTAAATTTTTTGACTGTTGATACTCAATCTCAGACTGCTGCTGAGCGACATTGGCGGCCAAATTCTTCTGGAATGCCTCAGGTTAAATGGAAGAATGTAGCACATGGCACCTGGTATGGTCCAGATCCTGTACTAATGTGGGGTAGGGAAGCTGTTTGTGTTTTTCCGTAGGATGCTGATAATCCAGTTTGGGTACCTGAGTGTCTGGTGCATGCTGTGGATTTTCCTGTCCAGAAGCCTGAAGACAGGACAGAACCAAGAGATCCAGCAGACATTGGCTTGCCAACTGAAGAGTTGCTGGGTTCCTGAGGACCTGGCTGTGGTGGTCCGAGTGCCAAGGATTGTTCCTTTACCTATATACCCTTTCTATGTTATTGGCAGCCATTGCTGTGGCTGCCAGAACAGCTAATGCTGCTGGATTTTCCTTTAATCAGTTAGTTGCCTCTGCCAGTACAATGAATACCTTCTCAGGGCAGGTTGCAAATGCCTTGGCCGTTCAAATTGAGCTAAATTTGCAATTGAATACTGCAGTTAATTTTACAATTGGTTGTGGGTTTTGACCTCTGCTAGGTTACAGAAAAGGCTTTTTGCTGTTATTCATGGACCCTGGAGTACAAGATTTACAAATTGGCTATTATTTATTATTCTCACCAGCGCTGAGACCTTACTTAAAGGGCTCCAATTGGGACAGATTTATTTAGGATTGAGCAGGCACAGCCTCCTTTAAAAGTGCTTATATGTGCTGGAGCATCGTCTTCATGGTTTCATGGTGCCAGAACCAAAGGCAAGCTCAGGTCAATGTTGCCACGTGGCAAGTCCTCTTACCATTTGCCCTGGAGTATCTTTCAGCACAAATCTGGCTGGACTTGGTGATGGATGACTAGTGAGCCAATGGCGGGTAAGGTTTTGGGGGGACTGCCCCAACCTAAGATAGGAAATGTATTTTGACCTGAATGCTTTCCCATGATGGGCAAGGAGTATTGCTTGATGTCCAATGCCACCCAAAACAGGCCTAGTCAAATAATTTATATAAAAGGGGGACCTGTAGGGCCCGGTCTACCCTTGCTCCTTGGGGTGAATTTCTAGGATGGTTTCTGGCCAGCTGGCTAAGCATCCTGTTTGCTCCTGTGCTCCCTCTGCTCTAGCCTGGTGATTAACTGTAGGACATTGTTTCATCTTTGCTATGGTAATTTCCCACCGGCCCAGGAGGAAATCCTTACAGCACCCAGATTCCCCCCTGCCTGGGAGGTAATCCTTTTGCAGCTGCCAAAGTATATTAGTTTTGCAAAAAGCTGAATAAAGTGGCATTCGGCTGATCTCCTTTTGAATGACCCAGGTCTCTTGTGTGTTTCTTTCAATCTCCAGGCCATTGCTCGACTCGCATAAGGTACAGTTGTACATGAACTGTACTGAGAGGCTAACACAGAATCGGGTGTTACAGAAACACAGCTCATAAACACCCTATTAAGTATTGTGACATTATATGTATACAAATGCTGAAGTTTCAAGCCAAAACTAACTTTTCCTTGCTTAGGTTGTTTCTCTTAGATATCTGACTGTTGTGATGAGAAAAATAACCAGTGCTTATGCTCACTGAGGCTCTGCACAGACAAACCTCACAACATTCATGTAGGACATGGAGACAAAGGGCACCTATCAACATAAAGCACATGTTTATCCTTGTGGCAGGAACCAGAGTCCTTTGTCCTGGTCCACACATTCCACATTGTCTGCAGCATCTATGAAACTTCATGGTAGGCTAACTTGAACACTTCCTAAATCTCGGCTTTCACCGTCTTCATGCATTGTTGGGTAATCACATCTTCTGTACAGGACAAATACTGACCTTAGACACTGTTCTAAACCCATCTTTGAAGACCCAACAAAAAGGGTAAAACAAGTAACACAAATTCTGCAGACAGTGAAGTTCTCAATGTTTCACCTAGGAGCACTATATCTAACAGTTACAGAACATAATCTTCAACCCCACATTATAATCTCAAAGATAATGTATATGCTGGGCAATGAAACAAAGATCTACACACTTAAAAGAACCAGAATTTATTTTTATACCCAAAGGATTTAAGTTAGAAATCAAGAAGAAATTGATTCTAAAATCAACCAAATGCAAATGACATAGCTCTCTTCTAAATAATTCATGCAGGTAAAGATGAAATCACAAGAGAGATTAGAAAATGTTTTTCTCACATTGGAAGTGAAAAGATAAAATATCAAGATACCTAAACTCACAACGTGATCCCATTTCATACCCATTGGGATGGCAATTACAAAACAAAACAGAAAGTTTTGTTGAAAAAGTAGAAAAACTGGCATGCACTTTTGGAAATAAAAAAGTTGTGCAGTGGCTATGAAAAACAGGATGGCAGTTTCTGGGGGAATAACAATTCAATTTTTCATCTAACTACTCCATGACTTCAACAGTACTGCTATAATAATATCTCCCAAATGTTCAAACCAAGATAATTAAGGGGAAGGAGAACAAAAAATATGCATGTTTTGTCTCAGAATGCAGAATGTAGACTTAATGATCTATGTGTACATATCATTACTTAAGGAAGATGGGAACGACTTGGAGGGAGGAAGGGACTACCATGAAGGGTTAAAAAGAGGGAGAAAATAATGAGGGGGTGTAATATGAGCAAAGTACAATGATATATATGTGTGTGTGTGTGTATGTGTGTGTGTATATTGTGTGTTTGTGTGTGTATGAAAATGTCACGAGGAACCTCATCATTTTCTAGGCTAACTAAAACAATTAAGTAAAAAAAAATAATCAATTCATCATAAGACAAGACATTACACTATGATCAAGGGAGCTGGCCCTCTGGTGACCACCTCCATGCAGCAGTCATTAGCTAGTGCTGTAGTCTACTTATTCTCATGTTCAATCTGTGGGGAAGTTTCTTGCTGTTTTCAGAGGTTTAGAGGGTTTTTTCCCTCTAATAATTGTCAGTATTCTTTTTACAATTCTCTGTGTTGTATATTTCATCTTCACATCACTTCCACTATTGAAAATACAAATTGTACAGACCTTTTAAAGGTTCTAATTCATTCTATGCATTTTTTGCAAATTTGACCCTGCAAAAGTACATTATTAAACAGATTTCATACATAAGACAGCCTCATTCTACCATCCCCATCCTTTCACCCATCACTGGTCCCGTCTGTCCTCCAATGATCCAATTTTCATGTCATATATATCATATATAGTGAAGTAACAGTCTATTTTCGACTGTTTATTGTTGAACCTGAGTTCAACACGTGAGAGAAACCATGCAAGAGTAAAAACAATGCAACATTCTCAAAGAACCTAACCAATAGCACAACTACATAAACTAATAGAAGCATATGTATTGTTATCAAAATTGACTTACATTGTTCATTACTGAGAAAAAATAAACCATTTAAATTAGAATTCTGACCAAAATAATTGCTTCATTTCTAAGATATATTTTGTTCATTTTCATGCTACTTCCTACTAATTTCCCTTATGATATTTATATATACATATATATGTATATGTATATGTATATATATATATATATATATATATATATATATATATATATATTCTTTGTTTTCTGAGACAGTGTTTGTCTGTGTAACAGTCCAACAGTCCTAGTTGTCCTGGAACTAACTTGACCATGTTGGCCTCAAACTCACAGAGATCCATCTGCCTCTGTTTCCAAGTGCTGGGATGAAAGGTGTGCACCACCACTTACCAACCTATCAATAATTATTTTATACCGACCTTTGTATGATGTTCCTTGGCATCCAGTTCACCTTGTTTGAAAGCTATACTTCTTGTACGTTTCTAAAAGGAAGGTGGCAAGAAAACATAATAGTAAATCTGACATTTTATAATCTGTTAGATTTTATTTTTGTACTACATTCCTAATATTGTATCTATGTTTTAAAGGTAAGAAGTTCCACTGAGATCAAAATCAGTGCAAAGGTAATGGTGAATCAATCCCACACCAGTTATGTTTTAAAGGGGTATTTATTTTGGAGGGTAAAACTTACATATACCATAAACCATCAGGAAGGAAGCCTAGTTGCTGGAGCAGGAGCCGGGAGCAGGAACGGGAACCAGGTGCCAGAACCAAGAGGCCGAGCTGAGCTTGCCGCTCTTCTTTTAAAGAGAAATATAACAGGCCCCAGTGGGCTGGTATTTCAGTGGCTATTGACTGATGGAGCAGAAGGCACTCCCGCAGCACTGTGGGCTCGTGCTTCAGCGACTATTGGCTGAAGCAGTGGAAGGTACTCCCGCAGCACCTCCCCCTTTTGTTTAAGTAAGAGAGTTCTAAGCCTACTACAAAATTATATACAGTAAGTACAAACCTACAAAATTATATACAATAAGTGCAAATATCCTATTCTAACTAGCTAAAGTCTTGTATAATAAATGACTTGGCCAAGTTATGAGAGGAAAGTAGCTACATTTATCTAGTCTTCAACCCCATAGAAAATCCGAGAGGGGAAATAATGTTACCTGAGTAATTAGGAACTGCAATCAAAGAACTTCCAAATCATGCAACAAATCACAGAGACAACTGGCTACCTGGGCAATCACCAAACACCTGTTTGCAGCGATGAAGCAACCAACTTTGACTAAGGCCTAGAATAACTGACAGATTATTTTTAACAGGCAAGAGATTTTTCAAAACCATCTTACCCTGTCTTGGCAAGATTTAACAATTCTGTTTATCCATTTCTGGATTTTAACAGGCAAGAGATTTTTCAAAACCGTCTTACACTATCTTGGCAAGATTTGACAGTTCTGTTTATCCATTTCTGGATTCCGTGTATTTGTCAGTAGTTGAGGTATGGGCAGTTCCTTGCCCAGAGGCCAGTTTGTTAAGAAGACAAGCTCCAAGTGGAGTGTCTTTGGTGCTCAACAATCTCTCAAGAATAGGTCGGTGTTGCCAGGAGTGATTGTGTCTCACTACACAGAACTCTAAGATTAAATTAAATGCCATTTTCTACAGCTCTTCGAAGAGGTTGAAGACTATTTATATATAATCTCTATGTATCTAAAGAACCTGATTAGTCTAACCATAAATATGACAGACATAGATGACTATTGATCTACAATTCTTAACATGTATCTAACTTAAAGACTAAGAGAATAAACAACTGTGCAATAAATGAGGACAATGACCTCCAAATGTAAACAATAAATATCAATACATAAACAATATATGAGTATCTTAATCAGAGGTAGAAATGTACACTGCAATATGGTATACATATATCAATACAATATATATCAATACATAAAAAATGTTTTAAACAGGTAGAAGCATGCATACATACAATATTCAATATATGCTGATGTAATTATCTATAAACAATAATGCACAAATACCATTATTATCTATCCAATTATCCCTTTTTTTTCAAAAAGATCCCCGAGCTTATAAAATTCCTTTCCCAACTCACAACTGTATACTAATTATAATCAATCCCTAAATATTGTTCCTAAACCTGAGGACAAACTATGCTGAGAGACGGGACATCATCCTCTAGAATTACTTCCAGCTGTCATGGGGGTGAGGTTCTTTCTGGAGGATCCTGTGAAAGTAAAATGATGGTAAAATTTCAAGATCAATGTCTTTTAAAATTGCAAACAGTCTCTGAGTATTTTGTGAAGGTCTGGCCAGAATGTTGTACAAGATATGCACCATTTCAGCTAACCAAGTTGGAATCATCTGTGCAGCTGATACCCGAAACAGGACTTGTAGTAGCACTATCAGTATCATGATGCCATATCAACCGAGTGGAGTTGTTGTTATGGGGGTCCCATCTTCTTCCTAGAAACTTCAAATGTCACTGCAGGAAAAACTCATTGTTCATTGTGGAAAACTTAAACATTAATTATATAGACATATACAAACATATATTCAATGAAATGTATGATAGACATATTCAATGAAAAGTATGATAAATATGAAGAAAAGCAAAGATGTTTTCTAAACTCATATTTCTTTCTGTCTCATATCATGGCTCTTGACATAAGACAGAAACTCCAGAAACTCTGGGTTTTTCTCCTAACAACAGGCTTAGAATTAGAGAGGGACCAAGTCAAGAGTCCAACTCCAAAACCAGCTCTATAAATTCAGAAATATGATTTAGTATATTCCAGAGCTTCATACTGACAGAACCTATTCAGTTTTCTTGATAATCCATATTGGGTAGTTATTTTTCCATCTGTCAGTATTCAAACATCCAGGGTCCTTTGAATTTTTCAAAGACGAGTGTTTTCCTATGGAGATAAGAACAGAACCCTGCCCCCATTCTATGTTTTTCTTACCACCTGTATGGTTATCATCATTGTAGATGCTGTCATTTCTCCTTTCCAAGAGGTTTCTTCTCTTCAGATCTAACCTTTATTAATTTTGATGGTATCCACAATTTTTCTTCTCCTGTGGAAACAAGAGCAAAACCCCTTCCCCAACGTAGCACATCTCCTGGCTTCCATTGAAAGGTCAGCACATCCTTGATATAAACCGGTTGATTTAGTTCAGCAGACTTTTCCATTATCCAATGTCTTTCTGCCGCTGTTGTTCCCTTCTCATTAGCTTTAAGAAAATTCAAGGTTAATAAGGCATTATGTAATCTATTTCTGGGGGCATTTTCCACCCCTTTCTGTTTATTTAACATATCCTTCATGGTTCGATTTGATCATTCTATGACTGCTAGACCTGTAGGATTGGATGGTATACCTGTAACATGCTTAATATTACAATAAGCAAAAAACCGTTTCATTTTCCTAGAGACATAAGCTGGACCATTATCTGTTTTTATTTGTGCAGGTATACCCATAATGGCCATAACTTCTAATAAATGTGTGATTACTGAGTCAACTTTTTCTGAGCTTAAAGCAGTTGCCCACTGAAAGCCTGAATAAGTGTTAATGGTGTGATGTACATATTTTAATTTGCCAAATTCTGGAAAGTGGAACACATCCATCTGCCAAATTTCATTCCTTTTAATACCCTTTGGATTAGTCTCTGCAGGCAATGGTGTTTGGTTATAAAAAGAGCAAGTAGGGCATTTCTTTACAATCTCCTTAGCTTGTTGCCATGTAATAGAAAACTCTTTTTTCAAGCCTTTGCTATTGACATGATGTTTTTTATGAAATTTAGATGCCTGCAGCACACTACCAATCAATAATTGATCAATATCTGCATTACCTTGTGCTAGAGGACCTGGCAAACCCATATGGGATCGGATATGTGTTATATACATAGGGCAGAGCCTGTTCCTGATCATGTCTTTTACCTGGATAAACAATGAGGTCAGTTCCATATCATCAGGCATAAATTCAGCAGTTTCAATATGCAAAAATAACTCTTTCTGCATATTGTGAGTCAGTAATTATATTAAGAGGTTCTTTAAAATCCCTAAGCACCATAAGGATGCAAATAATTCTGCCTTCTGGACAGAATCATAAGGACTTTGTTCCACTTTACACAATTCTTCTGCTTTGTAGCCTGCTTTCCCTGATTTATTAGCATCAGTAAAAATTTATGTATGGGCTCTGGTTATTGGAGCATCACGGACAATTCGAGGAAGGATCCAAGAAGTTTTCTTTATAAAGTTAAGTCTCTTGCTTTTTGGGTAATTGTTATTGATTTCTCCCAAAAAACTAGCACAAGCTCTTTGCCATGGTTCATTGTCTTCCCACAATTTTTTTTTATCTCATCAGCACTGAAAGGCACTATAATTTCTGCTGGGTCTATTCCTGCTAATTGACAAAGTCTCAATTTTCCTTTTATAATCAATTCAGAGACTTTTTCCACATAAGTTTTTAATTTTTTACTTGGTTTCTGTGGTAAAAAGATCCATTCCAAGATAATATCATCTCTTTGTATCAAGATTCCTGTAGGAGAAATTCTGGAAGGCAATATGACGAGAATACAACTAAGCTTTGGATTCACCCTGTCCACATGAGCCTCCTGTAATTTTTCTTCAACCATTGTCAGTTCTTTTTCTGCTTTGGCTGTTAATTCTCTGGGACTGTTTAAGTCTTTATCACCATCCAATGTCTTGTTTAAATGAATTATTAGATCAGGTATTATCCCAACAGCTGGTCATAGGCTGGAGATGTCTCCTAATAATCTTTGAAAGTCATTGAGAGTTCATAACTGGTCTCTCCTGATTTGTGCCTTTTGAGTCTTAATTCTTTGTAAACGTATTTTATAACCTAAATAATTAACAGGATCTCCTCTCTGATTTTTTCAGGAGCTATTTTCAATCCCCACTTAGGTAATACTATTTTTACTTCTTCAAACAGCCTTTCTAAGGTATCTTTGTTTTGATCAGTAATCAGGAGATCATCCATATAGTGGTATATTATGGACTTAGGAAATTGTTTGTGTATAATTTTCAATGGTTGGCTTAAAAAATATTGGCACAGGGTGGGAGAGTTTAACACAGGTGTGGGAGGATGGCCCACTGGTACCTCCTTGCATGCTGAGAGTTATTATAAGTAGGCACTGTGAAGGCAAACTTTTCTCTATCTTTTTCTAGTAATGGTATAGTGAAGAAACAATCTTTCAGATCAATAACTATAAGAGGCCATCCCTTTGGTAACAGGGAGGGCAGAGGAATTCCATATTGCAGAGGGCCCATAGGTTGAATAACCTTGTTGATAGCTCTAAGATCTGTTACCATTCTCCATTTACCAGATTTTTTCTTAACAACAAATACAGGAGAATTCCAAGGGCTGGTAGATTCTTCTATATGTCCAGCATCTAATTGCTCTTGTACCAGCTGTTCTAAAGCCTGTAACTTTTCCTCACCTAAAGGTCATTGTTTAGTACATATTGGTTTCTCAGTCAACCATTGTAGAGGCATGGCTGTTGGTACCTCTGAAGGGCCATCAATTGTGTTGTGTTCTTGTATAGCTCTAATGGCCAGTTTCTGCCATCTGTAATATCTTGTAATATTTTCCTCAGAAATATAGGCTCTGGAAGCAGGAGGAATGTTAATTTGGATATTCCTTTGCTGCAATAGGTCACAGCCCCATAAATTCACTGCAATATTGGCTACATATGGCCTTAGTTTTCCTATTTTTCCATCTGGACCTATACAACTGACCCATCTCATGCTTTGTCTTACTCGAGATAGGGTTCCAATTCCTAGGAACTGAATATCTACCTCCTGAAGAGGCCAATTTGGATTCCAAGAGTCTGGAGTAATGATACTTACATCTGCACCTGTGTCCAGTAAGCCAGTAATAAATTTGCCATTTACACACACTCTTAGCTGTGGTCTTTGTTCATTTATAGAAGTCTGCCAGAATATACGTTTACTTTGTCCTCTTAGATTTCTTGATTCATTCACCACATTTAACTCTTCCTTCAGGCCATTATTGCTTTTAACAGCAGGCATGGGGCATTCTAATTTCCCTGAAGAGGCATGTTCTCTGCAGTGACCGGAAATGACTGGCCCATATTCACCATGGGGGCCTGCGAGATGGCCCTCATTGCATTTCCCGATGGCAACGAATTGCCCTGTTTATCTCTTGTCGACCTACACTCATTCGTCCAATGCCTGCCCTTTCCACATCTCCTACATAAACCTGAAGGCTGATTCCTCCTATTCCTGTTATTCCTAGAAGAGGCATTATTTCTGGAATTCCATTGTCTGCAGTCCCATTTCATGTGTCCCATTTTGCCACAATGAAAGCATTTTGTAATCTGATGTTTCCTTTTACCTTTGGAAATTGCTTCTTTTACCCATCTTTCATTGTCATAATCACATGTATCAACATTCATTGTATGTAATACCCATTCATCCAAAGGCTCTGATCTGATCTTTAAAGGCCCCAGGATCCTTTTGCATTCTATGTTGGCATTCTCATAAGCCAAAGACTCAGTTATTATATTTCTTGCTTCTGGATCAGGTATCTCTATTTGTACAGCCTTAGTTATTCTTTGTAAGAAGTCACTAAAGGGTTCTCTCTGACCCTGTTTGACCCTGATATATGATTCTACTCTCTGTCCCAGGCCCTTAGAGCTACTGTGGCACATATGGATAAAATGTTTTCATCATAAAGAGCTTGTTCCTGAGGATCAGAGTAAAGTCCTTCCCCTAGAATTTGATCTAGAGAAACCTCAATTCCTTTCGCTGATTCTTGTTGTTCTAAAAGTCTGGCCTCTTGTTTGAATAGGCATTTGAAATGCCATAAAGGTCCGTTCTCAAGGACAGCTGACGTTAATTGATTCTAATCTTGAGGGGTGGCACTGCTGCTCAGAGCCCAGGATTTTAACATCTCCCTAACAAAGGATGAATGTAGTCCATAATTCACAATTGCTTCTTTAAATTCTTTCAGATCATTCATACGTATTAGGCTCCCATGTATGTTCTTTAATGACCTTAGGGTTTTTGGAACTGGTTATCTTTTCTGATGTTATTACTGGAAAGGCAGGTATAACTCTGTGTAGACTGAGAGTTTTCAGAGATAAATGATGTCTTTCTACGTTTTGCTCCTGTTCATCAGAGTCTATGATTTCCTCAATCTTATTAAATCTTCTCACCATTGCCTTCTGTAAGTCCTGAATCTCTTGTCCAGTATTATGCTCCAAAGCCTTCATTAACGATTCTAAGGCATGGAGCTTGTCTGTCAGAGACACCATTTTCTCCTTGGACACAATCGTCTTCATTGATAATTCTAAGGCGTGGAACTTGTCCGTTAGAGATACCATATCCTCCTTGGACATAATCCTCATGGCATGTACTGTGCCTTCTTGTATGGAAATACTGTCAATTAATCTATCATACCCTTTTGATAAAGTCCGATTTTCACATTCAATGGTTTTAATCCTCTCAGCTAATGTTTCAGCACTTACAGTCATGGACTGGAGGTTACGAGTCATTTTGGTTGTCCCCGCCTCCAGAGCAGTGAAGTTCCCTTCTAAAGAAGCAATATCAGACTATGCCTTCTTGATATTTTGGTCAGTCAGCCAAGTTATATCAGACAAAGATCTAGTCTTCTCCTTGAAAACTCCAAACTCTGATCTAGTCTCCTCCTTGAAAACTCCAAACTCTTTTTTGAGGAGGTTGGTGTCAGTCTGAATTGTCCTTAAGGTTTTAATCTCTGCCCTCATCATTGTGGATTAAATCTGTAAGGACTGTATCATCCTTATAAAATAGCCAAACACCAGAAAAGCGACAGATCCCAGAAATAACCAAGTGAGAGGAATATCAGAGACATCCTTCAGAATAACCTCCATAGCGCAATTTAAAAAGTCATTAAACTTTTGGATAGTAATATTTTCTGACATTTTCAATCAAAAGAAATCGTACTTGTATGTATGTATGTATGTATGTATGTATGTATTTATATTCAACCGAAAAGAAAGATCTTACCTGTAATGACCATTGCCTGCCAGTAGGTGATGGGGGCGCACCTGAATCCACGTGGCAATGGAGTCAATCCAGGAAGTAAACTCTAAAATATATACACTCAAATTCAGAAGTTAAATTCACAGATTGTGTGCTCTGGCGCAGGTCGCGCACTGGTCTCAGCCGGGTGGTGGGGAAGACAGTGCCCAATAGGGGTAGCAGAAGCCAAAAAGTCCCCTCCCCAATCTGCCCGAGGTCGGGGTCAGTCAGGAGCCAGTAGCGGTGTGCGACTCTGGTTGCTAGGCCCACGCCACGAGGGGGAAAAAACCCACACGTTTGGGCGCCAGATAATGGCGAATCAATCCCACACCAGTTAGGTTTTAAAGGGGCATTTATTTTGGGGGGTAAAACTTTCATACACACAAACCATCGGGAAAGGAACCTAGTCACTGGAGCAGGAGCTGGAACGAAGCACCGGAAACAAGAGAGAGGCCGAGCCGAGACTTGCGGCTCTTTTTAAAAGAGAAATACACCACGCCCCAGTGGGATGGTATTTCAGCAGCTATTGGCTGAAGGAGCGGAAGGTGCTCCCACCGCATTGTGGGCTCGTACTTCAGCGACTATTGGCTGAAGGAGCAGAAGGTACTCCTGCAGCACAGGTATATGTAGAAGATGCGGTAAAGGCCGACATTGGTCCAACGAATGCAGGTCAACAACAGACAGACAAGGCAATGGGATACCATCGGGAAACTCCTTGAGGGGCCTCTCTCAGGCCCCAAAGCCAAAAGTGGCCCAGTCATTCCCAGTGACAGTGGAAAATGTGTCTCACCAAGAAAATTGAAAACTCCAATGTCTGCTGTAAAAAGTAATAATGGTCTAAATGATGAATTACATGTGGAGAATGAGTCAAAAAATCAGTAGGACAGAGTAAACGTATATTTTGGCAGACTTCTATTAACGATCAAAGACCAAAGCTAAGAGTCTGTATAAATGGCATTTTTATTGAAGGCTTATTAGACACAGGTGTGGATGTAAGTATAATTACTCCAGAATCTTGGCATCCGAATTGGCCTCTTCAAGAGGTAGATGTTCAGTTCCTGGGAATTGGAACCCTATCTCGTGTAAAACAAAGCACAACATGGGTGGAATGCATAGGGCCTGAAGGCCATATACAGCCAATATTGTAATAAATTTATGGGGCCGTGACATGCTACAGCAATGGAATATCCAGATTAACATTCCTGTAGTTCCAGGAACTCACAGTTCTGGGAAGGATATCATGAGGTATTATGGAAAAAGGTCACCAGCCATTCAGGCTGTACAAGAACATACAGCTAATAGCAAACTGTTAGAGGTACCAACAGCCCTACCTTTAAAATGGCTAACTGAGAAGCCAATATGGATCAAGCAGTGGCCTCTAGCTGAAGATAAATTATACACTTTTGAACAGCTGGTACAAGAGCAACTAGATAATAACCATATTGAAGAATCAACCAGCCCTTGGAATTCTCCTGTGTTTGTTGTAAAAAAGAAATCTGGTAAATGGAGAATGGTGACAGATCTAAGAGCTGTCAACAAGGTAATTCAACCTATGGGTCCGCTACAATCTGGAATTCCTTTGCCTTCTCTATTACCAAGAGGATAGCCTCTTATAGTTATTGATTTGAAAGATTGTTTTTTCACTATATCTTTGCAAGAAAAAGATAGAGAAAAATTTGCCTTCACAGTGCCTACTTATAATAATTCTCAGCCTACTAGGAGATATCAATGGACTGTCCTCCCACAGGAGATGCTCAATCGTCCCACATTGTGCCAATATTTTGTTAATAAGCCATTGGAAATAATTCATAAGCAATTTCACAGGTCCATAAGTTATCATTACATGGATGACTTTTCATTATCTGATTCAAATAAAGATACTTTGGAAAGTATGTTTAAAGAAGTAAAGAAAGTCTTGCCTAGGTGGGGATTACAAATTGTCCCTGAAAAATTCAAAGAGGAGATTCTATTAATTACCTAGGTTACAGAATAGGGTTAGAGAAAATTCGAACGCAAAAGGCAAAAATTAGGAGAGACAGGTTATGGACTCTTAATGACTTCCAAAGATTGTTAGGAGACATTTCCAGTCTACAACCAGATGTTGGGATAACACCTGATCTAATAGTTCATTTAAACAAAACCTTAGATGGTGATAAAGATTTAAATAGTCCCAGAAAATTGACAGCTGAATCAGAAAAGGAACTGACAATGAATGTGGAAAAATTACAGGAGGCACATGTGGATAGGATGAACCTGAATCTTAGTTCCATCCTAGTCATACTGCCTTCCAGAATTTCTCCTATAGGGATTTTAATGCAGAGGGAAGATATTATTTTAGAATGGATATTTATACCTCATAAACCAAGTAAAAAATTAAAAACTTATGGGGAAAATGTCTCTGAATTAATTATAAAAGGTAAACTGAGACTTTGTCAACAAACAGGTTGACAGCAGAAATTATAGTGCATTTTACTACTGAAGAAATAAGAAAGTTATGGGAAGATAATGAACCATGGCAAAGAGCATGTGCTAATTTTTTTGGGAGAAATTAACAGCAACTATCCCAAAAGTGATAGACTTAACCTCATAAAGAGAACTTCTTGGGTTCTTCCTAGAATTGTACGTGATGCTCCAACAACTGGATCCCAAACATTTTATACCGATGCAAATAAATCAGGAAAGCAGGTTATAAATCAGAAGAATTGAGTAAGGTGGAACAAAGCCCTTATAATTCTGTCCAGAAGGCAGAATTATATGCCATTCTTATGGTGCTAAGGGATTTTTAAAGAAACTCTTAATATAGTTACAGATTAACAATATGCAGAAAGAGTTACCTTGCATATTGAAACCACTGAATTCATACCAGATGACACAGAGTTGACTTCATTGTTTATTCAGGTACAGGACATAAGAAGGAATAGGCTTTGTCCAATGTACATAACACACATCCGGTCCCATACCAGTCTGCCAGGCCCTCTAGCACAAGGTAACGTTGAAATTGACCAATTATTGATTGGAAGTGTTCTGCAGGCCTCAGAATTTCATAAAAAACATCACGTCAATAGTCAAGGCTTAAAGAAAGAGTTTTCCATTACATGGCAACAAGCTAAGGACATTATAAAGAGATGTCCTACTTGTTCTTTCTACAATCAAACTCCGTTGCCTAAAGGGTGTAACCGAAAGGGTACTCAAAGGAATGAAATCTGGCAGATGGATGTGTTCCACTTTATGGAATTTGGTAAATTAAAATATGTACACTACACCATAAACACGTATTCAGGTTTTCAATGGGCAACTGCCCTGAGCTCAGAAAAGGCTGATTCGGTAATCACACATTTATTGGAAGTTATGGTCATTATGGGTATACCTGCACAAATAAAGACAGACAATGGTCCAGCATATGTATCTAAGAAAATGAAATGCTTTTTTGCTTATTATAATATAAAACACATTACAGGTATACCAAATAATCCTACAGGTCAGGCAGTTATAGAAAGATCAAATCGTACTAAAAAGGATATGCTTATAAACACCTTTAGTAATGTGGCAGGATACAAAATCAACTCCAAAAAGTCAGTTGCCCTCCTATACACAAAGGATAAAGAAGCAGAGAGAGAAATCAGAGTAACATCACCTTTCACGATAGCCACAAATAACATAAAATATCTTGGGGTTACTCTAACCAAGGAAGTGAAAGACCTATTTGACAAGAACTTTAAGTCTTTGAAGAAAGAAATTGAGGAGGATACCAGAAAATGGAAAGACCTCCCCTGCTATTGGATTGGGAGAATCAACATAGTAAAAATGGCAATTCTACCAAAAGCAATCTATAGATTCAATGCAATCCCCATCAAAATCCCATCAAACTTCTTCACAGACCTTGAGAGAACAATAATCAAGTTTATATGGCAAAACAAAAAACCCAGGATAGCCAAAACAATCTTATACAATAAAGGAACTTCTGGAGGTATTACCATCCCTGACTTCAAACTCTATTACAGAGCTACAGTCTTGAAAACAGCTTGGTATTGGCATAAGAACAGAGAAGTCGACCTATGGAATTGAATAGAAGACCCGGATATTAACCCATAAACCGATGAACACCTAATTTTTGACAAGGGAGCTAAAGAACCATCATATGGCAATGGATGGAGATAGAGACAGAGACACATATTGGAACACTGGACTTAACTCCCTAGGTCCAAATGAGAAGCAGAGGGAGGGAGATCGTGAGCAAGGAAAGCAAAATCAGAGGGGGCCTTCATCTGATGATGAATGGAGAGAGAGATGGAGACCCACAGTGAAGTACTGGAAGTCAGTATCACGAAGGGTGCGTTCACCCACTGATACAAGGGGATTGATCAAATGAGAGCTCACCAAGTCCAACTGGACTGGGACTGAATGAGCATGTGATCAAACCGGACTCTCTGAATGTGGTTGACATGGGGGCTGACTGAACCCCCAAGGTCCAAATGAAGACTAAGAAGCCATTGACAATGGCACTGAGTCTTGTTTCATCTGCATGGACTGGCTTTTTGGTATCCTGGCCTGTTTGGATGCTCACCTTCCTGGACCTGGAGGGAGGGGGAAGGAACTTGGATTTCCCACAGGGCAGGAAACTCTGACTGCTCTTGGGAATGGTGAGGGAGGAGGAGAGGGAGTGGAGGATGTGGGGGGAGTGGGAGGGTATTGGTAGGAGGGGAGGAAGTGGATAGAGTGTTTTCGGATACTTGAATAAACAAGTCTAACAGGAAAAAAAGGATATGCTGAACAAACAGAAAGGGACGAAAGATACCCCAGAAATAAATTGCATAGTGCTTTATTAACCTTGAATTTTCTTAATGCTAATGAGAAAGGAACAACAGCAGCAGAGAGGCATTGGATAATGGAAAAAACTTCTGAACTAAATGAACCTGTTTATTTAAAAACGTGCTGACCTCTCAATGGAAGCCAGGAGATGTGCTACGTTGGGGAAGGGGTTTTGCTCTTGTTTCCACAGGAGATGAAAAATTGTGGATACCATCAAAATTAATAAAGGTTCAACTTGAAGAGGAGAAACCTCTTGGAAAGGAGAAATGACAGCATCTACAATGATGATAACCATACAGGTGGTAAGAAAAACATAGAATGGGGGCAGGGTTCTGTTCTTATCTCCACAGGAAAACACTCGTCTTTGAAAAATTCAAAGGACCCTGGATGTTTGAATACTGACAGATGGAAAAATAACTACCCAATATGGATTATCAAGAAAACTGAATAGGTTCTGTCAGTATGAAGCTCTGGAATATACTAAATCATATTTCTGAATTTATAGAGCTGGTTTTGGAGTTGGATTCTCGCTCAGTAACTCTCTAATTCCAAGCCTCTTGTTAAAAGGAAAACCCAGAGTTTCTGGCGTTTCTGACTCATGTCAAGAGGCATGATATGGGACAGAAAGAAATATGAGTTTAGAAAACATCTTTACTTTTCTTCATATCTATCATACCTTTCATTAAATATATATATATATATCATGCCTTTCATTGAATATATGTATGTTTGTATATGTCTATATAATTACTGTTTAAGTTTTCCACAATGAACAATGAGTTTTTTCTGCAGTGACATTTGAAGTTTCCAGGAAGAAGATGGGGCCCTATAACAACAGCTCCACCTGGTTGATTTGACGTCATGATACTGAT
Organism: Myodes glareolus; assembly: GCF_982192425.1. Classification (NCBI taxonomy): domain Eukaryota; kingdom Metazoa; phylum Chordata; class Mammalia; order Rodentia; family Cricetidae; genus Myodes; species Myodes glareolus. The sequence continues at coordinate 17,962,048 of NC_142052.1, forward strand.
AGCGCTACTACAAGACCTGTTTTGGGTACCAGCCACACAAGACGGTTCAAACGTGGTTAGATGAAATGGTGCACATCTTGTACAACATTCTGGCCAGATCTCCACAAAATACTAAGAGACTATTTGCAGTTTTAAAGGACATTGATCTTGAAATTTAACCAACATTTTACTTTCACAGGATCCCCCAGGAAGAACGTCACCCCCATGACAGCTGGAAGTAATTCTAGAGAACAACATCCCCTCTCCCAGTAGTTTGTCCTTGGGTTTAGGGACGTCATTTAGGGGTTGGTTATAATTAGTATACAGTTCAGGGTTGGGGAGGAATTTTATAAGCACAGGAATCTTAAAAAAAGAGGGATACTTGGATTATGGGATAATAGATTTGTACTTGTGAGTTATTGTTTTTAGACAAATATATTGGTATTGATTCTTATATATTGATACAAAGTTAAATTATGTTGACTATTTTATGCATGCATGCTTCTACCTTTGTTTAAAACATTTTTATGTATTGATATATATATATTATATTGATATATTTATATTTACCATATTGCATTGTACACTTCTACCTCTGATTAAGATACTTATATATTGTTTATGTATTGATATATATATATTTACCATATTGCAATGTACACTAGCACATTGTTTATATTTGGAGGTCACATTGTCCTCATTTATTGCACAGTTGTTTATTGTCTCAGTCTTTAAGTTAGATAGGTATTGAGAATTATATAGATCAAGAGTCATCTAAGTTTGTCATTTATAATTTGACTAATCAGGTTCTTTAGATACATAGAGATTATATTCAGTATAGAGAGATAATCTTCAACCTCTTCAAAGAGCTGTAGAAAATGGTCTTTAAGCTAATTCAGAGTTCTGTGGTAGTGAGACACTATCGCTCCTGGCAACACCAATCTATTCACAAGAGAATGTTGAGCACCAAAGACACTCTACCTGGAGCCTTTCTTCTTGTCTGAACTGGCCTTTGGGTAAAGAAATGTCCATACCTCCACTACTGACAGAGTTACAGAATATCCGTAAATGGATAAAAACATATCCTGCCAAGACAGGGTAAGATAATTTCGAAAAGTTTCTTGCCTTTGAAAAAGGTATGTAAGTTATGACAGGCCTTAGCCAAAGTTGGTTGCTTCAACACTGCAAACGTGACTTTGGGTGTTTGCCCAGGTAGTCAGTTGTCTCTGTGATTTGTTACATGTTCTGGAAGTTGTTTGATTCCACTTCCAAATTACTCAGGTAAAATTATTTCCCTTCTCAAATTTTCGATGATATTGAAGATTATATAAATGTAGTTACTTTCCTCTCATGACTTGGCCAAGTTATTTGTTATACAAGACTTAAGCTAGTAAGAATAGCATATTTGTATTTATTGTATATAATTTTGTAGGTTTGTACTTATTGTACATAATTTCGTAGTAGGCTTAGAACTCTGTTACTTAAACAAAAGAGGGAGATGCTGTGGGAGCTCCTTCTGCTTCTTCAGCCAATAGCCGCAAAGATACCAGCCCATTGGGGCGTGGTCTCTTTCTCTTTAAAAAATCAGCCGCTGTTCTCCGCTCTCACTCTGGCTTCTGGCTCTGCTTCTGGCTCCTACACTCCTTTTCTCTTCGCACAGAGGAACTGTTGTCTGGTAAAACAGCCCCTGTAAGTTTTTCCCCTTTGAATAAATAACCATTCTATTAATCATAATTTGAAACTCGTGTGGGATTGTTTGTGACTTACACCTTCAGTAAATGATGTAGTTTCAAAGATAATCACTTTCTTTTGAAAGAGTATTTAGCTTCTTAGAAGCTTTCATGAGAAACAAACATGCGTTTCTCTAAAAGAGAAGCAGTCACTTCAAACACTTCAAATCACTGTGAGAAGTGAATGGAGAGTTGCTTTACTTTGAAAAAACTTTAGTTTCAACAATAATCACTTTCTCTAGAAAGTGCATAAAGCTTCTTAGAAGCATTCACGAGAAATGCATATGTGTTTCTCTAATAGAGTAGCAGTCTGTTCAAACACTTCAAATCACTGTAAGAAGAAAATGGAGTGTTGCTTTACTTGTAAATTCTGTAGTTTCAAAGAAAATCACTTTCTTTTGAAAGTGCTTTAAGCTTCTTAGAAGCATTCATGAGAAACTCACATGTATTTCTCTGCAAGAGAGGCAGTCTGTTGAATCTATTAATATCACTGTGAGAAGTGAATGGAGTGTTGCTTTACTCTGTAAATGCTGTAGTTTCAAAGATAATCATATTCTTTTGAACGTGCAGTAAGTGTATTAGAAGTTTTAATGATAAAGCTTCTAAGAGGTTGACTTGACAAACGCACATCCGTTTTACTAAAAGAGACGCAATTAGTTGAAACAATTCAAATCACTGTGATAAGTGAATGGATTGTTGCTTTACTTTGTGAATGTTGTAGTTTCAAAGATAATCATTACCTTTTGAAAATGCATTAAGCTTCTTAGAAGCATTCACAAGAAACTCATAATCATTTTTCTGAAAGAGAGGCAGTCTGTTCAAACACTTCAAATCATTGTGAAATGTGAATGGAGTGTTGCTTTATTTTGTAAATGCTGATTTTTCAAATAATCACTTTCTTATGAAATTCAATTAAGCTTCTTAGAAACTTTCATGCGTTTCTCTAACAGAGAAGCACTCAGTTCAGACATTTCAAAGTACTGTGAGAGGTGAATCGAGTGTTTCATTACTTTTTAAATGCTATAGTTTCAAAGATGCTCACTTTCTTTTGAAAGTGCATTAAACTTCTTAAAAGCATTCACGAGAAACTCATGTGAGTTTCTCTGCAAGAGAGATAGTCTGTTCAATCTCTTCAAATAACTGTGAGAAGTGAATGGAGTGTTGCTTTACATGGTAAATGTTGTAGTTTCAAAGACAATCACTTTCTTTTGAACATGCAATATATTTCTTGGAAGCTTTCATGGTTAAGCTTCTAAGAAGTTTACTTGAGAAAAGCACATGTGTTTCATGAAAATAGAAGCAGTAATTTGAAGCACTTCACATCACTGTGAGAAGAGAATGGAGTGTTTCTTTACTTTATAAATGCTGTAGTTTCAAAGATAATCACTTTCTTTTGAAAGTGCATAAAGCATCTCAGAAGCATTCATGAGAAACTCACATTCGTTTCTGTAAAAGAAAGGCAGTCTGTTCAGACACTTCAAATCACTTTAAGAAGTGAATGGAGTGTTGCTTTACTTTTTAAAGACTGTAGTTTCAAACATAATCATTTTCTTTTGAAAGTGAATTGAAGTTCTTAAAGCTTTCATGAAAAATGCACATATGTTTCTTTAAAAGAGAAGCAGACAGTTGAAATACTTCCAATTATTGTGACAAGTGAATGCAGTGTTGCTTTACTTTGTAAATGCTGTGTTTTTCAAGATAATCTCTTTCTTTTGAAAGTGAATTAAGCTTCTTAGAAGGTTTTATGTGTTTCTCTAAAAGAGAAGAACCAGTTCAAACATTTCAAAGCACTGTGAGAAGTGAATCGAGTGTTTCCTTATTTGTAAATGGTGTAGTATCAATGATGATCACTTTCTTTTGAAAGTGCATTAAGCTTTTTAGAAGCATTCACGAGAAACTTACGTTTGTTTCTCTGAAAGAGAGGCAGTCTGTTCAAACACTTCAAATATCTGGGAGAAGTAAAAGGAGTGTTGCTATACTTTGTAAATGCTGTGTTTTCAAAGAAAATCACTTTCGTTTGAAAGTGAATTTAGCTTCTTAGAAACATTCAAGTGGTTCTCTAAAGGAGAAGCACTCTATTCAAACACTTCAAAGCACTATGAGAAGTAAATCGAGTGTTTCTTTATGTTGTATAAGCTGTAGTTTAAAAGATGATCAATTTCTTTTGAAAGTTCATTAAATTTCTTAGAAGCATTCATGAGAAACACACATGCGTTTCTCAAGAAGAGAGGCAGTCAGTTCAAT